>NW_024499128.1:11102558-11429986 GCF_017590055.1 Onychostruthus taczanowskii | reverse complement strand
TGCCTGCTGCTTCCCCTCTGCGAGGGGCTGGGCGGCCTGGACTACGGCCAGGTACCGGCGGGCCGGGCGCGGGCGGGAGGGCCCCGGGGAGGGCCCGGCCTGGGGCAGTGAGGGGAGCCCGGGGATGGATCCCCCGCCCCGCCGGTGCCGCTGCGGGACTCGGTAGATCCGCTGGGAATCGTCCCTCGGTTGTGCCCGCAGGTGCAGCAGGCCTCGGGGTGCTCGGTTCCTCAGGTGCGCCCACCGCCCTCCCCAGCCCGGTTGCACCGCAGCCGGCACGGCACGGTGTGAGCAGGACGAGGGGCTGCGCTGGCACTGCGCGGAATGCCCGGGGGTGCTGCCACCGGCTCAGCCGGGTGCCCCTGCAACTCTTGTTGAAGTGCCCATGCAGCTCTCGTGCAGGTATCCATGTATCTCTCACTCAGGTGCCGATACAGCTCTCACCCAAGTGCCCATGCAGCTCTCATCTCGGTGCCTGTATTGCTGTCCCCAAGTGCCTTGCACGGCTGTCCCCCGTGTGCCCGTTCAGGTCTCGCCCAGGTGGCCCCGGTGTCACCTGGGTGCCTGTACAGCTCTCACCCAGCTGCCCGTGCTGTTCCCACCGTCCCTGACTTCGGGGCTTTGATCAAGCGGGCACCGCTCGCCACGGTCATTGATCCCCCAGCGTGGGGGAGAGGGCAAAGTTGAATGTTCTGTGCCTGTTACGTGGCTGTCCCAGCAGCTCGCAGAGACAGCTCATCCCATTAGGGCTCCCCTTTTATCCCGAAAAGCACACGCCAGGCACAGGCCAATCTGCCTCCCGCTGGCGGCCGCGAATTTGGTTGTTGAGCAGGAGAAAAGAAGGTGAGTGCGATGTTAACGATGGTGCCTGCCAGGAGTTAGTAGGTCAAGAAGCTTTTGTTCAGCCCGTGCTAGCACTGTGCTCAGCACCGTACAAAACGAGAGGAAAGAAGCTGTCCTGGTCCCACGGGATTGCAATTGAAGCGGGATTAGACAGTTCGGCCCCGGTGCCAGCAGCTGCTTGGATTGTGGCTTGGCAGTTTGGAGAGATGAACTCTGGTGGGGAAGGGCTGCTGGGGGTGAAGGGAGGGGAGGAGAGGCTGTGCAGGGTGGGAATAGGGGGAGATGGGTCTGGATCAGGCCATGGGGGCTGTTCCCATTGTTCCCTGCCAGCAGCTGTGTCCGCAAGGCTCGGATGAAGGAGCCTGGAGGACCTGGGGCAGTGGTGGTTTGAGGGCAGCTGTGGACCCCAGTGAGGATCCATCCCCCTTTCCCCAGGGCTGTGTGGTCTTTGCTCCTGCACTTTGCACCTTGGGCAGTCATGGCTGGGCAGGAGGCGCTTGGAGCAACTGGATGTGCCCTGGGCCAGCACAGGAGCTGTTCTCACAGCCTTTTCTCTGGGCTAGGAGAGGTGCTGGGCTTACCAGCCCCTTTCCAGGGATGACACTCTGGCTCTGGGGTTCTTCCCAAGAGCCTGTGAGGAGCCAGTGGGAATTTCCCTCCCTCCCTAACGGGCAGGTGGAGCCAGTACTTTTCTGTGCCTGTCCCCTGGTCATGAAAACACAGCTGTGTTGGGGAAGCAAAAACCTTCCACGTCTCAATGTTGTTGTGTTGGTTTTGTTTCAAGTGAGGGCTGGGCTTGGGATGGGCTATTTTGTTTTTTGTTTTCAGAGGTTTTGACCAAAAAAAAAATACACTGGCTGTTTTTCATCCAAATACCAGCACAGGGAGAGGGAGTGTGGAGGGAGAAGCAGCATGGCTTACTGCACGTAAAGACTCTGACAATGTCAGGGAACTGTATTGAGAAAAATACCTTTTTAAAAAGGAGGGCAGCGAGTTTTAGGGGTTTTTGTTATTGTCATTAAGACAGGAAATACTTCTGCAGCTCCTTACAGTGCAAATGCATTCCCCCTTGCTGTGGAGGGGGTTTGCATCACTCTGACTTTATGAGAGATGAGCTTGAAGCTGCCACAGTTCATTGCTAGGGGATTCCATGCAGACCAGCATCCCTGGGACCTGTGTCCCCAGGCATGCTGTGGAATGGTGCTCCCTCTTTAAAACACTGATGAGCTGGCAGCTGAGGACTGGTGCTCATCCTCAGAGCAGCAGTGTCACCTCTGATCCTGTGTCCTTTTGGACACGCTGTGAGTGTGGGGCTCCCGGAGCGCCCAGTGCCCCTGAGGTTTGGGGGGAGAGCTTGGAGAATCCCCCCTCCTCCTTCTGGGCTTTGCACCTTGACACAGCACTTTGCAAGCTGTAACAGCACGTTGCTTAGGGCTAGTAAAAGGTTCATCTACCCTTGGGGCAGCTGGTGGGTTTGGTTTGAGGTGAGGTGCAGTAACCATCCCTTCCTCCACAGGTGGATGTGGCAGCCATGGTGCAGCTCTTTGGCTACGTGGATGTCACCGACACTGGCTTCATTGTGGCTGTCCTCTCAATCGCCTTCAACCCTTTCTTCTGGAATGTGGTAAGAACTGCCTTTGTGCCAGCTGCTCCTTTACTCTCAGCCTTCCTTTGGGAGGAAAAAACTCTTTTGAGAAGTGTGCTGGGCTGGGTGGGGGGAACCGTGCTCAATTAGATCTTGGGAGTGGGTGAGCTGGGAGCTGTGCTGCAGCTCCTGGGGCTGGGGGTGACTGTGAGGGCTGTCGCAGAGGAGGTCAACGTGGGAGCCAGCTCAGGATACAGAAGGAATTTGGAGCTGAGCTTGGGAGAGGGAGCAGAGCAATCAAGCCCATCCTTCAGCCACATGTCCCACCCAGCAGCCAGGCACTGTTCACTACTGGGACTGAGAATGAATGGCATTAATCCCCATCAGGGTGGCTGCACTGGATATGTTGCCTGCTGCTTCCCCTTGAAATATGTTGGCAGCTGTTCTTGTGGATGGCAGGAAGCAAAAACAGTCAGCCAAAAGTTGGCCTGAAAAAATTCCTCCTCCATCATGCTGCAAGCCTGGCAGAGAGCTGCAGGGTTGGCAGCAAGCCAGCCCTAGGAGGAGCAGGATACCTGTGCATGGGTGATGTTTGCTGTGGCTGTGGGTGCCACAGTGCTTTGGGAGCCAGGGCTGGAGAAACCTCCACTGCCTGTTACTGCTGTGGTTTGCTGCCTCCTTGCAAAACCTGCAGGAGTCATTGCTGGCCCCATTCTGGAGCATTCCAGAGCCAATATGCCAAGCAGGAAGCCCAGGCTGGCTGCAGGGCGAGGTGACTCCCACCCTGCAGCACCCTCAGCAGCACAGCTGAGGTGTGGGGTGAAACATCCCTGAGAGCACTCCTGGGAATGGGATGTCATCTCAGCCACGACTCCCACATCCACCCGCCAAACCTCCCCGCAGGAATTCTCTCCCTGGAGAATTCTCCTTAAAAAGGCCTTATTTTTCCAGAGGGGAAGGACTCCTCTCTCTCTTGAGTGCGGGGGCTCTTGAGATTGTCTCACACTGGGCTTTGGAAAAGGGAGGCTCTGCTTGCTGTGAGTCGCTTTGGAAACCTCTGTCAGAGCTCTTTGTTGCAGCCTCTCAGATTTTTCATGCAACTCGTTATTAAAAAGTCTCACGGTGTCTGAAATGCGAGCTGGAATATGCCACATTATTTCGACTGCAGAGTCATCATTTAGCATAAAGAACCAATGAACAAGAAGATTCAGGATGTGGTCTCTGGGGGGAGAGGCTGGCTCCAGCGAGAAACTGCATGAAAGGCAAAGAAAAAAAGTACTTTATTAGCATCTGCTGCTATGCCTGCAACTCGTGGGACGCCTGCAGCTTGGGAAATAGCGTTGCTTTTTTGTTCAAGAGTTTGGCTGCTGTTAAAGGACAAGGAAAGCCGATGTAAGAGCAGGAAGTTTGTTGCTCTGCGTTGCTGTTGTCCCCTCGCAGGGACTGGAGAGCGGCACCGTTGGCAGCAGGTGGCACTCCAAGCCAGACGAGCAGGAGGTTTGAGTGAGCAGCCTGAGCTGGATGTTGGGGAAAGCTCTGAGCGTGGCATTCCGTGTTTCTCCATCTGGAATGGGCCGGGTGGGTCTTGCAGTCCATGTGCCTCCATCCTTGCTCTGCCCAAGCCCCCCAGCATCTCCCTGGTGTTTGCAGTCCCAGTGTGTGGCTCACACCAGGCAATGCTGGAAGGCTCTTGCAGGGAATCTGTGGGTCCTGCAGCCCTAAACAAGCCTCCACTGTTGGGTACCTTTCAGCAAGAGTGGCCCTGGCTGTCCGTGGATTTTCCCTGACCTCCTTCCTTTACCTCCTCCCCATCCTTCTGTCCATGTGGTCGTTGTCCCCTCCCTGCACCCAGCCAGCAGCTCTTCTTTCTTTCCCTATGTCCCTGCACAGACTCTCTCTCTCCTTGGCTGTTTGAGTTCCTTCCCAGCAGCAAAGATTGCTTCTGCATCTGAATTACTCTGTGTTTCCAATAGCTTTAGTGCAAAGACTGGAATTCTGCACAGTGCCAAGCACTCTTTGCTCTCTCTGCTCAATAACTAACATGGGACACTGGTCAAAATCTCTCCTGTGCATGAAATCCCTGATTTGGATAGAAATTGGGTGGGGATGCATTGATTTAGTTCAGTGTCTTAATTCCCTGTTTCTGCTGAACTCCAGCCAGCTCTGCCTCTTCCAAATTTTGGCGCTGGGTTGTCCTTGCTGTGCAGTGCCTCTGAATAAATATGTGGTGGGGAAACCCAGGCTCCCTGCAGTGCTTGGGTCATGGAGAGGCACCTCCCAAGGCCTTGAACATAGCAAGTGACCTGGTGAGCACCAGGCATGTTTCTCTGGGACAAAACCTGTAGAGTTTGGGGATGAAACATGAACTCTGGAGGCTGTGGAGGAGTGTGGCCTCCGGAGAAAAATGTGGTGCTTGTCAGGTCGGTGGATGCACTTTGGGTAAGAGCAATTCTGAGGACCAGAGCCTAAATGGGGCAATTTGCAGACTCCAGCTGGGCTGTGCTGATGCTCCCTCCTGTTCTCTACAGGGGAGAAAAGCTCTTCCAGAGGGCTTCAGGACTTGTAATTCCCACCTTCCTCCTTGCAGGCATGTGCAGGAGGGTACCAGCAATGTCTCCCCAGGGCCACCGGCTGCATTTCCTCACCAAACCCTGGGCTTGCACCCCCTCTTCTGCTTCCACCCCCTTTGTGCCAGTTGAAATCCTGTCTGTCCCTGGACAGGTTATATTGTCCATGGCACAGCCTGAATGTGTTCCTGCACTGTTCTCTAGTTTTTCTCATGTATTTTCCTCTCTCCTGCTCTGCTGTCTCTGCTTTCCCACCCACTGTGTCTGTTATGAGAGGAGCTGCTGGGAGCTGTGGTCCCACAGGAGGCAGGGTGCAGGTGAGGTCTCAAAAGGAAGCAGCAGAGCTGTTTTGGGAATGAAATCACTTAAAACTCCCCAAGGATATTCAGTGCAGCCAGGAGACCTGAGCCACCGTGGGGCTGTAGAGGGGCACCCAGCAAGGAGCAGGCACATCTCTGGAGCTGTGCCATAAAACGCTAATGAGGCCAGAGCAGCAGGAACTTCAATAAATCCCATCTGTGTTTGGAAAGCCGCAGAGCGATGGGAGAAACTTCTCGTCCCTTGGTAACTAAGGAAGGCATTAAATAAAAAACTCCTCAGGGACAAACATCTTCAAGCCAAGAGAGGCAGATAACCTGCATGCAGGAGGCTCTGAGGAGCTGGCTGAGCCTTGGCAGGCGAGGACTTTCTAGAAAGCTGGAAGGTTTCTGTCACTCCCAGTAGCAACCAGGCATAGCCATGAGGCCGGCAGTCTGACGTCCATCACCACGCAAGTGAGTTTTAAGTGGGGAGTGCATCCATCAGCAATCTTTTCTTGATTTGAGCCTCTTAAAAATTTAGGTCTGGCGTCATGGACCGATTTAGAAATGGCTCATCTTCAGCTGGCGCCCTCACTCCTCCCATCACCTCTGGTCACCCCCGAGAGACACCCGTGTGTCTCACAGGAATCTGCAGGGTGAAACCTCAAATGTCACAGCTAGGAACGGGCTTGGCGTAATTTAGCGTGATTTTAAAGAAAATAGACCCCATCAGACAGTGATTTTATTCTTCAAGGTTGCAGCTTTTCCTGTTCAGGGTAACACGATCTCTGTTCTAGACTTCTGTCAAGCGTTTAAGCTGCATGAGGTTTTGATTAAAGAAGTAGTTGCACAGGGACCTGGGCTGACAACGCCTGGCTCCTGATGGATGTGTATCTCTTGGTTCATTTATTTTTAATTTCCCATCCTTTTCTCCTTCTTTGGAGACTGGAGGAATCTGCCCAGTGGGTAAGAAGTGTTTGCACTGGAAGGGAGGGGGGAGATTGCAGGCACTGGCAGTCTGATTTCACCTACCTCTGACCACTTCTTGCTAAACTTGGAGGAAGGTGCCTGGCCCAAAACATCCCCACACTGCTGGGAAGTAGATAGAAGCTCAGGAGATGCCAGGATTCAAACCTCAGTGAGCCAAAACCTGAGAAACCTTTTGGGCACAGGAGAAAAAAGCCTGATGCTGGGAGATTTCAGCAGCTCTCACTGCCTGTCTTAGAGAAGGAGAGGGTTGAGCTGTGACTTGATGGTGGTGTGTCAGCACCTCGCTGGGGAAAGCAAATTGCAGGGTATAAAATAACTGTGTGAGGGCTGGGATGGCAGCAGAGCCTTTCAGGGAGTGCACCTCAGTCACCTAAAGTTTACAGGATTGGGAGATGAATGAATTGGGGTGATTCAATATTTTTTTTTCTGGCCTTCAAATTCTGTCAACCTGCAAGACTTTTGTGGGCTCCCCCACAAACCTTTGCCTTCCTGCAGCTGCAGGGGAGAGCAGAAAACAGCCCTCAACCAGCTTCTGGAAAGTGCTTTTAGACCCCATCATAGCAGCCATGGCACAGCGGCGATGATTATCTGCTTATAACAGATGCTAGATCAATAGCAGGGCTTCAAGCTACGCTGCAAGGCAATTGACTGCAGAAAGTGTTTCTTTATTGGGGTAAAGCTGGGCTTGCAACGAGGCTCAGATCCGCTCTTACATCTCCGGTCTTAAAATGTCACCACCAGCTCTGATGCCTTTCATCCTTTGTGCAGGGAGAGAACGCGCATTATTCATAATTGGACTCTCTACCAGGCAGCAATAGCCATTTTCATTTCCTACAATAGCTGAGAAAGAGTGAGGATTTGCCTTTTTTTTTTCTTTTTTTTCTTTTTCCTTTTTTTTTCCATCTCCCAAATAGCATTTAGTGGCAATTTTATTCCAAGTGACTTGGTAACGCTTTCACTCCGGCAGCGAGGGCTTCTCAGCGCTGCCGTAACGCGTGGAAGCGGATGGCATCGATTCTCCAGCTCTCGTAACAGAGCCAGTCCTGCCTGGGTGTGTAACACCAGGCCTGTTTGTCTCCTAAATTTAGCTTTTCCAGCGTGTCAGCACCGCTGTGAGCCTCATAACAAGCACCAGAACTGGGTCGCACCCTCCGGCGTGCCGGCTGGACTGGCACAATTAGGAGCGCTGTCACCTTGAGGGAGGGCCACATCCTTCGTCCCAGCACTGCTTTCCACAGCCTCACAGCTGGAGGTGGTGGTGTTTTCATCTAAATCCTCTTGAAGAAGCGGTGCAATGTGTTTTTATGATGTCCCTGCAGGCTGAGCTGCCTGTGGTGGGGGTATGGTGGAGCCCAGCCTGGCCAGGCAGCTGTGAGCTGAGATGCTTTGTCTGTGTGTCGAGCTGGGCACGGTCTCAGGGCTCTGGGTGAGGTGGTGACAGTCATTCCAGCAGCTGCCCACCCACTGTGCACGGGTACCTGCCAAGGCAGGCTGTGCTTGGGAAGCTGAGCCATCTCTGTGCCTGTTCCTAGAGTGAATTTGGGATCCAGCTGGTGTGCAACATGCCAGCTCAGCATTTCTCCAAACCAAGGTCAGAATCTGCCTCTCACCTCACAGCTGACCTGATAAGCAACCTCCTTTTTTTAGCATCTGCGGAGTGCTTCTCTGAAAACTTAGGGTCTTTGTTGTATATACTGGACTTCTCTTGTTTAGTATTTTAAAAATAAACTGCAGGCTTCTGGCAGCCCTGCTGGAGTAAGTCAGCACACACACAAAAGATGAAAAAAAAATATTTAAGCCAAGAGTCTTGTTTCCATATGGGATCAGAGGATTATCTTTAGACCCTGGAAGCTGGAAGAGGCCCTTTCTTCTCCATCCCACTCCATCCCTCTCCTGCCATCCTGCTGCTAAGCCTTCTCACGTGCAAGTCTGTGGCCACCTGTGTCTCACGGGACGAGGGAAAAGGTGCAGCTGGAAGCAAAAAAAAAAAGTGGTTTTATCTACCCATATGGGGAGGTGTGGAAGAGGCAGCTCCTCCTGCGTGTCCCTGGGCTGTGGCTGTTTGTGCCTGGGGACTGGGAGCTGCTGGAGCCCCGAGGGGAGAAACTCACTGCCACCCCCAGAATGTCAGTGATCCCGGGGCTGGGCAGGGACCTGCCACAATCACAGACATGAGCTGGGTCTATTCCAGCTGTGCTGTGTCACAGGTTGCTTAGCAGAAGCCTGCCCAGTTCCCAGAAGGATGTGATCTCCCAAAATAGGCTGTTTTGGTGGAGAAGTGCAGACATGCTGGGTGCTCTTGGGAGGTTATTTCCACTGCTGTGCTTCCATCAGTTGCATCCTCTGCATGTCTGGAGGCTCATGGTGGGGAGGAATTCCTTGGGGTTTCATGGTGGGCGTGCTGACTCTGGCTTGTGGCAGGCTGGTGGCACCCCAAAGAAAATGCCACCTCATTTTCACTATTTTTTCCCTCCTGGATGAACTCTTAGGGGACACATCTCCAGTTACTCACATGGAAGCAGCAAATGGGTGGGAAATAAATTAGTAAATCACTAAAGCAAAGCCCTCTGTGTGTTTTCCACCTCTATATGACCTCAATGACATGTGCAGCTGGAAATGGTTCTTGGCAGGAGCATCCCACATCTCTGCTCTCCTGAGTGTGGCACCAAATACTTCAGCAGCCTGGTCTCAGCAGTGCTTGTTGGACATTGGTTCCTTGTAGATATTGGGAACCTCATCTTAATTAAAGCAAACTATTATGTGCAGCCTCCCAGGCTGCCTGCCTGCATCACCCCCCTTACATTCCCTTCCTCAGGGATCCTGACAAAGCTCTAAAACCTCTGCACCCAAACCCAGGGGAAAAAAGTTGATTTTTGGAAGTCGGTGCTGATGTATTTCGTTGATGGAAGACATAAGCTGTGTACACAAGAGTGTGCCTGGCTTGGTTCATATGTGGCAGACAGATGGGAGCAGCAGTGCACTGTCTGTACAGAGCAAGGAGTTTTGACACAAGAGTATGCCTGGCTCTGATACGTGGCAGAGGGATGGGAGCAGCAGTGCACTGTCTGTACAGAGCAAGGAGTTTTGATTTTGGAGGGTGACCCCAACCCAGGGGAAGTTGCTGCCTGAATTTACCTGAATTTTCCTATTCCCTACCAAACCATCTGAACTTCTGTGATTGCTCCCATGCAGGAATGAGGTGCAACTTTCTTAGGAACTTAAAAACTTGGTTTTCAGAAGACACCTGCACATGCACATGGCTTCATGAAACTGCCCTGCTCATCCAGTGGGTATTGAGGTCAAGGAGAGGAAGACTGGTGGGAACTCTTGATTTTCCCAGGTGTCACTGAAATCATGGACCTCTGTGGTGAAGTACAAACTCACCTGGATTGGACAATATCTTACTTGGTTTTTTTCTTTGTGAAACCTTTTTTTGTTCCCTCTTTTTACTCCCCCAGACCAGGGATGATGCAGCCTTGGGCTCATTCTGCAGGTCCGCATCTGCAAGCTCTGCTTTGTCTGGCTGAAGGGTTTTCACTTGTTATCTGTGTAGGCACATTTTTGGTATGATCCTTTTTGTACTTTGGGGAAGAAAAAGGCTATGAACAGCTCACAGCCCTGAAGAGGGTGAAATGGAAATGGGTTTTAGCAATTTTCTGTGCTTTTGGCTGTTGCGGGGAAGCCTGACCGTCAGGGCTCCCAGAACGCCTTCGTCACCTCCTTTGTACCGTGGGAGGTTTGCTCATTATCTGGTTTCTGCTTCACTTATAAAAGAAGCTGTAATTGTAGCAGCTCCTTGCCATAAAAGCAGAAACACATTTTCTGTGAAGGAAAGTGTACATGCAGCTTTTATGATCCTTTACAGTACTTCTTCTGCCCGCTTTTCTTGCCTCCTGCCCTTTGTCCAGCATCGTCTCTGTGCCTGCCTGCTGCTCAGCGTGACCACCTCTGGCTCAAACCTCTTCTTTGCACCTTTCAGATAGAAAAAGTTGGGTATCCTCCTTGTCAGTCTTGTTGAGTGAAGGGAAGACAGATCCCAAATCCCCCCATGTAGTCAGGTGTTCCAATTCCTGCCTCTTCCTTCAGAGCTGCCAGGCCAGTAGCAGATGCTCAATCTGCATCATCCCAGGTGAGGTTTTGGACTGGGGAAGAGATCCTTGTCCATCTGTCTGTGACTGAGGTGTCCATCTGTAACAGGAAGTAATACCAAATCTGATCACTTTGAGGAACACATGCCTGTTCCTATAAAAAGCCAGAATGACCTCAGACGAGATACTGTATTTTTAACTATGAAGCATTCCTACTAAGTGCCCTTTCCTGTTTATTTTTACCAGGACATTGTTGTAATGACTGCAGACTTACTCATTTCATTCCCAAGGCTGGAGGGTAGCACTGAATTAGTTTCATTCCGAGATTTTGTTGTACAATCATTTTCCAGAGAGTGATGTACTCAGAAGCCAAAGCGGATGCATTGCCCAATGGAGAAACATTACTTTTCTTCCTGTATCCATTAAGCTTTGGCCACTGGTGCAGATGTGAGTAGATCCATATCTGGAAGGACTTTATCAGCCTCTCTCCTCCAGCTCTGTGCAGGCCTCTAGTAGAAATTAATGGAGCAAAAGGCTGTGAGAATCTTTGAGCACTGGATGCAGGGCTGGTGTCTGTATCCCAGCACTGGGCTTTGAGGCTGCAGGAAGAGGAAGGAGCTCCCCTGGGATGCAGATCACTGGATCTGAGCATGACTGAGCGTTCACTTGGCTTTTGGGTTCCTTTTCTTGCATTGAACAGATGAACAAATACCATGGGGCACGTGGTTACACCCATCCACACCCAGAGGAACCCCAGTGGGGTCTGGTGGTTGTGTTTAACCCTTCAGGCTGTTATTACCTGTTGTGCCCGTGTGTTGAACATCTCACCCCTGGGCAGAGGGGAACAGAGCCCGTGTTACATAAAGATCACATTGTCCCTCTCTATTGTTGCTGCCATGACAGCAGCATCGCAAACATGCGTGTCCTCAGTGGGAAATGTTCCCAGGGGAGCTTAACACGGAGCGTGGAACATGATCTGTCCAGCTGGGAGAGGACAGGAGGCCCTTCCAGACGAAATCAGTGCTTTGCTGAGCATGGCCAGTGCAACCAGTACCTCTATTCCAACAACCTCTCACTCCTCTGTGAAGGAGTATTGGATTTCTCTTGCATTTTGTGCTCTCTGAGGCGGATTTATTTTGTTCTCCCCCCTTCCCTGTCCCCCTCCCATCACAGCTCCTGGGGGAACGATGAGCAGGTACACTCTGTCCAGAGGATGGGTGTGTTGGGACTCCTTATTAGCAGACTTATTCTAGAGAATTAAACCCTAATTTCACAAAAGGGCAGCAAGAGAGAGGCTGCAGCTCTGGGAGAAGCTGAGTAGGCTTTGTGTGTTGTTTGCAAATAGCACAAGAAGTCCTGGTCTGAGCCCACTGGTCCTGGTCACTGGGGTATTGTGACCAAAAGAGTAATTGCTCTGTTTCTTTTCTATTTAAAACAAAAATTACAAAGTCGTGTACAAGGAAACCAGCCATGGCTCCTCTACCATGCTGCCACTTGTGCCTCCACTTGTTTTTGGTTTCAGGCAGGGCTTTAATATGTTCCTATTCCTCTTCCATTTCATCTTTTTAACACCCCTCTGCAAAGTGTTCCTCTACGTTGCCTGTCATTGTTTCTCCCTGAATTAATTGTTGTGTGTAATTGTGACCTGCTGCAGGACGCTGCCTTGCTCTATTAGGGAGAGGTGCTAATGAAGAACATTGGGTACCACATTACAGGAGAGCAAGGCTCAGCTCTCCAGGACGTGTACTTGCTGTACTGTTACTGCCAGCCCAGCAGAAATGGTGTTTTTGTCTCATCACTCACTGGCTAATGATTGTAATTTTTACTTGCTGAGAAACTCTGGATATTATGGACTTCATTAACAGATACATGAGATGCTACCAGACCTGCATAAGGGGGAGAGAGGAAGAAAACAACCCCTGCGTGGAGGCAATTTTGTTATTTATCTGTAGCAGTAGAAGGGATGCAGAATTAGTGTGGGATTCGGCAGTGTGGATAATGAGCTGGGCTGAGCTGGAATCCAAGCAAACCTATTAAGGAGAGCAAACTGCAAAGATGATGCCCAGTCCTTAAAACCTTCACATCAAACACAGGATCCAGGCAGTGCTGGGATGGCTCAGCTGCTTTATCTTCCTTTGTGTGGGGCTGGGTGCTTTTGTGCTGCTGGGTTTGTGTCTCTGGAGGCTGCTGCTTGCTGTCACCCACAGCCTTTCTCCATCCCCTTCTCTCCTGCCAGCTCCTTCTTACTCATGCATTGGGTGAATTGGAGCTTCTGATTTAATCTTTAAGACAACAGAGCCAGAGTATTTTCACTCCCATGGGCCCCAGCTCCTTTAATAATTGCCTGAATTGAAATAATGCAGCATCCAGCCCTAGTTTTTGGTTGCGGGCAGTGTGACATCTGCAGGTTGGGCTGGCTGGGGACACTGGCTGCTGACAGTGGTACCTGAACCTGTATCTGCAATTAAATACAGGTCATACAGGAGAGAAAGAAACACCTGATTTAGCTGACACCTCCAGTATAGCTTTACACAGTCCCTGCAATGAATCAGAGGCTGCAAGTAATGTCAGTTGTTAGGTGACCTCAATCTCCTTTTACCTGGAGCCCATGAAGGCTTGTTTCAGTTCAGGAACAGGATATTTCCTACACAGCACACTCTGGCTGAAAACTGAGCATTTTCACTCCACCAAGAATAACTGCTTTTTAATCAGGCTGACCATATTTGCAACAGTGATAGCAATTGGAACTAGAGGTTTGCAGCAGCGCTGAGAAGCTTTGAGGAGCAGAATAGATGCTTCATGATGCAGATAAAGCTTTTTTCTCCACATTTTAAACCAAACCCAAGGCTCTGAAGTGAATTCTGAGGGACTTGACCTCAGCACTGTGATCCTTTGGGATCCAGGGCCTCGTTTGGAAATAACACAACCCAACGGAGGCGCGAAAGTAAAAGGTCTTAAAAAAAAAAAAAGGAGAGATGTTTATCTTGTAACGTGGCATTTGTGCTGAGTCCTTGCTGACAGTGTGGTGCAGCAAAGAGCTTGTCTTCCTAAATCCGTGCCAGTTCAAACATCGTCAGTGCTATTGTTGGACTGCTTTGTTTGAAAATGGGTCTGTTGGGTAGACAGCCTGGTTCAATGAAAGCAGCTGTGTAGAACACTTCAGGCTCTTCCTCAGCTTTGCTTTATTTAGGGCTGCATGAGTACAAGCAACAGGAAAAAATCCCATGCAAATACAGGATGTGATGTGGGCAGAATGTTCTCAGTCACTCAGGAGGCTGGCACACACCTTTGCTTCTGGTTTGTTTATGGAAGTGGCTGCTACGGGCTGCCTGTTTCCAATCTGTTTGCCCCAAGGAAAACACTCTGAGCTTCAGAGAAACGTGTGAAAATACAAGGCTTGTGGTTTTCTGGATGGGGACTGTGTGCAGTGGGAAGCTGAGTGTGGGCCAAGTCATCTGGGCATGGAAGATGAAAAGAAATCTGGAAAAACGCTTCACCGTCCTGCTCATGAGATGCTCATCTGGCAGCACTTACCTTCCCTCTGAGCTCTGGCAGAGCCCCACATATTAGTGTAGAGGGAATTTTTGCCTTTCCCTAATCTCAGGAGATTATTTTATTTGGTTGCATTCCTGGTTTAGAAGAGCTGGGTGTGTCCCAGCTGCTCCCTGTTCCCCCATGCAGCCCGTGTCCCTCCCACTGTTGGGCCGTTCCTTCCACGGCCCAGGCTGGGCCTGGAAAGGTCCTTCCCCATCCCGTGCTGTGCTCTGGAGAAATCATTATTTCACAAATAGTTTTTCCATGGGATTTGCTGGCTGGGAAAATCGGGTTGGGCTGAGCCTGATTCCCTGTGGTGGGAATGCATTTGCCCTTCCCCTTCCCTCTCAGGGAGCTGATCATAAGGGCTCCCCATGCCCACACTCAGAATTAATTAACACAGCTCGTTCTGGGTTATTGAAATCACCTGCCTTCAGCTTCCAGCTCTTTGGACATAAATCATGAGCTCTTTGCTTTGAGGAGAAACTGTTCGGATTTTGTGTTGGAAATTGCTAGCAAATACAGCCCATATTCTGTGTCATTTTTGTTTTTATTGAAGAGGAGAGGATGTGGCTCACGGAACATCGATGGACCCAGGCTGCCTTGGCATACACTAAGCAAGGGCTTGTTTTCATTGCAGTCAGCTAATGAGATCCTACTTTGACAAATCACATAAACACTATTAGAGAAATGAAATTTTTTATCTCACTCTTTATCATGAGTGGATTCAAGGTAAAGGCTCGTGTGGAGGTAATCTGGAGGGATAACTCTGAGGTAAAGCGTACCTAGTCTTTATGAAACCCTTATCTGTTTACCTTGTTTTGTTTCCCCAGCTCAAGGCTGTTAGCTGAGGTGACCTGTGCCATTTCAGTCCAATTACTTTCACTAGGCATGGGTGCAGGGAGGGTTGTTTTTTAGGCTAAAAGTGGTGAAGGCAGGCTGGGTTACTTCAATATCCTTCCGCTTCTTTAGAAGTGGAGTCACTTTATTCTTCTCCCTGTGTCAAAGTGCTCAGACTGGACCCTGTTGACCTCCTCGCTGGCAGCATTCATGAGGACAGAGTCACTAGAAGAGGCACTCCAGCTTATGTTTCATCCTCTTAACTTGCTGGTTTGGATGATGGGGACTGTAGACACTGAGGGTTTGTCATGCTGTCTCATCTCACTTCAGCTTTTTGGTTTTGGAGAGCAGCCCACCCTGCTCTCTGCTTCTAGGTAGTTCTCTTCTTCAGCACTTGGATGTTCTCCTTTTTTTTTTGAAGCCCTTTGTGTGTTCCAAACCCCATGTTCCACTGTGAGAGCCTGCAAACATGTGGTTTTTCCCTCTGTGCAGCTCTTTGTCACCTGGGTGTGCAGCCCCAGTGTTCCAGCTGGCTGTTCCTCACCTCAGTGTCCTTGCACAGCCAGGCCACACATCTCCTTGTCTCTCCAAAATCCCTCTCCTGTTTCTTTTGGCTGGAACAAACAACAAACCCCCCATCCAGAACCAGTGAAAGGCAATGGAAAAATCCTCCTTGCGTCAAATCAACGCCTTCCTTTCCAAACTGAAAGCCCTTGGCAGACGTGGAGGAGCTGAGCTGTGCTGCTCAGCTGTGGCTCACTGACAACTCTTACTGCCATCACACCAGGGAGGGAATGGGAAAGGGGAAAAACTTAACTGGTAAAGCTTGCTGGGGAGACCTGGATGAGCCAGCCTGTCCCCATCTCTTGGGACACTTGCCAGCCCTCAAACCAGGGTGCTTGGAGCCTCCAGGCTCTGCCAGAGTCCCTGCCATGCTCTGCCTCCACCTGCATGGGCACAGACTGTCACCTGTTGTCCCCAGTGCGTGTTGCTTGCCATCTCTGAGTGAATCTTTTCTTGGAGTATTACCATGAAAAAGCCTTTACAAGCTCCATGGACACAGTCCTCAGCCTGGTTTGCCTCACAGCTCACATGAATCCATTAAGATGCTGCTTGTCTCTTCTCATATCAGTTCAGTGTTTTAATTGCATGAACTGGAAGCTGCTGCTCCAGTACTTGGTGGGGGAACTTCACAAGGCTTTAATCATTTGCTAAAAAGCTTTCAGGCTGCATTACCATCTGATGGCTCTCTCTAAGGAAGAGCCTGTGAGCTGAGAAACCTTCAGAGAAGTAACTCAGTCTCTGCAACAGGTAGTCCAAAGCTGCCACAGTTTTTCCTAGTGCAGGCAGGGAGCAGCTAAGCAAAGTGGAACCCACTGGTATGCTGACAGGAGCTTGGCAGCTGTGAGCAGCTCCTGCAAGGCACTGTGCTGGCAGCAGGGGCTCAGAGCCTCATGGTGCTCTCCTGGTCACCCCAAATGCCAGCTTCTCTTCCTGGGCAGTGTCCAGTGGTGGTGGCTCAGCCTCCAGCTCTGCAGCATCAGCTTTTCACGGTTTAGTGCTTGCAGAGGGGAGAGGCGATGCTCCCACCGCACCAAAGGGACAGAAGGTGGGATAAAGGCTGCTGGATGATCTGCTGGCCCCAGTGGAGGAGCACAGCTGAGAGCTGGTGGTTCACAGCACAGAAGAGGTGGTGGGTGGGCAGTGCCTGAGGGACTGGCCTGCTAAAGGCTGGAGGAGGGAAGACACCCGATGGTGCCCCGTGTTGGGAATCTCCCACCAGCGGTGGGCACTGGGGTGGGCACACAGCCCAGCTCAGCCCTGCCTCCATGCCAGGGGTGGCTTTGGGGCTCTTGTGGGTTGAGGATGCCTTCCCAGGGCCATGTGCCCACCCAGGGCTGGCCTGGTGCTCCCACCAGCACACAGGGAAGGAGTTTTGTGCTTGGCATCACCGCTGTGCCGGGAACGTGACTGCAGGGAGGTGACGGCTAATTGCTGCAGCGAGTCAAGGACTGTTTAAGCAGCTAATTAATTCCTCCTAATCAGCCCTTGATCTGTTGAAAACTGCATGGCATTATCTCCTCTGCTGCAACACCTTGATAATTCCTGTCTGAATGGCCTTCACGGAGAACATATTTAAATAAACTCAATAGAGATTTCAGACAGATAGCAACTATAATTACCAGCTTGTACAAATTAAAACCGTGGTTTGTTCTGTTCTTTTCCTCCTGCCTTCGCTGCCCAGAGCTCCTGCTAATCATGTTCCTGCTGCCAGTGGCACGCAGGTCCCCGGGGCATTTTCTGCACATGCCTTTGGAAAGCCTGTGCCTGATGCTGGGGTGGGCTGATGTGGCTGCACATGGGCACATGCCAGCCTCGGGTGGTGTCATGCCTGTGCCAGGGGCTCAGTGCTGTCCTGGTGAGCTGCAGGAGCAGCCCCCACTCATCCCATGGGGTGGCATGCACGATCCTCCCCAGGAACAGCCCTGCAGTTTCCCCTCCTGCCTCTCCTAAGCTTTGCAACCTTCTGGAAATGCAGAATTCTTCTCACCTAGGAGGGACACACTGAGCCAAAGCGATGCAGGCTGTCAGGGTGGCCGCAGTGTCCACCTGGTGCTGCTGGTGCTCCCCTTTGGCACTGCCCTGTCTGCTCTGAGTGCTGCTGGCTGCAGTGGGGCTCGAGCCCTGAGTTAGCAGGGATAAGGTCAGGCCATACTCATTTCCTCCCCAGCCACTTGGGACAGCCAGAAAGGCTGGCTCCTCTGGCATTTGGCAAAGGTCAGCCAGCCCCAGTGCTTGCATTTCCATTCCAGCCAGCTCTGCTTCCCTGCCTGCTCTTGGGAGCACCACAGCCAGGCCCTGGGTGCTCAGGTCTATCTTTTTCCTCCCTGTCTTTAGATAAATCTAATGGCTGTGAGCAGGGTTGTTTTCCAGCATCCAAGCAGTGTCAGAGAGCAGAGAATGTCCTTATGCTTTAATGAGGGATTACAGGGAAGGAAAGGGAAAAATGGATTTTTCGTAACAGGAGCAGGTCGATGCCTCTGGTCTCTGTGGGTGAAATAAGGGTAATATCAGGTTTTGTGCTCTTTCAGCAGGTCAGGAGCCAGCTGGGGCATGTCTTTCTCAGTGGGAGATGCTCACATGGAGCCACCTAAGCCCAGAGTCAGGGATTCTCCTGCCCTATCACCCCAGGGGAGAACTTACCCCATGGCTGGCCTAGGAGAGGTCAGACTGAAGGAGAAATTTATTCTGTTGGAAGAAATTCCTTACTATAAGGATGGTGAGGCCCTGGCACAGGCTGCCCAGAAAAGCTGTGGAGCTGTGGCTGCCCCATCCTTGGGAGTGTCCAAGGCCAGGTTGGAGCAGCCTGGGTCAGTGGAAGGTGTTCCTGCCCATGGGAGGGGGTGGAATGACATGAGTTTAAGGTCCCTTCCAATCCAAACCACTCCATGATTCTATGAAAATAAATTTGCTCAGGTCAGTTTTGTCTGAAGGTTTTTATTGAGCTGGGGCTGGATCACCCATATATCCAGGGTTTGCCCTGTGAACTTGCATCCTCTTGGGACTGGGGCTCAGATGTACCCTGGAGAGCTCATTGTTCTTCCTCTGGACTTTTCATGGAATTTCTGACTTATGGACCCCTCAGCAGGCATCCTAGACCCCATAGGATGGGGGGAAAATCCTTCATGCTGTCAAATACTATGAGATAGGTATGTGAAGGGATAACATCCTGTTCATTGTCATCTTTTCTCCAACCCAGACTTGGATACTGACTATTTCCATGCCATCAGTTTGTCCAGGGCAAGGGCATCCCAAGAAGTGTGCAGAGCATCTCCCTGGGTGGATGAAGGGATTTTGCAGGATGTAGACACAGCCCCTCTACCCTGCTCCCTGGAAAGCTGGGAAGCAGACATTCACCTCAATCCTCCTGTGCCTCAGTTTCCCTTGATTTGAAAGGAGCTGCTAATCCATCCCAGGCTTCCAGGAGTGCCACAAGGCTAAATTCACCAGTCCCTGCACGTTTTTCTTTGGGTACCATGGTGATGGGGCAATGTGAGGACATAAAATGACTGATTTGCATCGAGATGCAAGGTGTCCCTTTGTCCTGAGCCTTTGGGCTATCTGGTTTCGTTGCCCATCTCTGGGGCCAGCCAGATATAGCAATGGAGTCACATGAAACAGCACAAAGGCTCTAATTCAGAGCTGGGGCTGAGCAATTAAAATGTAGCGTGTTCAGAAAGCAGCTTCCCTGGATGGCAGACAAAAAAAGAATCAATTTCCTTCAAACAAATACTAAATATTAATGAGAGGCCGTGGTCTGCCATGCACACAGAGCTGGAAAGAGCATTTCCCGTTGATCACTGCGGAGGCAGGTTCGTGAGATGAAATTGCTTTTTGAAAGGTTGTTTGTGGCCTTTCTCGAGGTGGCTCGTGGTTTGCCTACCCAAAAAAAAAAAAGAGAAGAAAATGGAAATGCTCTGCTTTTCCATTTTCTATCAGGGCAGGCACTGGGGATGTGTGCCTGTGCTTTCATTTTTGTTTACGCACTTGCCTGAGAGGTTGGGGAAATGTCTTGGATCGGTTACGTAGAAATCAGCCCCAAATTTACGTCTAGAAGGAAGCAATTCCCTGGGAACATCAGCCAGCTGAGCCTGCCCCCAGAATGGCCTGCCAAAGGCAGAACATGGGACCCAAGAGCATCCCTGGCTTTGCAGCCACATCCGCTCGTTGATTTATTTCAATAACGAGCATTGGGGGAAACATTAAAAAAATTACTTGCAGCCCTCACCAAGTATCCTAAAGTGAAAGCAGAGTGCTGGGAGCTTTGGAAGAGGAATTTTTTCTATTGCTTTGACCCTTGGGTAAGTCAGGAAAATTTGTATTAACTCCATTTCCAAGCATGGAGTTGGAAGAAAAATAAAAATGCTCCTCTCTCTCCTTTTCCAGGACGCACAGCCCTGACATGGGGCTTGCCTACGGTCAGCACAGTGCCCACCTTAGCTGGGAGGGCAAACAGCCCACCAGGAGTGAGTGCAGCCTCCTGGGAAACTGCTGGTCTCAGCCCTGATCTGTCCCACACCCGGCTGTGGAAGATGCTGGAAGCATTTTGCTTCCACCACACAGTAAATAATAACACGCCGGCTCACGATTTCATAAAGCCATTAAGGCTGCTGCGTAGCTGTGGGTCGATCGAGTGCTAATATTAGCTCAAAATGACTAAAATTAGAAAATTAGAACCCAGCCAGAACTAATTAGTTGTTCAAGGAATAGAACCAGAACCGGAACTAATTAATTGTTACTGCAATATCACCGCAGGGCCCGGTGGGTGCCGCCGCTTCCAGCCCCGCTCTGGCTCCCAGCGTTGCTTGGGATGGCTCCTGTGTGGGCTTGAAAAGGAGCCTGGGGTCCCATCTGAAGGCTGTGACAGCTAAATAAGTGTTGGCATCTCGGTCCCAGCTGTGTGATGCAGCACAAACTGGGCTGTGCTGGGAGTGATCCCATCGCAGCCGTGGCAGCTGCTGCCTGAAGGGCTCGGGAGCACGACCCCTCATCCCGGAATTGCTGCCCAGATGTGCCTTTCTAAAGGTGAGGGTAATTACAGTGACCATCTCCCCGGCTCCCAGAAGCACACCAGCTCTTCCCTCTGATCCCAGTGGCTCTGCCTTCTCCTTTTCCTTCAGCTCTGCTGCTGCTGAGGTGCTCTTCAAAGCTCCCTGAGCAAGGCAGGAGCTGCCATCCATGCAAACGCTGCCAGAATAATTTCCAGGGAATTAGGAAGCTGGTACAGATAACTGGCAGGTGGCTGCATTTTTCCATCTGTGACTCAAGTCACCTGTATGGTCACTTCTTTTTACTTTCCAAAGGTAGTAATGCACCTTATATTTCTTTTTCCACTCTCTCAGCACTCAAACAGCAGCTCCGATTTTAGCAGCAGCGTGACGCACGGTGTTTTAAATTCAATTTAGAATACAAACTATTTATACCAGCCAGCAAAAGGCAGTGAAGCAGCTCTCTCTGTCATGAGTGGATTTGTAATTTCAGAGCAATCATTGCATAACTAATTGAATCAGCTCTCAGCATGTGAAATCAGTGCCCCTGCTTATCAGAGGTTTTCATCATTCCCCCCTCCTGAAGGCAGCAGTCCCCCTCCACCAGCAGCACTTTGTGCTTCTGCAGCAGCCTGGGAAGAAAGCGAGACCTGCAAAGCTGCCTTTTTCTGCTCAAATTGAGCCAATAAATTACCAAATACATTCAGAGTAGATGAAGAGCTGGGTTGCAGGTGCCCCTGAAAGCTGCCCAGGCTCCGTGCGAGGGAGTGAAGTGCATTTGAAGCTAATCAAGTGCCAGCCATGTCTGAGAAGCAAATTGGTGCTGAGATGTTCTGCTGACTCCCACTTCCTGCTTCATTGCCCAGGTGTGCTCTCTCTCCTTGGCTGGAATTTCAGGTCTGATGTCTGATCCAAACCTCTGGCTTGGTGCCTGAAAGTGGAGCCTGAGAGGGGCCATAAATATAGCGGCAGCTTTCCGAGGGATGCAGGAAAGGCAGAGGGTAAAGCAGCTGTAAGGGTTTTTATCAGTTGAGAGTTGTGGGTCTGGATTTGGTGACTGGGGTGGATCTGGTTCTGCAGATTTTGGGAGCAGCTCCAGCCACCTGCATGCAGCAGCCCCTAGGGTGAGATGGCACCTCCTCATCCCTGGGGTGGTTTGGGAAGGGACCCATCAGCATCTGCAGAGCAGGGAGCTGAACATGGCAACCAGGGAAAAGTGTGCTGTGAAGGATGCTAACACCTCCCCAGGGATGCTGGGTGTGGATGTGTCAGTCCTGGGCTGTCTCTGCCAGGCTGGGGTGGGTGAGGAGGGCAGACTAAACCTGAATGGCTACAATTGCTGAGTGCTAGTGAAGGCTAAGCTGCTTAAAGTGGAAACAGTTCTCTGGGCAAAGCTGGCAGATGTTGTCGTGGGGAAGCTTGAGGGAGGGCTTGCAAACTTTTCTGGCTGTGCAGAGGGAGGGGTTGTTCTGGACAGGTATAATCCCTGAGGCTGGCTGTGGGAGATGCCACAGCCCAGAAAATGAGAGCTGAGCATCCCTGTGGTGCATCCCCTACTCAGGGATCTGTTTTCCTTTCAGGAGAGCAATACTAGGATCCACAACAGGGACCTTGATGGCCAGGGGACAGCCTAAGCAATGCTCTCAGCTTTGTTGGACACATGTTGGAATACATCTTTAGGAGAGCAATACTAGGATCCAGAACAAGGACCTTGTTTCTGATGACCAGGGGACAGCCTAAGCAATGCTCTCAGCTTTGTTGGACACATGTTGGAATACAAGCCTTGTATTCCCTAAAACTGATGTGTAGGGATTTTCTGGTTTGTTTTTCTTCTCTTTTTTTTTAGCCCATTGAGCCTGTTTGAGCCTCTTTTTTTTTTTTTGTGCTGCTGGCTGGGGGTATTTTCTGGTTTGTTTTTTTCTCTTTTTTTTGAGCCCGTTGAGCCTGTTTGAGCCTCTTTTTTTGGTGCTTCTGCTGATCTCGTGTGCAAGGGCATATGCATTGCAAGCAGGGTCTGGCACAGGTGGGAGAAAGAGCTCCCATCCCCAAGCTTGATTCAGCCATGTCCCATCAGTGGCCTCCACTTGTTTCTTGCACAAAGCCACACAGACAAAGCGTTCTGAGCGTGCGAGGCCAAGGCTGTGGGATTTGTGCTGCTGGGGCAGCGTGTTCCAGGCACCCCAACCACCCACTTTGTTTTCCCTTGTCTCTCCAGGTAGCCAGATGGGAGCACAAAACAAGAGCACTCAGCCAAATCTTCGGCTCTCCCCATGCTGCCTGTTACTGCCTGGGTGCTGTGATCCTGGTGCTGAACTGTGTGCGCAGCCACTGGTAAGGAGCTCACCCTGCTGCTGTGTATCCACGGAAAGAAATGCCCCTCTGGAGTGAGGGGGGAAAGGGACATTTGCTCAGCAGTGTTAAATCCAACCCCAGCGTATTGCTTTTCCATGGTTGGATAACTTCAGGCAGCAGCAGATTTATTGCAGGATTTGTAATAAAGATGAGGGATGCAGCAGCATGGCAAACCCATCCGTTTCACCGGTCGTTAAGTGTCACAGGTTACCTTGCTCTGCTCCCTGGGGATGTTTCCTCTCTCCTGTGAGCAGCCCAGGTGGCAGGGCTGTTTACATAGGGTGGATCATATGTAACAGCAGAATTTTCTTTTGTTTTCTTGTAAAAATCATAAACAAAATTAAAGCTGCTTTTAAGAAGCCGTAGTTTCCTGTGCAGAAGAGCAGGATTACCTGTGCCCTTAACAATCAGTCTCTTGAAACTCTTATCTGCTATCTCTAAACACTACCTGTGCTAGCTAATAGTATTGTATGACTGATAGACCATACTCCATGGGAATATGTCCTTTAACGTTCCCAGTGCAGCAGAGAGGTTTTACTGCAGAAGATTTCCTCAATGCCAGCAATTTATCTGCAATCTGGTTGGCTTTATCTCCACTGCTGTTAGGAGAGACAGACTCACTAAATTCCCAGATTCAATTATACCAGGGTCACAGCTAATGGGTTGTTTAGTACTCTGGGTAATTTCCCAGGCGAAGAGTTCTCAGGTTGGAATTTGCACATGTATTTAAGAGCTCTGCTTTCCTGGAAATGACACCAGGACCTGCCCTTGCCCTTCTGTGTTTGTCCCAGCTACTGCTGATGGCAGAAACTAAAGAAAGCTTGCAGTGAACAAGGCTATAATCGAATGCAGAGGGCATGTGTGTGTGTGCTGCTGATGTCTTAGTGACACAGCAGGCTCAGATTTTGCTGGAGAATGTCTCGACAGTCTCTTGCACAAATTACATAGTCACTTGTTGTCTGGGAGGCAATGCAAAGCCTTGTCCTTGCCTTTAATTAAAAACACAGCTGGTGGAGGGACAATCTTCATTTCCAGTGGTCCTGCTGGCTCCTGGGTCAGCGAGGCTCGTGGGTCACAGCAAGGCACTGAGAGGGAGCTGCTGGGAGAGCCAAAGTGTCCTCGTGTGTCCTGGCTCTGTGTCACACTGCAGAGCCCTCAGAGCCCCACCAGGGCTGGCTCTGCCCTGTGCCATGAGTCTGTGGGGACTCACTGGGTTTGGCTCTGCCTGTGCAGCCCAGCAGCTGGGCCCTGAAGGAAACAGCCAGGTGGATCCTGGGGCTGGAAAAGCCCCCTCTGCACCTTGGGTTTGGAGGAGAGGCTCTAGAAGATGGGGCAGCTCAGCCCCAGCAGAACTCAGATGAGACAGCCCATCCCAATGGGCCAAAGCCTTTCAAATTATTGCAGTGGAAGGTTTATTTTGCTCAGATGTTTCCACGTGGTTGGGTTATTCCCTCCCCTTTCCTTGGTGCTGAAGTTGGCCTGAGTGATGACTAGCAGGCTTTGGAGGCTCTTCTGGCAAGGCAAGCCCCAAACTGTGGGAGGGATTGGGTGGTTCCAGGGTGGTCATCAGAGCAGCAACTGCTGGAGTTACCCCAAAACACACCTGGGAGCCTCACTGCCTCCATTCCCAGCTCAGTGAGCCCTCCAGGGCTGCCCAAGGCTTATTGCTCCAGCCTGGAGAGCTTTTGCTGCTTGGCAAGGGTTCATCCTGCCCCTTACCCTTGCAGGATGATACCAGCCAGGGCCAGCCCAGGGTTCCACTGACCAGAGGGGCTTCATATGACAGTCACTGTCATCTCAATGACCAGTGATGCTGGGAGAGACATGTCTAACCTGCTCTTGCTATTTTGCTTTTCCCTTTATTTTATTCTCTGAGCAGGTTTTCTGCTCCCTTGGAGACCATGCCTGGCACGGTGGCCAGGGTGGCTTGTGCAGAGCGTGAGGGCTGCTGATAATGAGCAAAAAGGCAGCCTCAGGGGTCCCTCCACCTCCAGTGCTGTAATCCAGCCTTTAAAACTCCTCTTTTCCTGCTCTGGGGACTTGTTACGTGGGTGGGGGCTGCCAGGGAGCGATGAGGAGCCCAGGGGATGTTTCTTTTGGTTTTAAAAGCCTCCTTCCTTTTTGCAGCTGAGTTTTTTGAAAGGCTCCAAGCTGGAGGCGGAGGAGGGGAGGGCAGAGCAGACAGAACTTTGGGAGTGGGTTGGCATTTTAGCTGACAGCACCTGGGAGCCAGGATGTGTGGCTGCTTCACCACCCACCCCACATGGAATCTGTGCTGGGGTCCTTCTTCAGCCCAGCACCCTGATGCTCTCATGCCAGCTTGGCTCCAGAAGGATACTTTGCCTGTAAGAAGAGGGATGTCTTTGTGCTCAATTAAGCAATTAGATGTTTCCCAGCTCTCAGCTTCATTATCAGCCTTGGCTTGCAATCCAGACTGACCTGTGACCAGAGGGGACCTGCTTAGTCAAGTGCACAAGACAAGCATCCTTAATTGCTTTGGTGCAATGATTATTTTCATTACAACAGTTTCTTTCTGCAAGAAGCAAGGAACTTCCATCACCGAGGTTTTAATCTGTGAAAACAACTCCTGAACTTTTGAACTGTGTGCAGTTTGTGGCTGTTATCTTTGTGACATGGGACGTGACAACCTTCACTGTCCTCCATACTGACATCCAGTATCTCTCTCCCCTCCCTCACCACGTTGTTGGTATCTTTCCCTGCACCAGTTTATTCACAATTAGCCACTGGCACTGCCTCCAAACCCCCCTGCACTGCCTTTGGCACACCCTGGCACACTCCCTACCCTTGGGAAGGTACAGAGGGAGGTTCTGAGCCTCCCTCCTGAAGGGTCCATGTGCACACTTTGACTGGGGGGGCTCAGTGTGTGTCCCACAGAGGCTGGGCCAGCCAGTGCCTCTGGCAGTGGCTCAGTGGCATCGTGCTGCAGGCTGGCAGCAAGTCCTGCATTGATGCCACACTCTGAGTACTGCCTCCTGTGTGGATTTCTCACTTGGAGCTCATGCTTCCAAGAAAATAAATCCGCCCTGCGACGGGATTTTGCACAGAAAAGGGGTTGTTTGTCATTGCCAGGTAGTGCCTCTCGCCTTATGCTCAACCCTGTTTAATTTTGTGAGCTGGCACCATGAATGAGTGTGCTGTAAATGGCATTGATCCCAGACCCACAGGGCCCTGTGTGCAGAAGTGACCGAGGCTGATGATGGGAATCGAGCACGGCCTGACAGAGCTGGTGCCCCCTGTGAGCCACAGTGCCAGAAATATCTGATACCTGTTCAGGAAAAGCCCCAGGGAGCCAACAGCACCTCCTGCCCACGGCATCCAGATGAGGAAACCTCACAGCTCAGATGTAAGGCAGGGGGAGAAGCTGCCACAGCCCCCAGCTGACCTAAATAACACACTCACCCCAGTGCTGTCAGAAAAGCAAAGTCATTATTGGCAGAGGAAGCTGTGAGGATGATGACCGGGCTGACAATTGCCAGTGGTATCGGCAGGGTGATTTCAGTGTTGTTGAGGTTGCTGTTTTCTAATGAACAAGATCTTTTGTTGCAGCTTGTGCTGCTGGGCACCACCGGATGATTTTTATCCCTGTTGCCTCCTTTAGCCAAGAAGAACAAAACCTCCAGCACGGGGGACAGAGCGGCGCCCCACGCAGTGACTGTGGCACCTTGCAGTGGTGGCTGTTGTCACCGAAACCCCGGTTGCCTGTACCACTGCTGCTTCCTTGCTGCCTGCTGGCCCCTGGCCCAATTCTGCTCCAATTGTGCTTATCAGCCCCAGTTTCCAGGCTGGTTTTTGGGATCAGTCAGGGAGCACTGCTGGGCTGCTCCCTGCAGCGACCCAGTTTGCTGGACAAGGTCTTTGTCCTCATTTGGAGGAGAGGGATGACAAAATACGCTTGGTGGGGGCCACTGGGAGATGCCCCCAACAAGACCTAGAAACCTCAGCTTCTCTTTTAGTACAATATTTCTGTGTTTTCTTCCTGCTCCACGTGGCCTTTGGGGATGTGTTTTGTACTTGTTAAGTTTTCTGGTTGAATAAATCAGCACCTGATGTGCAAACCTGGCTGCACGTCCTGTCCGTGTCCCAGCCAGAGGATCTGCTGCCCCTTTCTTCTGTGAACTTTCCTCACTGCCACTTTCTTCTGTGAACCCACTGGTGTGACGTGTCCATCCCCATAGTGCAGAGCCACTTTGAGTGATTTTCCAGTTCATGCGGTATTTTATGTGGCAGACAGAAAGAGGAGAGATTCAGACTAGACATAAGGAAGACATTTTTTATGAGGAAACACAGGTTGCCCAGAGAAGCCGTGGCTTCCGCATCCCTGGAAGTGTCCAAGGCCAGGTTGGGTGGGGCTTGGAGCAACCTGGGATAGCGGAAGGTGCCCCTGCCCCTGGCAGGGGTTTGGAATTAGATTTAAGGATTTTGGAACTGGCTTTAAGGTCCCTTTCAATCCAAACCATTCTGGGATTCCCACAAAGCACAAATAAGACTTCTGAGTGTCTGAGCAAGCACCTCTCTGTTTTTGGGAAGGGTGAGCAGAACAATGCCTACTGCCTTGGCTACTCCTATCCTGTCAGGAATTAGCCAAATCTGCCAGTTTGGCCAGAGCAGAGTTGAAGGATTTGGGCTTTTCCCAGCTGGTGCACAATGTGTGCCTCTGGCATCATGTTTCAAACTGGCAAGTGTGGGGAGATATCAGAGGAAGCCCCATTACCCCATTTTCCCTTTGCAAAAGCTGGGGGCATCTTCCAAGCCCTGCCATGGGGACAGCCATCCTCATGACTGCAGCCAGGGATGTGACCAAAGTAGGTCTCAGCCTCGCCACCCTCCCCTGTGCTGGAGGAGGGATGGATGCTCCTCACCATGGCAATGGCTCAGCTCAGCACAGAATGCAGTTCCAGGTACTGGGACAAAGCCTGGCTCTAATTGCTGTCCTCTTGGATGCTGAGCTGCGCCGCCGCCTTGTCGTGAGCCTGAAATAAATGTTGTCACCAACGTGACTCAGAGGCACATGAAGGAAGGGACTGGCTTCATGACAGACTGAAATATGTCATATTTCAGGATACCAGCTCCCTAGCAAGGGAAATGCCCAGAACCTTGTCCTTGCCTGCCAGGGAGGGCAAAACACGGCCAGGGAGGCTCCCTCACCATCGTGGATGCTGCAATAATTGATGGCTCCGTGCTGCTTGTCACTGCCCAGCGTCATAAATGCTTAAAAGGTTTATTTACCAATTCTGAAAACTCCTGAGCGCATCATGTTTAATGCAAATACAGAGTGTGTTTAGGAAGATATAAACCATTCCTAGAGGGAAAGGCAGTCCATTATCTCCGTGCAAACACCTCCCTCCCTAGCTGTAAGCCAAACAGCAGGGAACTGAGCAAGACATGCTGATGAGAATAACTAATGCAGGCCTGTCCAACCATGGAAAGGAAGGATGGGATCATCTGGAGCAGGAGAGACAGCTTTGCCAAAACAAACCATACCATGTGCTGGTTGCAAAACTTCCAGTGCTGATTCCCAGCCAGCCAGTTTGTGTTCTTGAAGCCACCTTTGTTCAATGTTCCGAGACCAAGTCAGGTCATCAGCATTGGACAGAGGAGCCCCAGGGATGTGAGAGGGTGTGAATGCAGCTCATCCAGAGCAAGAAGCAGGCTCTGAGGGCTTTGCTCTTGCTGTACCTCTTTCTGTTTTGCCATCTCTCTGCCAGTGCCTGGGATCCAAGTGGCTTCCAGCACAGCATTGCTGTCCCAGGTTTGCCTCCCTGAGGATCAGCAAATTGCTGTAAAATCCTTCCTGGTCCTGGTGCCCTCTGGATGGGTCCTGGCCAGACATGGAGCCAAACCCTCATGCTGTGAAAAGCACATCCTCCTCTGTGTGAGGAGAGAGCTGCAGAGCATCCCCAGGGATGTCAGGATGTGTTTGGAGTGCACAGCCAGGCCAGGATTCCTCGGGCAGAAAGGCACATCCCTTCAGGGGGATTGCTTTCCTCCCAAACCCAGGCAGTGCTGATAGCAGGGACATGGATTTTTTGGCTTCCTCGTAGAGGAGACTTGTGTCATTTAAAAATAACCACCACGGAGATGATGCAAAGGGGTGTGCAGCTGCTGCTGCTTCACGGTGCAGCCAGATTTGCGTCTTCCCATCGGAAATTATTTTAAGCAAAGGCAGTGTGAGCCTGGTGAGCACAGGGAGCTGTGCTGGGCACTGGAGGAGGGCCAGCCCTGGGGACTGCGCCTACATCGCCCGGGGCCATGCTGTTGTTCCTCTGTCTGTGCTTGGCTCCTGGGAAAAGGAATTTCCCTGTAATTTCCAGAGTGTAAATCACCCAGATGCTGTGGTTTTGCTCACTTCTGAGCATATTACATTTATTCCATGTTTTGTTTCCTTGCTCCAATCCAAACTGATGATTAAATGTCTTGTTCTGGGATCCTAAAAACTCCTCAACAATAGAAAGCCTAGTGGGAGCAAGCTCAAAGTGAACAAAGGATGTCATCCAGCTTCCTAAGCCACAGAGTTTAAGTATTATCCTGGGCTTGCTTGGTGCATGAACTTGCCATCAAGCCTTTGAAAGATGTGCTTCCATCTGCCTGGCCTTCAGCCATGCAGGCAGGACTGTCTCTCTTGGCTTTTATTTGGGCAACAGGGAAAATCCAGAGGTTTGCAGGGCTTCAGGAAGATGGACACCAGGGAAAAAAGCTATCCCAAGCCCTGCAGGTAGCATTGTGGAAGCACTTTCCAGCTGAGGAGCCCAGGACTGTGGGCAGGAATAACTCTCCTGGCCCTGACAGACAGTGGTGGCCAGAGGTGCAGGAGAGCTGTTATTCCACTTGAATTTTAGCCTCCAGGGTGCTCATTAAAAAAAGGCTCAAAGTTTCCTACCTCATGTGTCAACAACATGTGGAGAAACACCGTGTGGAGCTCTGCGGGTCTGTTACCTCCTCCCGCGTTATTAACGGTGTTTTTTTAATCACAGCATTGTCTCTTTTGTCATCGTGTGGGAGCCTTGTGTGCTGCTGAGCCTGCCAAGCCCTGCCCTGGGCAGAGCTCGGGGGGCTGAAGGGAGGGCTCACCATTATTCCAATCACAAATGAGTATTTGGAAGGTCAGACCCGAAATGCCTGCCCCAGCCTGGAAGGGAGGAGCTGTGCTCGCACTCGAGAACGCCTCGTCTCTCGTATTTTCCTTTTGCTGTTCCAATCCTCCCCCTGACTGTCAGGCTCCAGCCGTGAATCACTCCTGGGCACGTGGCTAACACATGAAAGCTGCAAAATATTTTGATGGAGGGGAACGGGGGTGGGAGCACGAGATAATCCAGCCAATTGTTCCCAGCCCTTCGAGTCCTGTGCCGAGGCATCGCAGCCTCCAGCATTTGCAAGGGCGTCTGTCCCAGAGCTCCCAGTCAGGATGAAAACTGGGATTTGGTCAATAAGGCAAAGCATTTGATATCACAAGTCAGTGGGACTGGTATTTCCAGGAGTGAGCAAGGGTTGTGAGTAGAAATAGCTGCCCCAGATCGAGCCCTGGCTCCTCACAGTCTTCAGCTGATTGCTTCTCCCATTGGGAGGTTGAGTAGGAAAAAGGGATCTGAAGATCAGCAGCTTTCCCAAAGCTCCACATCTCCCAGGGAGACATGAGTGATGTTAATTATTAATTGCTGCTTTTAACAGCCCTTGTTGTCTCCCCAACAGCTTCACAGAAGCCATGAAGAGCCAGCCGAAGCTGGAGGGCTGGGACTGCCACTGGACCTACTACTCAGGCTTGGCCATCTCGGCTGTGGGGACCTTGTTTGTCATCTCCAGCTTCTTAGCACTGGGATTCACCGGGACGTTCCTGGGTAAGCACTGAAAATCCAACAGCTTTACCAGAAGGTGCATTTAATCCTTGCAGGGATCTCTTGCCAGGGCAGAGTCCTGTAGGACTTTCCTCGTCCTTGCCTTCAGGGCTGTTAGATTTGTCATTATGATACCAAAGCAGGACCCAATCCTGCTGTTACCACAGAGGGGATGGCACAGTGGTTTTATACAGCAAATCCCATCACCATCAAGCCTGGAGTTTGGAGCACAGCTGCTCATCTGCCAGCCCCCAACACCCTCCAGAAAGGGACCCCAAATTCAAGACCTCACAAGTGGCACTGGCACAGCATGTGTGAGCTGTCCAGCAGCCCTGCTCCGAGCACCCACCTGCTCATCACACGTGCTGAGGCAGGATGTTGTTTGCTCTCCCCTCTGCAATAAACCTGATGTTCGTTGACAGATCCTTTTATCTCCCGCTTTATGGCAGAAGGCATTTTCCACTGTGCCTGCTTTCACATTTAGAGCGTAATTCTGTTAGCATTGTTGACTTTGAAAACATGCCAGTATGTGTGGAATTCATAAAAATAAAGTAGAGACAGGAACAATAAATATCCAAGGAAAGGGGCAGCTCCTGCTGGCTGAAATAATCACAGCCCCAGCTTTGACACCTCATTTAGGCTGTGCTTTTGCAAGTGCTTTACAAACCAAATTCAATTAGCTCCTGTGGCGTCGCTAGGAAGAAGAGAGGGATGTAATAAGCCTTCCTGGTTTCAAGTAGAGTTGCAAAGAAATGTGTTGAGTTGGCCGAAATCCTGCTGCCAGAAATAGAGCTCAGCACTCCTAAACATGTGCCCTCACCCTCCTTTGTGCAGCCTCACTCCTGCCCCCTGTCACACCCCTGTCCCTCAGCCACCGGGCACCAGCATCCTCCAAAATCACCAGCAGCCCCTGAAGTGAGGCTGTGCCTGTGGAGACATGTCCAGAAGGGCCAGGCACAGGAGTACCCGTCAGCAAGAGCTGCTTGAATGCTCCTGAAGTTCAGCCAGATCTGGAGTTGTTTACGTAAAGCCTGATTCATCTGACCAGGAGGATCCACTGGACTTGAACCGCTGGGAAAAAGCAAACAAGTGAGTCAGGCTCAGCGTAAGAGGTGAGAGGGCCTGGCCCTCAGATCTGCATCCCCGGGGCAGGGGAGAGGTGGGTGCTCGTGGTCCATGTAAGGCATTTCTGCTCCATCCTCCCTGCCCTGCTCTGACACGGAAAGGACCAGCTCTCTCTGCTAGCAGGGCATGACAGGCACCAGGGCAGAGCTGAGTCAGGCTGGGGACATGCCACACATGCCAGTGCAGTCAGGCTGGCTCAGGACATCTGCAGCACTGAGGCACGGCCCAGCTGGAGCCCTGTCAGAACCCAGGACATCCCTCTGGATGCTCAGAATCCTGGCAGGGGCTCGGAGACCCTGGCAGGAAGCCAAAGACACTTGGGATTTTGATCTTAACCCATGGAGCAAATTACCAACTTTATATGAAGAGTTACAAGTCACAAAGTTTGGATAGCATAACAGTAGTTGTCACAGGAAGAAAGGTAAAATTTTGAAGGTTTTTACTATGGGGGTCTAGGGTACAAGATGGAGGAATTTGGGCATTGTCTTGTTCTTCTTCCTTCTTCTTCCTAGCCTCCATCTTCTTGGTGATGGTGGCACTTTGGGATTGGTGTAGAGTAGAAAGTCACTGTCTAACACAGGTGACAGGTATTGGGACACAGCTGTAAATATCAAATACGTGGTTTGTAGTATAAAAGACAACACCAGCCCAGGGGTGGGCAGTGTGCCTCAGACCGACCTGCAGGGCACAGCTGGGCAGTCCAGACAGAAAATGTTTTAGATAAGAAATAATAAACAGCCTTGAGAACAGCAGCCGAAGACTTCTGACTCCTTCTTTGACAGCTGGGATGGGGAAAAGAGACTTCTTAACACTCCTCAGGGTCACCTTGACCAGAGGAGATCCCAAGAGAGCCACACAGAGGATCCATCCTTGCACTGGTAACAGCTTCTCCAGTCCACACAAGCCCCATGAGTCCAAGTCAGCAAACTCTTAATGGAGAATGTCCCTCAGCACGCTTTGTTGCCCAGCCAAGGGGAAGACAGCGGGTCTGCAGGTCTCTGAGGATCTCATGTGGGATATTCTCTTGCTCAGGACTCTCTCAGGATTGGTACTTCCAACATCCATGCGGGGTTTTAGTGCTGCCCTGGTGCTGCAGGAGGAGCAAGGACTCCACATAGCAAAGGGCTGCACTGCTTTGGCAAGGAGGGGAATTCAGCTTCTTCTCACTGTCGACATCTCAAGAGCTCAAGAGAAGTTTTGAGAGAGCCTCTGACAACAGGCACTTCAAAAATCACTGGAGCTGGATTTGACTCTTGTGGGTTTTTCTACAGCAGTGGCAGCTGAACCAGGCAAGGCACAGGGCTTCCTGTTGAATTCCTTCCTTCCAGCACATTTAGGCTTCAGAGCAGCTGCAGAACACTTTGTCTCTCTAGTGTGGGCTCAGTGGTGCAGTGGGAGCTGTGTGAGTCACCCTTCTCCAGCAGCCTGGCTGTGCCACCCCATCTCCAGCACAGCAGCACCAGCTCCAGATGCCATTTGCAGCAGCTGGATGTGGCCCCTCTCCCTGGCAGAGCCATCCCTGGTGCCCTGTCTCTGTGCTGTGCCCTCAGAGGGATTCAGGCATCACTTCAGCATCACTTCAGCACCCTCCTTTTTTGCCCTGTTTCCCAAAAATCACAGTGAGGAGGTCTGGGCTTATCTCAAGGCTGAGGACGTGGAGAGGCTGCTTTGCCTGTCTGAGCCCATCTGCCTCATACCCTCATACCCCAGTGACATTTCTTCCAGCACTGACCAAGAGGTCAAGTCAATCTGACTTGACCAAAGTCTGTTGCTGGGCCTGGAGAAGCTGACAACTCTCTGGGGTGAAGCAGAGCTGGTGCTCCAGCCCAGGTCAGGCTCCAGGCATTCTGGGGGACCTTGCAGAGTGGCTTTTGCTGCTGTGATCCCACCCTGAGCAGTGAGATGGCTGCACAAAACTCCAGCAAAAAATAGCTCCTATTAGGTGCCAAAGTGCCTCAGCTTGGCACGGAGCTGATTCCTGATTTGAGGGCTCAGCAAAGGCACAGGAGATGCCCAGGGTGATGCTGTGCAACACAACACACAGCACACAGACCTGTCCCTAAGCACCTCTCTGAACATAAACACATAGAAACCACCTCTCAGGTGGTCATGTTCATTGACCTGTGCAGGTTTAGAGGCAGAGATTACATTGGAAAAGCTGCTGGGGAGCTGCCTGTGTGCTGCTGCTCGTGGGGAGCCTGCCTGGAGGGCTGCACAGCCCCACCAGTGCTGGGCACAGATAAGCCCCTGCCAGCCCCACGGGCCCAGGGCTTTGTGTGAACCTCCTCAGTGCCAGAGCCATGTGGGGAATGAGGTGTTCAGCTCAAGGGCGAGGGTGGGCAGGGGATAATGAAGCATTTTGACACATAAGAAAGCACAGAAACGGGCTGGGGCAGGGGCTGATGTGTTCTTTCTACCAGAACAATCTCAGAGATGTATTGCCAAGTAACTGTGAGAACATATAGTATGAATACAAGGCAATTATCTCACTTAGTGGCCTGCAGTTAAAACCCAAAAGCATTGTGTAATTGGGCAGGGGCTGTTTATCCTTAGAAATAAATGTTTTAGCACCATGTGAGGTCAAAGAAATTACACTACGATCCAGGTAATAATAATAACCTTGAATAGTTTGCACTCCTGTTATGCCTTTCATCTGGATTTGTGAGCACTTTCTCACCATACATTAATCCTCACCACCCTCTGTGCTCTAAGAAAGACTGATGTTGTGATCAGTGCACAATAGCACCTGGAGGGACAGAGGAGACTTGCCCAAGGTCAGGGAAGGGGCTGGCAGCAAAGCTGGGAGCTCAGCCCAGGGTGGTGGCTGAGGGACAGGCTGCTCCTGATGGATGAGTGCTTGTGCAGTGGTCATGGAGCATGGATGGTGCAGAAGGGAACAGAGCAGAAGGGTCTGGAGCACCAGGAGTAGCTGGAGGAGCTGGGAGGGGCTCAGCCTGGAGAAAAGGAGGTTCAGGGGGAGCCTTTTGGCTCTCCACAACATCCTGACAGGAGGGTGCAGCCAGAGAGGGGTCAGGCTCTGCTCCCAGGGAGCAGGGACAGGGCAAGAAGAAATGACCTCATGTTGTACCAGGGGATGTTGACATTTGATGTCAGGAAAAAATTCTTCACCAAAGGGGTTGTCAAGCCCTGGCACAGGTTGCCCAGGGCAGTGGAGGGATTTAAAAGTCATCTAGATGTGGTGCTTTGTGGTCTCACCTGTAAGACCAACAGAACCAGAATCTGAATCCTGGCCCTTTACCCCTTTACCCCTCTGAAGTGTTGCTCACAAGTTGCACATCTTCCTGTCATTTCTTTCCCAAGCTCCTTTCAGGAGGGTGGAAGGATTGCTCCAAGGTAGATGGGAAGCTGGTTGGATGCTGACAGTTCTGAAAGCTTTCCTCATTACAGATGACAATCACCCATTATCATCATCATCACTGTGCCAATAACTGTTTTGTAGGCAGAGGTGCTATTTTCTGAAATTCTGAGAAATTTCTCTGAACTATGAGATAAGGGTGACGTTATGGGTGAGGGCATTTGGTTGTGGTGGTCATGATGAAAACGATTCTGAGAAATTCTCTGAACTATGAGATAAGGGCGAGGTTATGGGTGAGGGCATTTGGTTGTGGTGGTCATGATGAAAACAGCTCCAAACACCATTTCACAGCACTGGGTTTATTTTCACATTAAACAGATTTGAAGCACTTGCTTCATCGTGGAGTGGCATTTGACAGGCTATTTTACAAATGAAAAAAACCAGAATTAACCAGTTGGGACCTGGAGAGCTGTGTCCTGATGAGGGACGTGGCTGCCACCACCTCATTGCAATGCAGGAGCCTTCCTCGTGGGCAAAGAGCCATTCCTGGAAAAGCTGATAGACACAGAGTAAACAAACAGCTTTTTTGTTGCTGTTTCCTCAGCCTGGAAGTCAGTGCTGAAGCCCTTTGCAGTGAGTCCCTGCCAGGGATGCGCTGTGGCACAGGGCAGGGCATCAGTGTGCCAAAGCCCCCCACGACTCCCAGTTGCATGGAGCCTAACCAGAAGCTCTCTGCTTGCTCTTAGGTGATTACTTTGGCATCCTGATGGAGGAAAAAGTGACCAGCTTCCCCTTCAGCATCCTGGATAACCCCATGTACTGGGGCAGCACAGCCATCTACCTGGGCTGGTCCCTCATGTGAGTACAAACACCTCTGGTTGTAGGGTCACTCTGGGGTCTCTTGGCAGGGCATGAGGTGCCAGGGTGCCTTTGGGGCCTAAAAGACACTCTGTGATGGCAGAGAAAGTGCAGCCTGCCCTGACTTCTGGCTCCCTGGCTATTTTTGTGCGTGGAAAGTCTTGCGCTGTCTCGAAACACTCGCGGCGTTTGTTGTAGAAAAATAAATAGCGGCCAAGTGCTGGGGGAGAGGGGGCAGCAGCAAATGCTCTGCAGCTGAACGAGGCCCTTGGCAGGCTCTGCACGTGGAAAAATCAACACTCGGGGCCAAATTCATGCAGGGTGTCACTCGGCAGGGGCAGGGCACTGGCACTGGGGAGCAGTGTGACCCTGCAATTACTCTGAAAAAAGCAAAACAAGCCAAGCCACCCTTTCCCCCAGCCCACGGTGAAAACACTTCCGAAATGCTCCTTGTGTGATACAACACAGCTTAATAGCCTGCTTAGGAGGAAATGAATAGGCTGTAATTTAGCAGCAAATGAGCAATATACTCTATTCAGTGTAACAAGTTTGATGTGGTTCTCATTTAATATCACATTTTATTTATTTGCCCAGGAGAAAAAAAAAAAAACCCTGGCTGTGTTACTTGAGGAGCCCATGGAGTGTTGCAGGCTGTTATCACTGGGTGTTTTGCACTGGTGCTGCTGACTGTGACCACCTCTCCTCTGCTTGGGTGGGAAAAATTAAGTGCTTTGCCACGTTCTGGTTATTTTTTCAGCCATGTGTGCAGCCCCTGGTAATAAGTAAAGCTGATGGTTTCTCTCCTGTCTCCACTGAGCCTTGTTGCTGTTAAAAAACCCAAAGGATTGATCCATCCTCCAACTTGCTGCTGTTGTTGCAAGTTGTGCACTTGAAATCCCCCCAGGTGCTGGCAGGGCTGGCTGCATGAGGCTGCTTCCCTTCCTGGCAGAGCCAGGGCACTGGATGGGGTTTAAATTCTGGGAAATGGTGCAGGATTTAGATGCCAAAGGGAGGCAGTGCTGGGCACGAGAGTTGGCCACAGGGTCTGCAGCAGCACCCTGGAAATGTTTATATTGCTGTGGGGAGTGGCAGAGCTGGGACAGGATGAGTCCCCCCACACCACACCACAACCCCCACAGCAGCACAGAAGCAGGGTTTTGACCAGGAGGAATTACAAGACGACCTTTATTTGTTTTAAAATCAGTATCAAACTACTTCCTAAAACCTTTGCAGAATCCACTGAAACCCCCTGAGCTGTTTCTGTCGCAGAATCCCTTCCTCACCCCTCTCGTTGTGCTCTTCCAGCACAATTCTGGGCAGGAGCAGCTCCAGGCAGCTCAGGACAGCAGTGATTGCCTCCTTTTTCTCGTTAAAAGACTGCCACCATTAAGGCCAGCGAGGCGTGACAAATAATTGCTGTGAACAAATTGCTGGAGCTGTGCAGAGTGGCACCAAGACACCACCCACCTGCCTGGGGGAAGCTCAGCACAACCCTTCTCAGGGTGGTTTTTGGCTGTTTCTCTTCCCTGGGACCTCAGTTCATGCAGTCTCAGAATCATTTAGGTTGGAAAAGAATTATAAGATCATTGAGTCCAAGCATTAACCCAGCACTGCCAGGATCAGCACTAAAACATGTCCCCAAATGCCACATTTACATGGCTTTTAGATCCCTCCAGGGATGGTGGCTCCACCACTGCCCTGGGTAGCTGTGCCAGGGCTTGACAGCACTTCCAGGGAAGAAATTTTCCCATTATCCAACCTAAACCTTGTGTGGGGCACCTTGAGGCCATTTCCTCTTTTCCTGTTGCTTGTATCCCTGGATTCACCCTTCTGCCAGGGAGTTGGAGAGAGTGAGCAGGTTTCCCCTGAGCCTCCTTTTCTCCAGGCTGAGCCCACCCATCTCCCTCAGCTGCTCCTGGTGCTCCAGACCCCTCCCCAGCTCTGTTCCCTTCTCTGGACACTCTCCATTGGCTCATTTTTATTGGGGCCCACACTTTCTCCTGAGGTCCCAGGGCTTTCAGAAGATGCCAGGTGTCTGCCCTCAGAGGCCAGAGCTGATGTCCCATCTTGGTGGCAGCAGGAGGGATGCTGGAGGAATCCTCCAGCTGTCTGATTGTGGCCAGACCTAAACCACAGAGCACATTTGTCCTCTCCTGGGGATGCATCACACTCCTTACTGTGGCATCAGAACCCAAAGGATTGATCCATTCTCATCCATAAGGGATGAAAACACATCACACCAACCAGCCTGGCCTCTGACTCCAGTCCAGCCTCAAAAGCATCAAGTGGGGTGACAACCCACAGCCATGGGGAGCTGCAGCAAGGCTGGGGGCAGACAGACTTCCTACCCAAAAAAAAAGTCCTAGCAGGACAACAAAACCTTCCTGACTGATTCATCATCGCTGCTGCAATCAGATGTGTCCCAGTATGTAGGTCAGACTCGTAAGAGGACAGGAAGAGTTCACCCAAATGCTGCTCATCACCTGTGTTGAGCAGCCTCATTTCTCCTGGCAGACAAATGGAGCATTCACTGTGTGGGGACAGCTAGGGAAGTGTTCTAACTCACAGCAACAGGCTGTGTAAATCAGAGCTGGAGCTGCAGCCAAATGATGCAATTAGAGGTCTTGCTGTCAACAAACAATCATGTAAATTTGTTCTCTCTGATAGGAATCAAGAAGGAGACATGACTAAGCATGTAATAGCAGGGGCTTGGGAGAGAAGGAAGTTGCCCGAAGCTTCCTAATGAGGGAAGAAGTTATTGCAGAATGAAAATGGTGAAAAAGTGGAGATTTGTGGGTGCCTCTCCAGGGACTGATGAGGCTGGGTGGTACCTGAAAGTGGCTCCAGTGTGAGGTTTAGGTAGTTCAGTCTCTCTCTGCAGGTGTGTTTTCCCAGCAGCACAAGTCACCTTGCACCAGGCTTGTGGGATGTTTATCCTCATAAAATCACAGAATGGTTTGGTTTGGAAGAAACCTTAAAGCTTATCTTAATTGTCCCCCTTAATTAGGACACTGGTGATTGCCTTTAACTGCTGGTGGCAGCTCTGAGAGGGATGAGGGCTGGCTGTCAGCAAATAAAGTATTTAGCTGGTCCTTGGTGGGGAAATGTGCAAGGCCAGGCAGGACAGGGTTTGGAGCAGGCTGGGATTGTGGAAGGTGTCCCTGCCCATGGCAGGGGTGGGATGAGATGAGGTTTGAGATCCTTGCCAGTCAAAACCATTCTGTGATTCTATGATTCTGTGACATCTCTCTTCAGAGCAGGAGGTGACGAGGATTTTTGATCCCCAAGCTGTGGCCTCTGCTAAAAGGAGCAGCCATCTCCTTTGTGCCTCAGTTCTTGGTCACGTCTCCCCACAACCAGCCAGTGAGGAGCAGTGGTGGCATCTGTGCCCCATGCTGTGCCTGGTGACATCTGCCTGGAGGACACATTCCTGAAACACTTAGAAAAAGGTTTCAAAGTGAACCAAGCCCCCAGCCCCAGTGCAGCACCCACCCCAGCACCCTTCAGGGCAGGAATGGCCCTTCCCATCCCTTCCCATCCCCATCCCTGCACTGGCTGAGTGCATCCATCACCACTTGGATGTGTGTGATGCCATGCACTGCTCTGGCTGCCTGGTGTCCCCTGTACCCTGGGTGGCCCACCTTTTTGGGACATCAGGCATTTCCCTCAGAGCATGAGCTGGGAGCTGCAGCTGTGTGTCAGCAGCTGCTCAGCCCTTAAACATCCCCATAATCTCAGGATTTAGCATCAAAGCAGGAGCTCTCACAGCAGAGAGCAGACTTAAAAGAAGTCGCTGAAGTCGGCTGGGGGAGAGCCTTTGCCAAATAACATCTGTCCAAGACAGTTAACATTAAGCACAAAAAAAAAAAACCCAACCCTTTTTTTCGCTGAAGTCGGCTGGGGGAGAGCCTTTGCCAAGTAACATCTGTCCAAGATAGTTAACATTAAGCACAAAAAAAAAAACCCAACCCTTTTGTTTGCTTCAGTTTAATGAGCGAGCAGAGCTCTCTGCAGCCCAGTGTCTCATTTCACTTTCTCAACCAGGTCTTGCATAAGCCCCTGTACTTACCTGATCTTTCCCTTCTCTTTCAAAACAGGCACGCCAGCCCAGCTGGCCTTTTGCTGACAGCTGTAGTGGCAATTTCCTACACAATCGCTGTGCTGTACGAGGGGTGAGTAGCTGTGCAGAACTGGAGAGCTTCTAATTATTTCTACCAGCTTTAACTCTCGAGGTTTCAGACAACTGCACAAGTAGGGATGGTTCTTTTCCAATTAATTCAGCGGGGAAGAAGGAAAACAGAGGATTTTTTTTTTCAATTGTTTTGATAATGGGCAAATTCCACTCTGAAGCTATTTGCTGAGTTCTAGGAACGTTTGCATGTTTATTTTTATCAAAATGAGGCCTTTTTTCCTTTTGGGTGCCAGATTCTGTCTATAGAAGAACAATAAGGAAGGCAGTGAGAGGACTCATTGTGTCTTCACAAGAGCCCCCTACAAGAAGCCCTTGCATTTTGTAGTTCCTTGGATGGGCTTCTCTGCTGTTTTGCACTACAATAGCCCAGCCAGCAGCACAGGATGGAGCAGCACAAAATAACTCCCAGAAGTAGCACAGGATGGAGCAGCACAAAATAACTCCCAGAAGTAGCAGTTGCACTTCAGCAGTGAAAGGTCTTTGTATTTGCAAGGGAGGAGGAGATGCAGAGAGCCATGGTCTGCATCAGGGGGAGTCTGGGTGTGTGCTGAGCCTTGTCCTGCTTGGCACAGGGATGGTCCTGTAGCTGCTCCTCAATCCAGGGAGGCTGAAACCAGGATTGCCACAGACCAGGAATAGTCAGGCTGTGCCAACCTGTGAAGGACAAATTTTGTAGGCCCAAAGATGAGCACTCAGTAGCCTTGATTTTAATTCTTCCTCCCTTCTTTTGCCCCCTCTCTTTTGTCTCTGCCCCCCTCTCTCCCCAAATTCCCATCCTCCCAACTGCAGGCCTTTCACAGAGGAAATCTATCGGAAGAAGCAGAAGGGAGTGAAGAGCAAGTAGCCCCAGGTAGGTTTGCTGATGGGGGCATTTCAGGGGCTGCTTTGCTGGGCTCCCCCACCAACGAGCACCCCAGCCCAGTCCTGCCTTCCCTGGGTCCTCCAGAGCCCTTCCCACACTTCTCAAAGCATTTAAGCTTCAAGCCTCTGCAAAATCCCAGGCAGAGAAGCTTTTCACAGCAGCAGTTGTGTCTGCCTCCTGGCACCCGACCAGCAGCCCCCAAATTGTTTTGATTATACACTTGAGAATCAGTGCGAGGGAAAATTGCTGGGAAGCTTTGAGGCTCCAGGCTTAATCTGAATCAGGCAGAAAAATACAACTATTGGCCATGGCAGGTGCTGCAGAGAGTGGCAGGGATGGTGTGAGAGGGCATGTGTGCCTGCTCATCCCTCAGGGAAATCAGGCCTCCCTGCTCCAGCTGCTCCTTGCCTGAGCCAGGAACATTTCTGCCAGTGGGCTCACCCTAAAACCTCAGCCCAGGCTTGTTTGGGGGGCCAGAAGCTACTCCAGCAGCACAAGCTCCTGGCCAGGCTCCTTTCCTGGGGGTTCATTGCCATCTGGGAGCCCCCAGTGCATTTTTGCCTGCTGGTTTTTGGAGAGTTGGGACAGTCCCATGGCACTGCTGAGGTTTTACTGAACTGTGCTGCTGTGGCAGAGCTGCTGTGGCACCACTGAGGTCCCCAATGGACTCTTGTCCCTTTGCCTTTTGCAGGGCACTCTCTGGGGTACCTCGTGCCTCTCCGGTCCCCACACGGTCTGATTTGCCCATTTTCCTACTGAGATGTATCCTACTAATTAACCCAGCAACCCTTAATGAGCCAGCTGAGCTCCCTGCAGCACTGGAAGTGACCAGAGGAACAGCCTGAGCGTGGTGGCAGCTCCTTGCCACAGCCCATGGGAGATGGAGGTCCCTGTCCCCAGGGCTCTGTCCCGGTCACTGCAGCTCCCGGGAGTTCCACAGTGTGGGACTTCCCCACCTCTTCTCCCACACTGATTGCTGGAGATCTGCAGGCAAAAAGGAATTCCCTTTGGACTGGAGGGAAAGCAGAGTAATGATGGAAACACCGGGGGCCTTTCATAAGTGAGCTCAGCGTGTCCTGAAGATCATCTGAAGGTGCAGCCTGAGAGCCACGAGAAGCAGACAAAGCTCAGCTCCAGCAGTGGAGAGAGCTCAGGAGCCCCTGAGGATTCAAACACAGATGGGGAAGGAACAGGGGAAGCTGCTGTGAGCTCAACAACAGCAAAACCTGCTGCAAAACCAAAAAGCAACCCCTTATTTTTTTGGGACAGGAACCTCCCCATCCAGAGCTGCAGTTTCTCATCCATGTAGAGCCCTGCAGCTTCTCCACACTATTGCAAAGGCTCTGAGAAAATTGACTGACAAGCACAGGAGTGTGAATGTATGACCTAAACCAGAGCCCAGGGGCATGGAGGGATGGCAGCTGTCCTATGGGGAAGACCCAGCATGGAGAAGACCCAGGGGAAGAGTCAATCCCTGTCTGCACTTCACAGATATCCCACTCCTGGCCATGTTGATGCCCCAGCCCCTCCTTTTCCCTGGGTCCAGGGTCCTGCTGCCTTTCCCACCAGCCAGTGCCTTCCAGCTGTTTTCCACGGTCTTGCAGGGGCAGTGGGAGGGAGGGAAGAGAGGGCAAGGTTTGTTTCTGCCTTCCACACCGTGCAGCAGCCAGGTACAGATGTGCCCCTCTGCCCCTGCCACCAGCCTGCCCCAAAACTGTCCAGTGCTGAATCCTGCCTTGAACAGAAAGATTCCAGAGGTGATGCTCCAGCCCCAGGCTCTGTTTCCACAGATTCCCAGAACAGTTTGAGAAATGAACTGTAAATGACCAAATGAGCAGGTGCTGGAGAAGGGAGCTGTGCTGCTGCCAGCTCCACACGGGCACTGGAATGTGGCACCACATCTCAGCACCACACTGTCCCCTCCACAGAGGGTCCTCTCTCTTCTCAGTGTCACCTCCATGAAACGGTTCCATTTCCTTTTGCTTTTACACGTTGTAATTAACTCACCCTCCGGGCATTGCTCAGCAGAATTAAAAGTGTTGGTCTCTTTTCAGTCCGGCCTCCATTTCCTCCGGAAGGGCTCACAAATGCTGTGTTTGTGTTTCATCACTTCAGAACCATTACACGTAGATTTATTTTTTTATTGCCATCTCAACCACCTTCCTCTCAAAGATTTGGGTATAGTATTTTATTTTTAGATAAGTTTCCACATTCCCTTCACAGCTAATGTTTATAGAGGGAGGCTAAACCCGCCCAGTACCCATAGCAACCATCGAGGAGAGGATACATTGCATTATTCAGACAATTTATGTCAGAGTTGCCAGTCCTGGCTCAAAGTCTCTGATGTCAATAAACTTGGATTTGTTGATAAGTGAAATCAGTATTTACTGGAGAAGCACGTGCTCATACGGGAAGAATTATTCCTAATGAGAACAAAGCGAGGGCTGTATTTGTGCTGTCTCATTCCCGCTCTGGGGACCATGTGTGCCTTTCCCAGTCCCTCCTGCAAGGCCAGGAGGGACCCCAGTTGTGCCATTCCCCTCCCCAGCCAATATCAGCCTCCTAAAACGTGTGTCTGTCACCACAAACCCCAGTGATGGAGCTGCTTCCCATGCCATGCCCACATCCCCCATGAGCACGGGGTTGGTGCTGTGCTGGGTCTGGCTTCAGACTCCTTCCCCCTTGATCTGCCACTTCCAGAACAAGGTTTTTTTTTGGGGGGGCTATGCCAGACACTTCCCTGGTTTTAACAGCTCTTCCCACAGCATCCAGCACGGATTAAACATCCCTGCCTTCACCCAACTGGTTCTGGCTGCCACAAGGTTGGAGTTTGATAGTTTAGAGGCACCTGCTCTGTTCCCTGAAGGGGGAAGGTGAGGAGCTGGGAGTTGATGTTTCAGCCCATCTCATGGGCTCTGAGCCCACCTTTCTCCCTGGGGCAGGGGGTGAGTCCCTGCTGTTGCTGTGCTGATCCCTGGGGCTGCAGGGAGGGAAACACAGAGACACCATTATTTATGTTGTTTTATGGTATTTAACAGCAAGGAATTAGGGGACTCTCCTTGGTTATAAGGAAAAAAAACCCTGATTCCTCTCCAATTGCCTAATATTTCCAAGAATTGGAGATTACACAGGGAGGGGGTGAAACCTTCAGGCTGAGCACAAAGTGCTGGTGGTGTCACAGCTTTCCCCTCTTGCTGGCTGCAGCTGGGACACATCCTGCATGGATGCAGGGGTGGATCTCATGTCAGAAGGTGAGTCCTGCTGCTCCCAAAGGACAGACCTGCACTGTGGGACCCCCAGGACCAGCTGGATGCAGCCCCAGCTCTGCAGCAGCACAGGCAGGAGCATCCAGCTCTGCAGGGACATCAAGGACCAAATGGGGTCCCTGGAAATGGGGTCATGGGGCCATTGTCATGCCTTCATGCCTTCAAAATCCAGGATGGATCTTTCTGGGCCCACTGGAGCTGGCAGGGAGGTTGTTTGCAGCCTTGGGAATGGCTTCACGTGATGCCGTGTGCTGACGCCACAGATAACACTTCCTTTGAAGTTTGGGATATTTCTCCAGAGCAAACAGCAGGAAAGGAGAAACTAGTTAAATCTCAACTCCTACCTGGCAGGGACAGCTGGGTCAGCCAGGTCATCACTCTGTGCTGCCTCAGCTGCCCCCATCCCAGCAGACAACCTCTGTGCCCACCCTCATGGAGGTTTTCTCTGTGTGCTTGCTTCCATGGCTCCCCCACACACATCTCCCTTCCATGGAACCAAAGTGGCAATTCCTTGGGATGAGAAGATCATATATATATCATATATATGATATATAGAATATAATAATTATAATTATATTATATATTTATAATTATATATATAAGTATATGTATAATTCTATAATTACATTATAATAATCCACAATAAACACCCCAGCAGTGGGGATGGGAGCCCAGCTCCACGCTCACAGGATGCTTCATCCAGGAACACTTCAGCAGGTGGAGGCTGCATCCTGCGGTCCTTTCCCCGCTGCTGGTGACATCCAGGAGCAGGGACACATTCCCAAAGGCCATTCTCTCCCTTGTGACCCCCTGTAACCCCGTGCCCGGGGAAGCTGCTCTGCCTTGCCCCAGGGGAGGGACAGCCAGCAGCCCTTACGTGGCAAACAAACACAGAATAAACACCGTGGCAAACAAACACGGAATAAACACGTGGCGCAATCGGGCGGCACGTGTGGCACTGGCAGCGCCGGGAATTCTCCATTCCCACCCCGCTCCTGCCTGCTGAGCCTGCCCTTGGGCTGGCTGGGAAGCTGGCAGCAAATGAGGGGCTCAGGGCTCCCAAACCCCTCCCAACACTGAGGCAGAACCTTGGCTTTTTTGCCAGTGGTTGGGATTTGAAAAAAAGCAAAGATGCTTTTGTAAAAGCAAAGATGAGCTTTCAGCTTTGGGGGCAGTTTGGGCACTGCTTTATTGGGGATCCCTTAATCCAGAGAAGGTGGACAGGGGACACAACAGAATTTATATTTGTAGGGGAATAAACCAGTCTGTTCTACCCCTGCTGTGTAGGGAAAACAATCTGGACTTTAATTGCTCACAAAGCAGTGGGGAGAACACCCCGGTGGGAAACTGTTCCCATGTGGGAAACCCCCAGTGCTGGAGCCCAAATAAATGCCATGGGCAGGATGGGCATCCCAGGGCTGAGCTGCATGGGCTCTGCTGGCACATCCACGCTCAGGGATCTGGGATACAGGCAGCTCCCAACTCACCGGTGTCCAGGGAAAGCTTTGAAACTTCCCCCAGTGCTGGAGAGCAGCAGCAGCAGCACCCCACGGCCACTGTCCCCCTGCCCCAGGCATCACCCCTGTCAGGGCAGGGTGGAGAAGGCTCCATCCAACCCCTCCCAGCCCATTTCCACCCTCACTCCGGGGGCCCTTACGCACGGAGCTCCTGCCACGAGGCAGAGGACAAGTTACCGGGCTGTTTTCTTTAATTTTCACACTCCAAAGCCGCCCCGAGACGGCCCGGTGAGCCGGATCCTCCTCGGATCCTGTTTCAAAGGAAAGAAATGGTAGGAATGTGCTGCTTTTTCCATGTTGCATTTTCGTCGGGAGGAGCTGTTTACGGAGCGCAGCTCCTTCCCCAGCCAGGGCTGCAGGAGGGCTCAGAGCCACCAGAGTCCTGGGAAGATGTCAGGGCCAGGCTCTGCCCCAAGGCAGCCTCGAGGGTCCTGGATTTGGCCACGGGCTCAGCCTTTTGCCCAGCTCAACTCCCCAAATCCCAACCTCTCCATCACTGCACAGCCCCTCTGGAGCCCCAGGAGCAGATGTGGGACCCGACAGGAAACATCTGCAGGCTCTGAGCCCCCAGCACTGCCTGGCACTGCCCACCCCGCTCCCTGCCTCCTCCTGGGCTTTCATTTCTGTCCTGTCAGCCCTGCCAACCATGGCTATTTCCACGGGAACCTTGCTGAAATCCACAGCAATGCATCCCCTGGGCTCACCAAGCCTCCCTCTCCCCTGTGCCTTGTATCCCAAGCCCAGCTGGTGCCTGTCTCTGGTCACAGGTGACATTTCTCTCAAATCCCAGAGCAGCTGAAGGAAACTCTGCTCCTTGGAAGGGAGCAGAAGGTGCTGGAGTTTGGGGACACGTCCGGGACATGGAGACACCTTTGCTCATGCTGGCAGGTTGTTGCATGACCTGTGGGCAAGAGGATGGGATGAAAGGAGGTGGAAACTGGGAGCAGGGGATTTCCAGGGTGCTCCTGGCTGAGAGCTGCACCGTGCTGAGCCCAGGGATGGTGTCTCGAGGGACCTCTTGCCACTCCTTGCCTGGATAACTCCAGGAACTGGGGATTTGAGACATCTCAGGCTTTCAGATTCTCTGTTAATCAAATCCCAAGTGCTAAAAGGAATCAAGAGACATGAAAAGTGTTGCTAAAGAAGCAGGGGGTGGGGGAGGGAAACAAATAAAGCCACCCCTCATTCCCCAGAGAACGAGCAGCTTCTGCATCATATCTCATCTGGGAAAAATTATATTTTGGGAATTACGTGCTTCTTCTGAAAAGCCTTAAAGAGATTTAATAAAATGAGACAAGCTAATAATATAGGGAATGAATAGCAACCCTGGATTCTGCATCTTGATTTAATCAGATGCTTTTCCTCAGGGGGACAAGCAAGAACTATGGCTAAAGCCTCCCTTCCCTTCCCTTCCCTACCCAGCTGCTCCCCTCTTCCTCTGGCCATTCACTCCTCTCCCACCCCGGGGGAGCAGCCAGGGCAGGATTTGGGGTCCCACAAGTCCCTGCTGTTCACCAGCAGCTGCTGGGAAATGCACAGCCCACGCTGGTTCTTTGGGAGCAGGGTAAGGAGCTGGACACCAGCTTGCTGTACAGCCCCCAGGGAGAGGGGCCCTGTCCAAGGGACAGCCCTGGGGGAGAAAAGCAACAATTGGGGAGCCAGGAGAGCTGGGCTTGGCTCCATGTGCGAGGTTGCTCCAGAGCCTGGGAATGCTGTGTGCTGCACAGGGGATGAGCCCTTGGTGGGATGGGAAGCAGCTGACAAGGAGCTCCTGTGGGATGTGCCCCTCTCCGAGCCTGGGACAGCTGCAGGCTCTGCGTGTGCCAGGTGGGAAGGACACAAAAGGCTCTCCCAGTCCTGTTTCAGCGCTCAGACCCGGCCGTGAACCGAGGCCAGCCCGGCCCCGGGGGGATGATCCTTCTCAGCACGCTCAGAAACCAAACTCATGTTCTGATGTAATTGTCCTTTTCCGAGTATCCCCCTGTGCTGGGCACCTCGGTGCCGCTCCTGCTTCCTGGAACATTCTGCTTCCTACATTTTTTGCCGTGGTGCTGCTGCTGTGAGCTCTGTTCTGCTGCTGCACAGTTCGTCCAAGGCAGGCCCTGGGGAGCCGCGTGTTCTGTCGCCGGGATGTTTGTGTGACTTTCGTGGAATTTCCTTTCCTCAGCCACTTGCTCGCGGACACAGGGTGGGTTTTGCTGGTTGGCAGGTGGCTGATAAACCGAGGAGGGTGAAAACAGGGAGGGGAATAGCAAGGAAACAAGGATTGATCTGTGCTGAAGGTGATTCCATTAAAGGTGTCGCTGGGGTTCGTGCAGAGCGTCCTGCCTGTGCCTCTGGCTGTGCTGAGCTGCTGCATCAAAGAGATTCTATCCCCCAAAACCAGGCAAGGAGCGAAACATCCCACAAACAGCAGGGACAAACTCTGGCTGCCGTGGGGGAAATGCCCTTTTACCTGCCTCTGCTTTAAGCCTTGGGCTATTTGCAGTCAGGTCAGAAATAGGAGGTGATTTGTAAAAGAGTCATAACTGTGCGAAGGCTTTGCCTTGCAGCGAGGTGGATCCTTTATCATCAATCACTGGCAGCAGCTCCCAGCAAATGTGCTTTGCTCCTACAGGAGATGAGTTTCTGGATGAGCCTGGGAGGACTCAGCTAATGCTGTGTAATGCTCCCTGCTCGGGCTCGGCGTGACTCCACGAGGAGCTGGGCTCTGGGATGGCACAGGCAGTGCCCACGACCTCTTCTCTGAGAGCTCCCACCAGCAGCAGCTCTCCTGCACCCACCCCAGGTCCCTGACAGCCTGTCCTTGCTGCCAGGGAGCCCCTGGCTCTGGTCCCACTCCACCAAGCCCACAGGATCCCAGTGCACATCTGTCTCCTGGCATGCTCTGCCCAAAGAACTGTTGAGAAGAAGCAAATGGATTTTTTTCCTGTCAGCCAGGAGCAGGTTTCAAGCAGGCTATTTTTACCTGTTCCTGACTCTATTAATAGTTGTACGGCCAGCAATAAATGCTGATCGAGATATTCGATTTGTCTGTCCTCCAGAGGTTGCCACTTCCTATTCCCCCTGTTGTTTTCCATCAACCGCTTCAATTAAATGATCTTTTTGTTATTGGGGTGATACATTTGGGCTTTGTGTTGGGCTATTAGACTTCTCCGCTGTCTCACACACAGATGAATAAACACAGGAAACTGTCCCACTTTCTCTCCTCCAAGTGTCCTTGTGCCTCTGGGCAGGATGTTTCCCTGCAGGCAGGGACAGGGCTGTTTGAGCTGCTGCTCCCTTCCAGACAGCCACAGACAACCACAACCCCTCCCTAAGCCTTCTGAGGGTGTTTAAATTAAATTATCCGAGGGTGAGACCACACTCAGGGGAGATGAGGAGCTCAGCACCATCCCTTTCCCAAGTGGTGCTGATGAAAGGCACCGCTCTGCCCCAGTCTGTGTGTTCTGGCTGTCCCTGAGGCCCCACTCTGTGTTATAGGTGAGGCTTTGCTGCCCTCAACTTTACTAGAGCATCACCTTTTGCTGAGATTTTTTTTTTCTTTTTAGTGGTGGTTTTAAAATATTTTTTTAAATTCTTATTTCATTTTTATCATAGAACAGGCTGGGTTGGAAAGGACCTTAAAGCTCATCTTGTACCACCCCCTGCCATGGGCAAGGGCACCTTCTGCTAAACAAGATTGCTCCAAGTCCTCTCCTACCTGGCCTTGGATACTTCCAGCAATGGGTGCAGCCACCCTGGGCAACCCATTCCAGTGCCTCACCACCCTCAGAGGGAAGAATTTTTTCCCAATATCCCATCTAATTCTGCCATCAGTGCCATTCCCCCTTGTCCTGTGGCTCCAGCCCTTGTCCAAAGTCCCTCTCCATCTCTCTTTGGGCACCTTTAGGCACTGGAAGGGGCTCTGAGGTCTCCCTGGAGCCTTCCGTTCCCCAGGCTGACCATTCCCAGTTCTCCCAGTATGGCACCGCTCCCATTCCCATTCCCATTTCCATTTCCATTCCCATTCCCAGTCCCAGCCCCATTCCCATTCCCATTCCCATTCCCATTCCCATTCCCATTCCCGTTCCCGTTCCCATTCCCAGTCCCATTCCCGTTCCCATTGCCATTCCCATTCCCATTCCCATTCCCATTCCCATTCCCATTCCCATTCCCAGTCCCATTCCCAGTCCCATTCCCATTCCCGTTCCCGTCCCCGTTCCCGCTCCCGTTCCCGGCCCTGCCCGCGCTGCCGCCGGCCGGGCTCTCGCCTGTCCCCTAGCGGGCAGAACCGGCGCTGCAGCGGCAGCGCTCGGCGCCCGGCACCGGCACCGGGACAGGAACGGGGACCGGGACAGGAACAGGGAGCGGAATCAGGGTCGAGGTCGGGGTCAAGGGAAGCCGCCGTGCTAAGAGCCTCTGTGAAGGTGTCACCGCGCAGCCCCCAGCCCGCGCTGCAGCCCCCGGTGGGACCGAGGCTTCTCTCTGCTCCCGGCCCCGCGCACCGGCGCTCACACCGACCCGGGTCTTTTCTCCCGTTTTCCGGGCATTTGCACTGATTTATAAATCAGTAAACCGGAGCGAAACCACGGCAGGGAGTGGCGTGGGACCCTCTGCAGCCCCCCGCCCCCGGTTCCTGCAGCTCGGGGTCGCCCCACTCCCCGAGCCCCGGGAGCCCCGAGCCGGCTGCGGGGCGCCGGGAGCCCGCACCGGGCTGAGAACGGGACGGGTACAAAGCACAGGGACCCCGTGCTGAGATGCAAAGAGATCTGTTGGCAAACGGGACTGTGGAAGGGACCGGGAGCGCGAGCGGGAGTTCGAAACACCCGAGTTCCAGCCGGGCTGCCGACGGGACCGGGCTGCGAATGGGACCGGGCGGTAAATCTCCGGGAGCGCAAACCGGGATGGGAACGGGATCTGTCTGTGCACCCCGGGGAGTGCGAACCGGGATGGGAAAGGGATCTGTCTGCGCATCCCGGGGAGCGCGAACCGGGATGGGAGCGGGATCTGCCTGTGCACCCCGGGGAGCGCGAACGGGGCTGCGAACGGGACGGGGCTGCCAAGAACCCGGAGCCCCAGCCGGGCTGTGAACGGGACCAGGGAGCCGAGCCCCCGGAGTGCGGACGGGGCTGCGGACGGGAGCGGGGCGCGCAGCCCGGAGCCCGGCGGGGGGCGCGGGCCGGGCCGGGCGCGGAGCCGGGCGCTGACTCAGCCGCCGCCGCCCCGGGCCGTGACGCGCCGAGGGGCGGTCGCTGCCGGCTCCATATAACGCGGCGGCCGCCGTGCAGAGCTCACACCGACCCTTCCTGAGAGGGAAGAGGGGCTGAGCAGCCGGGCAGGCAGCGCCTTCCTCCTCCTCCTCCGTCTCCTTCTCGGCGCAAGCTGCGCTTTTGCCGGCGTCAATGAAACTGGCAGCGATGATCAAGAAGATGTGTCCCAGCGAGGCCGAGCTGAGCATCCCCGCCAAGAACTGCTACCGCATGGTCATCCTGGGCTCCTCCAAGGTGGGCAAGACGGCCATCGTCTCGCGCTTCCTCACCGGCCGCTTCGAGGAGCAATACACGCCCACCATCGAGGACTTCCACCGCAAGTTCTACAGCATCCGTGGTGAGGTGTACCAGCTCGACATCCTGGACACGTCGGGCAACCACCCCTTCCCAGCCATGCGCCGCCTCTCCATCCTCACAGGTACTTGGCAGGAGGTCCCTCTGCCAGATTCCTGCTCAGTTTGGGGATGTTTTTTGCAGTCCTGGGAGGAGGGAGGTACGATTTTGTGTGTTCAAGTGGTTGGGGAGCTCTTCTTGGTGCTATCTGGTCCTTCTTTCTCCAAGCCTGTGTTTGGCTTAGGAGTGGGGCTCTCTGTGTCCCCATCCCTGCAACCATCTCACGTTCCCTCTTTGTCCCCAGGAGACGTGTTCATCCTTGTGTTCAGCCTGGACAACCGAGACTCCTTCGAGGAGGTGCAGCGCCTGAAGCAGCAAATCCTGGAGACCAAGTCGTGCCTGAAGAACAAAACCAAGGAGAACATAGAGGTGCCCCTGGTCATCTGCGGCAACAAGGGCGACCGGGACTTTTACCGGGAGGTGCAGCCCCGGGAGATCGAGCAGCTGGTGGGAGGGGACCCCAAAAAATGTGCCTACTTCGAGATCTCAGCCAAGAGGAACAGCAGCCTGGACCAGATGTTCCAGGCGCTCTTCGCCATGGCCAAGCTGCCCAGCGAGATGAGCCCCGACCTGCACCGCAAGGTCTCGGTCCAGTACTGCGACATCCTGCACAAGAAGGCGCTGAAAGGCAAAAAGCTGCTGAAGGAGGGCGGCCGGGGCGGCACGGAGGAGGCGTACGGCATCGTGGCCCCCTTCGCCCGGCGGCCCAGCGTGCACAGCGACCTCATGTACATCCGGGAGAAAGCCATCGGCGGCGGGCACGGCAAGGAGAAGGATCGCTGCGTGATCAGCTAGGAACCCCCGCTCGCCTCGGGAAAGAAGGAAGGAAGGAAAGAAGGAAAGGAGGGGGGAAAAGATGCTCGTTTCCGAATTGACTTTGGGCAGGTGCCCAGCCGGGCAGAGAGGGCGTCGCCTCTCCCCCAGCCTCCCTCCTCCCGTTTTCATCACCTCCCTCCCCGGGGGTGCATTTTGGGAGAGAGGGATGCGAAGGGGGAGGCTTTGGAGGGCAGGAGGTGATGTCACTGGGAACAGCCTCCTCCTCTGGGCAAAGAGACAGGGAAAGGGTGAGCTGCTGGGCAGCCAGGTGGGAGGGTGAGTGTGGAGGGCACAGACCTTGGTGTTTCTTTCCCTCCCAAACCACCCAGCCTCAGGCACTGCCTTCAAGAGGGAAGGCAGGGGCCTGGCCAGCACCTGCCTGGGGCTTTGGGCTTGGTTCTTGATTTTTATTTTTTTTTCCAACTTGAGAAGCTGTGCACGGACTCTGGCTCTATGTTGTGTGTTCATCTGTGTCTGCAAAACACATGCAGAAGACACTCCTAAGCTGTTGCAAAAGACATTGCAGAGTTACAGCCCCGATGGACCAAAAAACTGACTCTTGTTTACATTTGTCTTGTTTGATTTGCAAGATTTGGGGAGGGTGGGGGGAGCGGGAAGGGTTTTACAAAATAAAATAATAGGCACTTTATGTAGGTATTGTTTGTCATTGACATGAAAAAAAAAAAAAAAATCTTCAAGTGTTTCTACCGTGGGTGAAACTTGATGTTTTATTTTTTCTACAAATTAATAAAATCTTTTTAAAAATTCCACCTGTGGGTTTGCCTTTGCTTCCTTACCCTATCCCACAGCAAATCCTGCTCAGCAAAAGGCCTGAGCTCAGAGGAGGCAAAACCAGCCTCTCACTGCAGCCCTGTATTGCCCCATTTTCTCCGACTCCCAGTGCAAAGGTTCCCGCCTCTGCAAGCCGCCGGGGTTTTGCCTCACAGGGTAAGGAGAGGGCACGCAGGAGTTGCTGGCTCCCAGGGGTCACTGAGGCAGCGCTCTTTCCTCACTCTGCTACGCCGAGTGACGGTGCTGCCAGCCCCACGACACGCCGGGCATGGCATGTCACCGCCTGCAGTCACCCAGCAGACTGACATCACTTCGTTACAAAGAGCCGATTGTGTTTCATGCTCTTTGCCGATTAACTAAGCACACTTTAATGATGTCAGCACAGACTGATTCATTGGCACCCCAGCTGGGAGATTGTTTTTACTCTGCAATATGAGTAAAGGAAGTACTTTGCTCGAAAGGTCACCTTTACATCTGATGGTTTTTAATCTCTTCCCAATAACAAGTTGCAGTAATCATTGCTAGAAGTGAAAGGGAAACAGGATCACTCTTCAAAGAAAGCTCATTTTCAACCTCCGCTTTCCCCTCATGCAGCAGCACAAATCTGTGTTTAGTACATATTAATGGCAAAAAAAAAAATCATTTTGAAGCCATAAAACAACGGTGGGGGAGAGAGGCTGCAAAGCAAAACCTCTCAGTTTCACTTGAAACTTGGATTCAAGTTGACAGAGTTAACTTGCTCCTGAGCTAAGTGCCAGACATTTCTTTGGCAACAAGTTGTTTCTTCCAGCTCTGCCTATGCCTGATTTCACAGGAACAGCAACTGGCAAAAGAATGGAAAACATCGTCCAGGCATGAGACACAGGAATTTATTGAGCTGGGACAGGCAATGGCTGGTGGAAAGGCAATTTCAGTAATAAAAAATGTGTACATTGTGCTTTGTTTATCTCGGTGTTCTGCTTTACTCAGAGTTTACACACTGGCACCTTCCCAAAGAAAGTACTAGTACAGTATCTCAGTGGGGACAGAGTAAATATCTGAGCTACAGGTGAGCTGCAACCATCCCACCCAGCAGAATTACCTGTTCCAGCTGCTCAAATGTTTGTGGTTTTGGGAAGCCCCTGGATGTGGAACTTACCCGTCCTGTTGAGCCTGACTTTAGTATGGAATAACTAAAAGCTTTTATCATTTATGCCCTTTGTTTTTATTCTTGCCCTTCCTCTGTTTTAAGAGGGAAAGTTGGAGCTGGGCCCAGAATCCCACGTGCTGCCAACATCCTGCCCCTGCTCTGCCCACATCCACTCAGTGAACACAAGAGGGGCAGTTTGGAATTTATAAATCTTTATTTGACTCATCTCAGACACAACCACCAATTGTTTAAAAAGAGAAATACAGAAGTAACTGAAAGCAATCATTCCTCTTCCAACACACAGGGAATGGAAAGTGTACCAGAGAGACTTTCCAGGAGCAGGGCCAAACAGTTCATGCTTCCCTCTTATGTTCCCTTTTGATGTTTGGCCATTTTTAAGTAAAAAATATTGCATAAATGCCCCCTTTTTCACCAGCAGGTACTTTGACCCTTAGTCAGGAGAAAGCAAAATGTCTCCTGCTTGTTTAAACGTAAAAAAGAAGAACCCCACCCTGAGAGAAAACAGGAGATGGGATATATAAGTGCACAGTCCTGCAGCTGATCAAGGGAATGTGCTGCTGCCATCGTCCCCGGAGAGCACACGGTGTCCTGGCCCAGTGTCACACACCCATGGTCCACACAGGCACAACGCCACAGCCCTGTAACCACAAAACCTAAAGAAAGAAATGCCAACTCCTGCCACCCTGTTCAGCCTGGACAGGAGGTATCTCAGATCCAGAGAGTGCAGCTGTGTCTTTCCTACTCCTTGGGGATTTCAAACATGCAGAGGCTCTTGTACTTCTGCAGCAGCTCGTTTTTGGTCCGCACCTGCTCCCGCAGGTTCTGCAGCTGCTGCTGCTGCTGCTCTGGGCTCACCCCGATGCCAGGCATGGAGCTGATCAGCTTCCTCATCTCCTGGAACTTGTTCTTGAGCTCATTCAGTACCTGGTGAACATCCTGGCTGTCCTTGTCCATGCTGCAGAGGAGAGAAAATCGAGACACTGTGAATTCTCCTATTGAAAATGCTGTAATTTCCAATGCAACCAGGGTTTAAACTGGAATTCACTGGGAAAATTGCTCTTGGTATCTAGCTACACACTCCTGATTCACCTATCCCAATAAAATGACACAGACTGATATAGACTGGGTAGCTATGGGGCAACCTGGTTTCCTGCAAATTTGCAGCACACAATCCAGTCACCTCAGGATGCATTAATCAGGTTAGGAGCTGCTCTGCAGCTTTCAAACATCACCCTGGAGCAGGCTAAATTCTCCCTCTGAACTTCTGTACCTCTCTTTGAGGAAGGTAAGATTGCATATGTGTTGTGTGTAGTCACCTGGAAAAAAGATCTCAGTCTCACCCGTGACCTGTTGCTGCTATAATACAAAAAAAATCAATGCAGCCAAACAGCTTGACAGCAGAAAACAGAAACTGCTCCCCAAAGTGTCAGAGAGTGTCCAAAGGCAGAGAAAATGGTACTTGGGAGCTTTAAAATGAGTCTCAGGGGATTAATACTTAATAAAAGAGAAGCGGCAAGGGTTTTTTGGGTTGGTTTGGGGTGTTTTTTTTAAGAACAGCAAAACTGGCTCTGCAGCCAGCTCTGTGCTTTTCAAGGCTCAGTGTTGTCTGAGGCAGCGTCTGCCCTTGAACCCTCATTAGTATCTGACTCAGCTTTGTTAGCACCAGCAAGAAGTTTTACTGATTCCAGGCAAAAGCAAGTCCCTGCTTCCAGGCTGCCTGTTAATAGGGAGAGCAGGATTCTAATGGTCTTTGAAAAACTGGGAGCCTGTTCAATAGCCAGACCTAAAAATAAATCTGCTTGGCATGACCAGGGCAGAGAGGTGCTCGATTAGAACTTTGGGGAATCGTGACATGGCTGAGAGCAAAACTTTTAAGCAGATGGCAGCCGCTTGTTTCAAAAGCCTGTTGGAACAAAATATTCATTATTCCCTTCTAAATAAAACTGCAGCTGGTACTATAATGTCTCCCCATTATGCAGGCACTCAGGGCCAGGTTGGCAGTGGAAAAATACAGAAACAGACACACAACCAAACCCATGGCACATCTGGGGAAGGATGGGGTGACACTGCCTTTCATCTACCACAGCTGCAGGCTGGCTTTGACAGTGTTGTGTTCCCCACATCCCATCTCCTTCCCCACTCAAAGAGAACTGACAGCTGCCTGTTGCCTGGTCGATTCAAAGGGATAAATATTTCAGGGTTGGTGGGTTTTTTCTCCTGATGGGTAGTTTTCCTGCTGGATCAAGCCACTGAATTCCTGTGATTTCCTGTTTGGGGACATGGAGATGTAGAAGTGAGAAGGTGTGGGAAGAGAAGGTGTGGGAGTGAGAAGGTGTGGGAAGAGCCTGCAGCTGCCTGCACTAACACAGGATTGAACACAGCATCCAACCACAGCCTGTGCTGATACACTGGGCACAAAACCTGCCCTAAGGCACGGTGTGCTTCACCACACCAGCACAACCCACCATTGGCAGAGCCACACAGTGGGACCTCAGCAGTGATGCCACTGACTGCACAAGGCTGAAAACATCAGCAGACTCTGTTTAGGAAAACTTTCTCCAGACCCAAACAACAGGAAACAGCACCCATCCTTGAATGTCAGCAAATTTACGTGATACATCCTCGCTCCGGAGCACAGAGTCACCTTGGAGATGTGTCCTCACAGCTGAGTCAGTGTCAGAACAGCAGGGCTGGGCTCTGCCACTCGAGGCAGTGTTAGAGGACAGCCCGTTTGCCATCTGTCAGGGACAGGAGGCACAGCATCCCACCGCTGGCCACCGTGGTGCCACCTTTCTGCCACACTGTTCAGCCCCTACGTCGGCTCGAGCTGCCCAGGAAATGCCACACACGAAGCCAAGGGAAGGAGCTGGGCAGCAGGAGTGGGTGGCTCGGTGGGACAGGGCACAAGATATCCCTGGGACTGCCATCTGTGAGTCACTACAACCTGATCAGTGACACATCACAGCCTGGGAGGTCTCAGCCCGTGGCTACTGCCCGCTCTGGTGATGTACACGCACACACCTGGCAGGGGATTTAGCCTCACTCTGTGGCCTGCACAGATCACAGAGAATCAAGGTCGGGGGCAACTTGATGGCCTACAGCTAGCACAATGGGGAAAGTGAGTGAAATTGCAGTGTTTGTGTTCTCATGCCCATGCTGGACTGGTGTGTCAAAGGTATTTGTTCCCATGGATTGGGCTGCCTGGGCTGCAGAGCCATTAAGGATCAACATCCCTCACCTTTCAGACATGTCTGCTCCAAGTGAAACAGCAGGACACAAATCAGCTCCTCAATGAGTGCACAGGGAGAGGGCAGGAAGAAAGCAATTCATGCTTCCTATGCCCACTGCCTCACCCTGCTCAGGTGAGAGCACAGAGCCTGCCTGGATGGATTTCCATGGCTGAGACATCCCCTTTCTAGGAATTCAGATGAGCACCTCTGGAGTGGTTATCCTGGCCCAGAAACACATCAATTCTTAGGAACTCCTGTACCAGCACCTTTCAGCTGTACAGCGCTTATCTTGAGCTGGGAAAACAACAGTGTATGTCCCACTGAGGAAGCCATCCCCCTTTTTACAACTTCCCAGAAATGGACTGCATTCCTGACGCACTGCCTGTACTTCCTGAGGCTGTTATCAGCCAGAGAGTAGAGTTCTCTGGAGCAATAACCCAGCGGACACACAGGGCTCCTGCTCTGGGGTTAGTGGTGGGGCAGTGTACCTGAGCCACGGGAGCACCTGTGCTGCTCAGGTGACCCTGACACCATCCAGGCACTGGCACAACTCAGAGTGGAAATGCACTTGGGGCTGTGCCAGCTCCCTCCAACACTCTTCCCAGGCACTCCAGCTGAGAGAAAAAGGGCAAAGGAGATGCTGGGAGGATGGAGAGCATCACTAGAAGGGTGACCCCATTGCACCTCTTCAAGGCATCCTGGGGAAGCGAAGGCTGGGAGAGCATCACTTGAGGGAGGATTCAATAGCCCAGCTCCCTGTTCAATGCATTATGAGGGTGCTAAGGATGAAAAAACAACTTAGAGGAAACCCCATAACTCTGCTTCCTGTCCAGAGATCCCAGAGATGCTGTGGTTGGCAGAACATCACTTGAGGGCGAACCCCACTTCCCTGCTCCCCATCCAGAGCATCCCGGCGATGCCGGGAGCCGGGTGAGCATCACTAGAGGGGGCATTCCACTGCCTCACTCCCTATCCAGGGCATGCAAGCGGATGCTGTGACTGGGAGAACACCACCGGCGAGGGCACCCCTTAGCCCCGCTCCTCACGCAGGCCTCCCGAGAGCTCTGGTGTGAGGCAGCACGCCCGAGCAGCGCGGTTGCGGCAGGGCCGCGGCGCCCGGCGGGGCGGGGGGCGGCGGTGGCCGTGCCCGCCGTTACCATTTGATGATGTCGTGGACGAGCGGCAGGAAGGAGAACTCCTCCTGCGCGGGCGGCAGGGAAGGCGGCTTCTGCTCGGCGGGCGGCTCCGGCGGCGGCGGCTCCTCAGCGGCGCGGCCCGCGGGCCCGGACGCCATGGCGGGCCCGGCAGTGACGGAGCGGGGCGGGCCCGGCCTGGCTCCGCCTCACGGCCGCCGGAGCGCGCCGCGGTCGCCCTCACGGAGCCTGGAGCCGGGCAGCGGTGAGGGACCGGGAGTGGAGCCGTGCCCGGCGCCCGCACTGTGATCCCGCTGAAACTCCAGTGATCGCACTGACACCTTCAGTGATGCACCCCGAAACCCACAGTGATCCCCCCTAAATGCCTCCACAGTGATCCTGCCTGTGCACCAGTGATCCCCCTGCACCCCGCCAGTGATCCCCCTGAAACCTCCAGTGATCCCCCTGAGACCCTCAGTGATCCCCCTGAGACCCTCAGTGATCCCCTTGAAACCTGCAGTAATCCCCCTGAGACCCTCAGTGACCCCTCCTGAAACGTCCAGTGATCTCCCCCTGAGACCCTCAGTGATCCCCCTGGAACTTCCAGTGATCCTCCCCGAAACCTCCAGTGATACCCTCTTAAGTGCCTTCACAGTGAACCCACCTGTGTCCCAGTGATCCCCCTGAGATCCCTCAGTGATCCCCCCTGAAACCTCCAGTCATCCCCCAGAGACCCCCTCAGTGATCATCCCTGTGCCCCTCTATTGCTTCCCCCTACACACCCCAGTGATCCCCTGCACCCCTCACTGATCCCCCTGCGATCCCCAGGGATCCTCGCCTGACACCCCCACAATGGTCCCACCTCCCACCCGAGCCCCACACAGGAGGTGGGGGATTGGAGGAAGGAGAGATTGTGGAATCCCGCATCCCAAGGGCAGGGTGAGGAGAAGGGGTGCCAGGAACCATCCAGGTGTCCCAGGAGCCACTCGAATCACCCAGAGGTCCCAGAAAACATTCGTGTGTCCCAGGGGCCATCCAGGGATCCCAGGAGCCACCCAGCAGTCCCAGGAGCTAACCCTGGGCTGGTTGTGGCTCCCAGCCCCTCAGCACACTTGGATTGGTGTCCCAAGTCTCTATACATCCCTCTCTTTCAAGCCAAATCTGAGGGGGAAATTGCATTATTCTGTGTAAATAACTACAGCAGCGTTTCACTGTCTCTTATATCTCAGCTTTCCAACATATTTTTTTGTTATTTGGAGTCCTCAGTTTGACTTTAATGCAAATGGAGATGATATGGTCTGGATGATGGGGATGTGATCCTTGAAATGCCTTAAGGACACATGTTTCTGTGGGACCAAACTTTCTGCTCAAGGGAGGAAGTATGGCCAGCATCAGTTGGAGGGAAAGCAAGCTGGAGTGTTGGATGAGAGCCTGAACTGGAGACTGGAGGAATCTGGAGGAAGAACAGAAGTGTGATGTCAGGGCTGGGACTGCTGTGAAGCTGGGAGAGGAAGGGGGGAGAAGGCTGAGAGAGCTGGGGGTGCTCAGCCTGGAGAAGAGATGATTCTGGGGAGACCTCAGAGCCCCTTCCACTGTGTAAAGGGGCTCCAAGAGAGCTGGAGAGAGACTTTGGACAAGGGCTAGAGTAACAGGACAAGGGGGAATGGCTTCCCACTGCCAGAGGGCAGGGTTACCTGGGATATTGGGAAACAATTCTTCCCTCTGAGGGTGAGGCCCTGGCACAGGTTGCCCAGGGAAACTGTGGCTGTCCCATCCCTGGAAGTGTCCAAAACCTGGTTGGACAACGTTTGAAGCAACCTGGTCTAGAAGAAGGTATCCTTGCCAATGGCAGGGGATTGGAAGCAAGTGGTCTTTAAAGTCCTTGCCAACCCAAACCATTCTGGGATGCTGTGAAGAAATGGAGCTGTGGTGTGACTGACCTGCAAGTCAGAAGTGGGGAAGAGGTGGCTCGGGTTGGTGAGTGGTCAAGGCTGGGAGAGGGAGGGTGATGCCCCTCTGCACCAAGCAGCCTCAATTTGCTTCAGTGAAGTGCTACCCTTGTGTTCAAACCCCTGCACCCACACAAAGCATCACAGCAGGGATAATACCAGCCACAGTTGAGAGCTATTTTTCCTGGTTTGGCTTAGACAAAACGCATTATTTAATTTTTCATTTGAAATAGGCCTTCCTGCTCAATGGTTATAGGCTGAGGAAGACTGGGAAGGCAATTTTCTTTTTTAAACCAATTTCTTTCTGAAAACAAACAGAGGCTATTTATACATCTAATGAGAATGCTGGCAACCATTTAAATGGGGGGTATTGGCTGTTTGCTCTAAATATAGCAGATGCAATCGCTCACTTTGTTCCTACTGTCAGGAATAGATCCTGGTTCGGTAACTGATGCTGGAATGTGCAAAGGAGCCTGGGGGAGCCCAGGTTTCGCTGAGCAAATCCCTGTGGGAAGGCTGGTGGTATTTATGGCCCTTGACTGAGCCAAGCAGGAGGCACAGGATGCTGTGTCCTTTGGATGGGGCTAAATGGTTCATTTCTGCCTCTTTTTAAGGGCTGTTTCTAAAGCAGGAGTTGATTCAGGCTCTGTGGGGGACACTTCCCTCTGTACTGTGCTGGTTTTAATTCTCCCCTTGGCTTTCTGGAGGAGGGCAGCAATAATTGCTGGGTTGCTGGATGCCTGCCTCTGATGTTTGAATCAGGCAGTTGTTCCAGCAGGTGACAACATGCAGATACCATTCAGTACCTAAAGTGCTGTCAATCAGCATTTCTTTTTGCCTTTCCATTGCTATTTGGAGTCTCGTGTTCCCAAAGAGCTGGAACACAGCTTTACCTAGGTGGTGTGTCCCTGCCTCTTGCCTTTTCTTCCTTGTGAAAAGAGCTCCTCCAGCTCCCCCAGGTGACCCACCTCTGTCCTTTGGGGCTTGTCGTGTCTTGTGGCAAGTCCAGGGGACAGCAAAGGTGTTTCACAGTCTGGTTAAAGTTTGAAAGGCTCCTCCACCACTGGAGATGCTGGTGAATTGGTCAGATGAGACTGGGTGGTGTCAGCCTGCACTAGGGCACAGTAGAGCTGTGGTCTGTAGCATGACAGTGAGTTCATGTCCCTAGTGAGGGCTGCTGAGAGCAGCTGACAGGCCTGGCAGGGAAGAGAAGATTTTTGGTTTTCTGCATTGTGGGTGTGCACAGTGTTGACCTCAGGTGAGGGGCAGTGCTGGTGCACCCAAATCTTCACCTGTCCTGATGGAGCTCCAAGCTGTGAGACCTTTGTTCCAAGGGGTGACCTTTGTTATGTCCTTGTAATGCAGTTCTTTCCAAATCCTTTGGCAGTTGTGTTGGGGTCTCCATCTTGGATGGGAGGGCTGTGTCAGCCCATCCTCTGTTCTCAGGAGGAGCTGCTGGTGCGCTGCAGTTCTCCCTAATTTTCATTCCTGATTTTTTCACCTGCTGTCAGTTCCTCAGCAGAAAGGTTTGAATGGGCAACCTGTGAAAACTCCATGTGAGGCAGCTAAAGCATGAACAAAGACACTTAGTGATGAATGAAATTAATAATTTCCCCCTGGATTTGGTAATAAACCTGAAGTGCAAATGATCGACCTGTTCCTCAATTTAGTTGTGGCTCTTTGTACAATTCATTTGCTGGACAGGCAGTGTCTGAAATGTGTGAATGTTTCCAAACCATCTGATTTTCTGTGTACATTCATTGCTCACCCAGACATTTCATTAACCCATTATCCTAAAACCCAGCTGATCAAATAATCCGTATCCAGAGTATCTTTTGTTATTGCCTGTTTCTTTATGATATCAATGTTATTCTTTCTTCTCCTGTCATTTCTGTACAGATTGTACCTCTTGTCCTCTTCCAAAGGGAACTTTTGAGGTATTTACCACCAGTTATTTAATTCTGCACCAGGTGACTCTGTGCCTTTCACTATTTCCTTACAATGACTTGATGTTTTTATATGGATGGTCTGACATTTCACTGGGCTCCACTTCTTGCTGTTGGACCATCTGGAGCTTGTTGTGCTGTTGCCACCAGCTCTGTTATCGTTTTTTACTATGTGGCTATCACCAGGCTGAACTTTATCTCTTCCTCCTGCTCCTGCACTGCATCATCAGCTGAATTTTCTTTTTCAGTCTTGCTAAGCTGCTGTGGTGGGATAAGTCTGGATTGCTCAGTCAGGGAGGTGTCAGGGTTGTAGCCACCTGAGAGGGAGGTGATAGGAATGAGAAGTTACAGCCTTTGCCTGTAGTCAGGGCACCTTTTTGTTAGGTCATGGCTGTGATCCTACAACTGCTCAGGTCTGTGGCTAAGATCTCACTAATTTTGACCAGATGTGAATTTGGCCCACTTTGGTCTTGGGCTCTGCCCTGTCTTGACTCCTGGGATCATTTCAAGCCCTGGTGTCTCAGTCTTCTCATGGGGGTGCTGATGGGAGTGGCAGGTCATAAGCTGAGCTTTCTCCTTTGAAACCATGTTTTACCAGAGGAATTCAGGCCCTGGAGGTCTGCCCCAAACACTCAGCCCTGCATTCCCACATCCTCCCAGAGCTGCTGGTGTTAAATCCCATTGAGATTTAACATCCAAACAAGCAGCACCAAAGACATCCACATCACCCTAATGCCTCCTGGAGTCACTGGCTGCTGGGGAAACTGGGCTGCCATGGCATGAGGGCCATCATCCCATGACCCAGGAGATGCCACCCTCGAGGAGAGCCCAGCATGCAGGACAGAACCTGGGAGAAGAGATGGCCCAGGAGGCTTGGGCAGGCTGCCTGTAGCAGCAGGGTGGGTGTCACTGCAGGGCATTGGCCTGGCCATGCAGGCCAGTGCTTCAGTGCTCCGAGCCTCAGGAGGTGAGTGGGGACAATTCAAGGCCACAGGGAGTGTCCAGTGACCTCCCCATGTTCTCCAATGCCACCCCACTGCTGACCAAACATGGAGGCTGGCCCAGGGGAGGAACCCTGGCCATTTCGTGGGCAGAGGGAGCATCGAGGACTTCTTGCACAAGATCAGCTACGCAGAAACATGGATTGAGGAAAACACACAGGCAGAGCGGCCACAGCCTGGCCCAGCTCCAGCTGCAGGTGGCTCTGGAGTTCACTGTCCCCGTTGGGCAGCTCTGTGACTGTGCAGCGCCCCAGAGTGCCGAGTCCTGGGAGCCACCAGTCCCTGCAGAATCATCCCACAGTCAGGTTTGAACACTCCAAGCTGTTTTCCACTCAGGGCAAAGGGGCAAAAGTCACCTTGCAGGAGCAAGAGAGGAACTTGGAGTGTGAATTTGGGGTGTCCCTGAGGAAACCTATGCCTGCAGAGAGAAGTGCCCTTGTTACCACTGGGCAAAAGCAGCCCTGGATCCCTGCTGGCTCCCACTGCACTGTGGTGAGTCAGCAACGTCCCTGCCATTATTTAGAAATAATGAGTGAGGCTCTGAACACGTGCGGCCAAAAACATGAGGCAGCAACAGTTTTACTCTCAATATGCAATCGTGGCCTTGAAGCAATGCTGCAAGAGCCTGCGCTGAAGGGCAAGGCTCAGCCTAAGCAAGGATTTCTCTCCTGAGCTTCTGGATGCACACCCAGCATGTTGGGAAGGTGTTGGAGTGGGACAGCCCATATGTGTGCATCCCTGTGCACACGCATCCCTGTGTGCTTGTACATTCCTGGGTGCATCCCTGTGTGCATCCTTGTGCTCTTGTGTCCCTGTGCTTGTGCATCCATGGATCCCAGGGCACCACTGCCCTGCACAGGGACACTGTGGGTGTCACGGAGGACAGATAAATTTACCTGGATGCACATAGGAGACACTCACTAATGGGGTCACATTAAGGGCATTAATGAAATCCCAGCTCCCTTTCTTGGAGTCACTTCTTATTCTTCTAAAATGGGTCAGGCTTTGTGTGTTTGTCAGGGTCCCTTCAAGCGTGGCAGAAAAAGCCATTACCTGATGCTGGAGCCCTTCAAAATATTTCTCTTGGGTTACTTAACACAGAGGGAGAGGAAAGGAGCTTTGTTCAGACTTTGTTTTGGCACCACAGAAAAAGCATCTGGTTAAGATTTTAGCCCATCCTTCACTTGAATTGCAAACAACATTTTGCTATAATTGGCCTAATTACTGAAATGAGACAAAATTTATATGGGCTTTGCAAGATCAGTCAGGTGTCCTCAAAGAATAATTTTACACAGCAGAACAGTGGGTTTCTGGAGCAGCACTGACACTGTGGGAGACACTTCTTGGGAGGTGGAGAAGTCTCCCTCCAGCTCCAGTGAGAAACCATTTAATCCTTCTCCTGACCTGGGGAATGGTGCACCTCTGCAGGGCCATGGCAAGAGCAGAGTTTTGCTGAGCCTTTCTCCTCCTGACCCCGGCTTTGTGAGCTCTGGGCATCCCCAGGATGCTGCCATCTCCCACCTGGAGCTCCCACCTGATTCTGGCACTGGCACCCATGAGTGGCTTGTCACAGTCACGTGTCCCTGGCCCCTGTTTGCCAAGGGCTTAATGTTTAGCTGCTAATAAACAAGGCGTATCGGGGAGGTTTTGATGACCAGGTAACTAAACTTTCCTGGGAAGTTTGCTGACTTTTGTGGCACAAACAAGGCCAGGATGTGGTGACATTTTTGTCTCAGATAAAGTTGTAGAAGTTTCCCAAAGCAGGCTCCTACTCCCTCACTCCTGGGCATTGCTTCAGTTGGTGATCCAATGCTCAGCTATGTCCCATCCTACCCAAAGCTTTCTCTCCATCCTGGCTGCACACTGATTTATCCAAGGAGGAGTTGTTTTATTGGGGCTGGATTGGTTTGGAGGTTTGACTCCAAGCAGCTGCAGGGGAATCAAAATAAAGTTTTCAAACAATGTCAAGAGGGAAAAGAAAAACCCTCCTTGTTGTTCTGACTTGAGAAATTAGTGACTTTGTCCTTCCTGCCTTTACCCCATGGGCATTTCTCAGCCAAAAGCCTGACTTTTTTCTCCAAAGGAATATGCCCTAAAGCCCAGCTCAGCAGCTGCTGCCCATCTCAGTGACCATCGGGTGCCCATGGTTCGATCCAGCCTGGAGCCAGGTTTTGCCATTGTCTACTTTGTGGATTAGCTGAGCCCATCCTGGCTTCTCTTGTGGGGGCATCCAGTAGAGAGGGAGGCCAGAGAATCACTCAAAGCATTTCAATCCCTAACACCATCCTCTTACCCCAGTGTGGCTCAGCTCATTCATCATTGATCCAAATGCAAACAAATGTCATCAGAGAGGGACATTTGGCATTCAGGTAAACACTGACCCATCCTCACCCTCACTCCCATGCAAAACCAGCCCACCTGGCACTGCAGGAAGCTCTTGGGGTGCTCCCACTGCCCTCCATGGCAGTGGCAGCTGCTGGAAGGCTGGACACTGCATCTCTCCCTCCCAGGGATTACACCGGGACCTGGCTGCTGGCTGGCCCATTCCGGCATCTCTCAGCAACTGCAGAGATAATTGCCATAAGTCTAATTGTTCCTGCTGGATAACGAGTATTCTGCATCATCATCCCCAGATGCCAAGAGCATCATCTGAGTTGCTATTTCAGGGTTGGAAAGCAGCTCCTCTGAGGCAGGAGAGGCCAAAGCAGGCTGGATCTGGGCACCTGAAGCAGAGTCTGCATGCTGAGGGTCCCTTGCCTGCAATGCTGGTTTGCCAGGCTGCTTTGTTACTGTGCAGTTGCTGCTCAGAGTGTGATGAGCTGTGTGTATTCTGGTGGTGTCCCTGGTTTTGGGCAATGCCATTGCAGGCAGCAGAGTTTGTCACAGCCTCCCCATGCTGTTCCTTCAGGCAGACCTGCTCCATGCTGCCAGGACACGCGGCCGGCCGGGACCACAGCAAGTGTCACCCTCTCCCCCCACGCGATGGGCTGGATGAAGTGGCCACGTGGCAGGAACCCCTGACTGGGCATTGATTTCTCCTCCACCAACAAGCACTCTGCAAGATCTGAGGATCCTCCATCTCAGATCAGGGCTGCTCAAGTGCACGAGGCTGGCTTGGCAGCAGGGACGGCATTTGAACAAGGCAGGAGCACGGTGCTTCTCTCCCTGCACCCCATCTGGCACCTGGAATGGCTGCTGGTAATTGCTCTGTGCTGCAGGATGTATTGAGCAGCCAGCTGTGGCATTCCCACTCTGCTCATGCTCACAAACATGTGGGTTTGAGGCAGCGTCAGCAGAGGCTGTGCATCCCATCCATCCCATCCCACAGCTCTCAGCTCAACCCTGGGCTCTGCATCTCACTTGTTTTTCCCTTCTTCTCCACAAACCAGCTGCAGACAACTGCCAAGTGCAAGCCTTGTTCTCAGAGCAGCACCCCTTGAATTAACCCTCCTGCCTTGGTGGCTGGAAGGGGTGTGAGGACATCCATGTGGCATAAAGATGTCGGGCAAAAGGGTTTGGCTGCCACATTGTCATTTGTGCCCCTTGTACAATACACAAGCCCCTAGAAATGAGTTTGCAAAAGATGGTGCTGAGTTTGCCTTGGGAAGGGGTGGTTTGGGGTTTGAGATAAGAGTCCTACGAGCTGGCTGGGAAAGGAGAGAGAGGAAAAAATGCGTCAGGGCAAGAAAGGGGAGAGATAAGTGACGCATCTGGGCTGGGAGCATGAAGCCAATGGCCTTTCTGGCGCCATGGGGCTGCAGGGTGGCCAGATCCGGGCTGTGACAGCCTTGGATGGAGCTGGCCCTGTGGCAAAGCCTGCTTGCTGGCCAGGTTTGGGAGCCCTCTGCCAAAACTGCAGAAGGCAGGGAGGAGGCAGCCCCAGCCAGGGACCTGCTCCAGCTCCTAAGGGCTGTGCAGGAAACGGGTGATGGGGATGATGCCCCCCAAATTCAGGCACCTGCACCCCACTCTGCTCCATTCCCTGCCAGTGCTGCCATCCCACGGCAGAGGGTGTGGTCTGCACCAGGGCATGGATTAGATATAAATTTTTCACCTTTGGGGAAACCCTGCCTGTTGTACCAGCTAGAGCTTTTGAGGCTGGGGTAGGTTTTGTACCGAAACCACATTTGCTGCTGCTCAGAGGGGGATTTGGGTGGCCAAGATCACCCAAAGCAGTGTCTTCGGGAGCCAGCTGGGCGCTCATGGCCGATTTTGTGTGTTGTCTCCTAATTGCAGTTCTTCATGTTCCCTCAATGCAAAAGGCGCAGTCAGCTGGAGGACGGGAAGTGCGGGGATCCTGCAGCAGTCGGGAGCTGCTGGCGAGGGGGAGGCTCCCGCTTTAGCAGGATCCCTTCTCCTCCAGCCAAACCAGCTGCTGGCATTTCTCCTGCCACCACCTCCGTCCTCGTCCCGTGGTGCCACATCCGCTCTGGCAGGAAAAGCGGGAGCTGGCAGCAGCTCCCTGTCCTCATCCCAGCACCGCCGCACCCCTGCGAGCACACAAACACTTCTCTTCTGCCAGCTCCCTATTTGCAGCACTGTATATACAGTATAATCCACCCACGGGCTACCCAGGCTGTACTTGGCTGGGAAGGACAGAACATCCTTGTGATTCAAAAGGTCAAAATGAATGTCAATACGTTGTGAGCAAGAATGCCAAATTCGCCCTGGGGACACGGGGTGCTCGTAGGGACCCGGCTGTCGGGTGTGCTGCTCCCCAACATCAGGCATGGAGTGCCCAAAAAGCCTCTGCTTGCTGCAGGGTCAAGCAGGGCAACTATCCCTGAGAATAAGAATTCCATGGTGTGCTAACAGCTTTGTTCAGCACACAGGTCCCTGTACCCTCTTTCCATCCCTGGATATGGAGGTGGTGAGCAGGTTGTGATGCCCCTTCATGACATCCTCCCTGTCTCCTCCAGTTTCTGGCTTTAAAGCCAAAAACTTCCTCCTCCACAGGGCTCTGGTGCAGAATTTTCTTCCCAGGGCTCGGGTGTGGTTGAGGTCCATGGGCAAAACGCAGCTGTTTGCTCTGATATCCGGAAGGCAGCAAATCCCACTGAGCACCGCACCGGGAGAAACCACCCCTCCTCCTCTTCCCAGATGGAGTGAAACTGCTGTCATTTCAAGCCGGGCTGGAGGAAGCTCGGCTGGAGCGGATGGCTGGGATTGATTTCCAAGTGACAGAGGCACTCGCGTGTCCCTTGAGCTGCCGGCCCTGTGCCTAACGATTTTCCCTGTTAATAATCTCCACTGAGCAGCAGCAGTGCAGGCACAGGGCACGGGGATGAGTGGGATCATTCAGACCCTGACGTGGCAATGGCAGGTCCATGCTGTTCTCCCTGACATATGGATCCTTTCCATTCCTCCCCAGCCCATCCCAGCAGCAGTGCTGCCCACGGAGCCCTCAATGCCAGCAGCACCAGCCCCCGTAATTATGGACCTATTTAATGAAAACAAAGTCTCTAGGCTTGGGGAATTTGGAGGTGAATTAGGAAACCCCTTCACAGTGGCAGGGAAACTCCCAAGAGCTGATGGTGTTTTGCAGGAGATGTTTGAAAGCTTTGGAGCTGTGCTGAGTGCAGGGGTTCCACAGTGTGTCCCCTTGGACACAGCATTCCCACACACAGAACTATGGAATGGCCTGGATTAGAAAGGATGTTAAAAGTCATCCAGTTCCAATCCCCTGCCATGGGCAGGGACACCTTTCACTATCCTAGGTTGCTCCAAGCCCCATCCATCCTGGCTTTGGACATTTCCAGGGATGAGGCAGCCACAGCTTCTCTGGGCACCCTGTGCCAGGGCCTCACCACCCTCACAGGGAGGAATTTCTTCCCAATATCCCATCTAACCCTGCCCTCTGGCAGTGGGAAGCCATTCCTCCTTGTCCTGTCACTCCATGCCCTTATGCAAATCCCTTCTCCAGCTCTCTTGAAGCCTCTTTAGGCACTGGAAGGGATTCTAAGATCTCCCTGTCACCTTCTGTTCTCCAGGCTGAACATCCCCAGCTCTCTCTCACCCCAGCTGTCCCCCCAGCAGAGCTGCTGCAGCCCCTGGAACATCTTTGTGGCCTTCTCTGGACCTGCTCCAGCAGCTCCACATCCTTCTTCCCCTCCTGATGCAGCACAGGGAGCAGGAACAAGAACATGAACTTGGGCACAAGTTTCTCCAAACACAGACTTTTGGGGACACCCCCAGCTGTCACCATCCTGGTGCTGCCGGCGAGGAGCCGTGTCCAGGAGCAGCAGTGGGACACGTCTGTCCCTGCTGGAGTCGAGGTCGGGGCAGGCGACGGGAGCTGGCAGTGCTGCCCAGCCTGGCAGGGCTCTCGCGGCCCCGACCTTTCTGGCTTTGAAAACAGGATGGGAACAAGACGCACTTTTGTTTTCAGTTTGGGAGCTGGAACGGGACCTTCAGGCTGTTCCTGGGATGTTACAGCCTCCAGGCTGTGGTGGGGGTGGGGACCAAGCTCTGACACCCCAAGCAACCTCATTGCTCCTTTGCATCCTTCCCATTTTGTCCTTCGTCAGCAAATCCCAAAGGCTGGCTGGGGAAGCTCCTCTGGGAGCACAAGCAGGGATGAGCAGCTCCAGCTCTCACTCAGCCTTCAGCTGGAAACCCCCCTGGCTCTCACCACATGCTCATGCGCTGGGGAGCCCAGGGAGGTCAGGGAGTTTGTGGTGCTGCTCCATGAAAAATGTGACTGTTGCCCTGGGTACCACAGGGCACTCAACTAGAAAACCAGCACATAAGGATTCCAGTTGCCTGCACCTTGTGTCACCTCTAAAACCCCTTGGTGGCCACCAAGGGGCTGCTGGCAGCGACCTGGACTGTGCTGTGGGGACAAGGCTGGGGACAGGAGGGCAGGGAGCAGCTGGGGCTTGCAGCAAGGCCACGCTTATACTCACAAAATGGAGGAAAATGGGACTGAATCCCACATCCCACCATGAGCATTTTGGCTGGCCCTTACTCAGGGACATGGCGACTGAGTCACAGAAACCAGGGACAATGTGACCCTGCACCAAAATCAGGAAAAGCTCTGGGCAGTCTCTCCTTGCACAGGGCTGGCAGTGGTTCACTGCTCAATATATCAGCCGTGAGGTGGGCACCCCCATCATCTGCTGTGGGTATTTTGTTCCTCTGGTGTGGCAAGGGAGATTTCTAGAAGAAAAAGTGAATCATTACAACCCCTGATGGCAGGAGGGGATCTGGCACTTTGTTGTCACCCACCACCAGCCCTGGGACAACCCCAAGGACAAAAAACTCAGTCTCTCTGCTTCCTGGCCCTGCTCCTTATCAACCTCCCACACCCACAAATGGAGAAATAATCTGCCTGGTTCCTGTGGAAGAGATTGTGAGCGGCCAATGATGAGAAATCACACGGGTCCTGCCACGTCGGTGCACGTGCAGGTACACAGAGGCTCCTGCAGCATTTCCCAGCAAATCCTTGGATTGTGCCAGTAATTCTCATGAGCCACTTTTGGTCGCCCTCCATGGTTTTCTGACCCTTTTGTGTGTTGAGACCCCATTTAGTCTCTTCACTGACAAGTTCATACCATCTTTTGCAGTCTTGGGCTTCCTGTGGCAGTTTTCACAGCAGGAAAACAGGTGTTTTTCTTAAAAAAGAAAATCAAGATTCCTATGAAATTTCTTTTGTGAGGACCTCAGGAGTTTACTAGGAAAACTAAACCTGATTTCAACTGCCTGTACCATGGAAAACTAGGGTGTGGCTGTTTGTGTGTTCTGTAGTGTTTGGCCCAAAATCTCCCCAAATCCTTCTCCTGGCTGAACCCAACTAAGGCTGAGTGAAGACAGGTCCCCACAGGCCAGAAGCTGCTATGGGGCTGGGAACATTGAGGTTTGTAAAGCACAGAGCTGGGAAAGGGGCTAGGGAAGGAGCAGGGACACCCAGGGCAGCTCCATCCCTGTCCCCTTTGGCCACAGTCCCTCTGCAGGGCAGGAATACCCAGCATTTCCATGAACCCCCAAACACAACGTATTCCTGCCCTGTGTCCCCATTGCCCTGCTCAATTCCTTTTCCTTGTGCTGACATGAAGATTCATGCAGAAGTCAGGTCAGGGACCAAATTCAGCTGGGAGTATGTGCCCTGCCAAAGGTTTGTGCCCCGAGCTGTCCCTGCACGGGTCCGGCTGGATCGGTGCCGCCCCGAGGTGCTGCAGTGCCAGCACCCTCTGCTCCAGGGTCTTGTTTGTGCCTCTGGGTGATATTGTCCCTGTGAAAAACATGATCCTTGTTTTTGCTGCCTCAGGGCTGAACCGCTGCCCTCCCCAGGGACGGGTCCCTGAGTACTGGCAGGGATTTATAGCCTGCCATGATTGATGGTGGAGGTGGAGCGGGACAGAGCTGTCACAGCCAGCACCAAAGGAGCCCCGGCATTAATCCAGCATGACCTTACCTGGCCATGCAGGACAAAGCTCTGAGGTCAGAGAAGTGTCCCCTGAGGACAGCGGTGGCATCCACAGGATGGGTGACATTGTGCGTGTGTTCAGTCACTCATTCCCCTCATGGAAAAAAACAGACATGAGAATTTAAAATGCAAATGTTTGGCTCTAGTTCAGAAGTTTGCTCATCTGCCACATCCAGGAGGGACATGATAGGAGCTGGCATTGCCACAGGGTACACCAGGTGACCCAAAGACAAAGCAAGTCATGCAGAATGGCAGCAGATGTGGTGTTGGACTCAGGGAAGTCGCTCAGCAATAACACAAAGCAGAGGAGCTGTGGAAATACAGGGCTCCCGAGTAACTGGGATCTGGGACACCCCTGGCCCTCAGGCACCTCTTCTCCTTACACCACCCCCCTCCTCTGCAGGGAGGCAGGGAGGGGAGAGAGCAAAGCCAGCCCCAAGTGCCAACCCCAAATCCCAGCCACTTCTCATTCCTCAGCTGTCACTGCTCCCTTCCCATCCAGCTCCTCCTGATCCATGCAGGGCTCTGCAGCCAGACCAAACTCTCACAGGGCTGCGACCCAGACGATTAAATACATTCAGTACAGCTTCTTGTCTTCTGCAGGGTGTTGAAATCCAACCCTGGGTTCTCCCAGGCTGTCTCTGCCCTCCTCCTCCCCTCCTGGGTGAGAGGTCTGTGGTTGCTCAGCTCTGTTTGCTAACCGGGAATTATTCCCCTCGAGCTGTTTCTTTATTTTCACTGCAAAGCGATGCAGAACCACCTTGATTGAGAGCAGGTGAAAGCTCAGCACTGATGCCTGCACCAGTTCAGACCAGCAAGGAGCTGGGCATTCTCCTGGGGGGTGGGATCAACATGAAGGGACACGGAGAGGTCCTGCAGTGGGATCAGGTGTGCAGATTTGGGGTCTGCCATGAGCTGGGGGACACTGAAGTGGTGGCACCTGTGGGGTCACACCAAAGCCAGCACTGCCTGGGGGAATGCTGGGGATCCCTTTCCTCTGGGGACCAGGTGGGTTCTGGGGCTGTCAGGATGGAGCTGTCCCCCTTCTAAACCTGGGACAGCATCACCAGCATCCCTCCTGGGACAATCTGAGACAGTGGCTGGCCTTCCAGACAAAGAGCTTTGGTGACGAAATGCCTCTTGAGCAGCTCCATACCAAACTGACAACCAGCCCGTGCTAAGGTCATGCTCTTCCAGCTGGGTTGCCACCAGCCAGTGAGTTATTGCAGGAGGAAAGAGAGGATTTAGCCTTCGTTTATCCTTCCTGCAAAAAGCTGTGTGTCTCTCCCCCAGCCCTAAGCATGGATCTGAGGCTGTGAGACCCTCACCCTACTCCCTCCATGGCCCCTGTGCATCCCCCACTGCCACCCCAGTGTGTGTGAGCTCGTGGGAAGCCCCAAACAATGCAAGCATCTTCCAACACATTCCCCATTCACCAGAGTTTGGGCAGACCCTGGATTATCCCCATTTTGGGTCTTCCCCAAGCTGGCCTTGCTTCCCAGCCTGGCTGGGCAGAGGAATGGCAAAGAGTTCCAGCACACAAGGGCTGTTTCAGCCCCATCCCAGCCACGGGCTCTGGGAAATACCCTGTGAGCCCGCAGGGTTGTACTGGCAGGAGTGATAGATACCGATCCCTGTGGCTGATAACAGCCTTTCACGGCTCCTAGCCAGGCTCTCTGGGAAGGGTGAAGCAGTTCAGCCTCCCACAGCCCTAAGGAGAGGAAAGGCAGGTGCAAACAGCTAAAAAATAGTTTGGGGAGAGGCAGGGCCGTGCTGTGCCAAGCCCTGCTGCGTTCACAGTGGGTATCAAAGGCGGTGTCGCGCCCCAGGAGAGCCCCTTGTCATGCCACATACCCCCCACTAACACTTCCCAACTCCTGTGCTCATTTTCACCCAAATTACACTGGAGGTAGAAGTCAAAAGGCAATTTCTATGCGCATCAGGAGAATTGCTGATGGAGGATAGAGAGGCGAGACAGCTCCTGCTGAGAAAAACGCTGCAGCGTGAGCCCAGCCCTCCACCAGACACTGGAGCAGCCGCCCAGAGGCCAAACTTCCTGGGAAATCTGGCTTCCTTGGGCTGGCCACTCACGGCACGGCTGGGTTTGTTTTGTTCTGGGCTTGAGATACCGGTGGGATGAAAAAAATGCTTTGTAAGTGTTGAATTAAAAGGATGATGCAAAAGCTGCAGGGTGCTTTGGCTGGGAAACGTGAGCGGCTCGCAGTCGGCCCCGATGGGGCTCAGGCTGTTTGGAGAACATGGGGTTTCTGTGATTAGGCTGCTCATATGACTCAATATATAACCACCAGTTACACACTAGATTTAATCTTGGGTCAAAAGTCATGGATAATTCAAACCACGCAGAAAATGTTGATCGCCTGCTTGCCGGAGCTGTTTTTCTCTGCAATTCTTTGTTTGGGCTAAACAACCTCTGCAAAGCAAATGCAGCCTGGCTCAGGGCAAGAGTGGAGCCTGTCCTGGCTGGACTAATCCCTGTTCTCACTCCAGGAGCTGTCTGCTCTGCCTGCATCCCACATCCAACTTTCTGAATCTCATTTCATCTCATGCATTTGCTGTGGGGGAACAATAAGGATGATTCACGCCCTAAATTTCTCGTTGGAAGCATCCCATCAGTCCTCAGCCAAGTCATCTCACTGTTTGGGCAGTGAGGGTGCCTTCCTCACCCTGAGGGAGCAAAGTTGGGAATGGTGCCTGTCATGTCCCTGTAGCAAGTTGGATACCTGACTCCCTGCATGTTGTATTTCATTTGGTTCCTCTCAGGGACTGCCCCAGTTTCTTGGTTCGGGCAGTTTCTTTCCCGACCAAATCACAAAAAATGCTCTGGTATCTGAAAGATGCCAGTGGGGATGGTTAGGAATGTTCTGCCTGGTTGGGTTTAATGAGCAAAGGATTCCCAAGCAGGGTCTTGGAAACACTGATCAGGTCAAAGATCTGTGCCTGGGGTGGTGAGGGACTGGACCTGGAACAGCCCAGAAAAGCTGTGGGTGCCCCATCCCTGTGAGTGTCCAAAACCAGGTTGGACAGGGCTTGGAGCGACCTGGGATAGTGGAAAGTGCCCCATGGAAGGGGACTAGAACCCCATGACCTTCAAGGTCCCTTCCAACCCAGGTCATTCCATGATTCCATGATCTTGAGCTCTGAGGTTTGAGTGTGTTTGTGGGGAGTTTGCTGCTCCGTGCACCCATGAGCAGATGATTGTCCTTTCACTGCTTTCCAGAGGCAGCATCCCTGATTTCTGGTGAGTTGCTTCTCTGCTAAAAGCTCCACTGGGCAGGAAGGGGAGAAGCCATCCCTCAGCTTTGCAGAACACTGCCTTGCAGGATGGTTATTTGTAGGGAATGCAGCGTCCCTTTGCCGGTGGCAGCAGACGTCACTGCTGGGTTATTGCACAGGGACAAGGGCCTGTCGTGGAGCATGGCTGAGCTCATCCATCACTGAACTCCTCTGCTCCTCAGTCTCCTCTCAGATCATTAGGAAGGATGAGTGATCCCTCCCTTCCCCTTCAAAACCCTTTGCCATGCAGTGACAGAGAAGGATGTGAAGAGCCCCTAAGAGCACAGAAAAGCTTTTCCCTGTAGGAACACGAAGGAGGCAGGGAAGCAACATCCAGTCCATTTTGCAATCAGGAGGGGCACTGAAACAACCACCTCACCCAGGGCTGGGCAGGATGATGCTAAACCCCATCTCTGTGCAGAACCTGCCCCTGCCCTCACCATGGAGCTGCAGGCACAGCCAGAGGGTTTTACCAACAAACCAGGGATCTGAGCCTGGGGTAGAGCCAGCCACAGCCTGAGAGGGCTGATTCCTCTCCCCATACATCTGCACAGGAAAGAGGCAAAGCCCTTGGGGATGAGGAGAGAAAGCACTGGAACAGGCATAAACAGCTTAGTAATAATACTAATGATAGCAGTTAGCACGTCGGCAGCGGTTTGCAGCGCAGAGCTCTGTACAAACATTAATTAGTGCAGGCAGACAATTCAGCGATATGGTTCCCATTTTGCCAACTACCATGAGCAGAGAACCGACCATCTGCTTAAATCCTCTTTAATTTAATCCCAGCGCCTTCATAGGAAAATCCTGGGCCCGTTTCAGCCTCAGATGAAACCGCCCAGGAGGGGAGGGACCCTTCAGACTCTCCTGGATGCCACCAAGGGATGTTTGAAGGGTGTTGGTGGCTGTGGGCTGAGCCTGGAGGTGGAAAACACACGGTGGATGTTTTCTGTGTCAATAAATACACGTGGTGTAGCCAGAGCACTGGTGGTTTTCCTTGAGACACGTGTTGCTGGAGTCTTTGGGGTTTTCCAGTTGGAGATGTAGAGTTGGTTTGGGCTATTCTCATCCTTTGCTGCCCTGCCTGTGGTAGTTTTTATGACTTGTTGGGACAGCTGGTTCATTAATAAAAAATAAAGCAGAAGGGATTAAAGCCCTTTGGGTGTCTGTCCTGGCTCCAGGGACATGTGTGGCTGAGAGTGCAGGCACCAAACACCAGGATAAGCTCAAGTTGCTGAAATTGGGGGATCCAGAGCTTTTTTTCTTTAAGGATTATTGCACAACAAGCACAGACTGCAGCAGGATTTGGCCAAAGACAGGGGTCAGCACTTGGGGCTCTGTTGAAGCCCAGCACAAGCCAGACACAGGAACAGCACCCCAAAAATTCCTGGGGGAAAAGCAGATATTGCAGGAGGGTGAGCAGCTGGAAGCAGAGCTGTGATCACACCTCAGCACAGCAGTGCAGTGCTGCTGGGGGTGCAGCCATGCCTGGGGCTTTCTGCAGCCCTCCCTTGCTCCACAGATAATTCCTTGGCAGGAAAAGAGGCAGATGGAAGCACAGGGGATGGAAAAGGCCAATGCTCCCACAAGGAGATCCCCTTCTCCTTCAGCAGCAGGAAAACATGTTTGCCTACTCTTAAGCTAATATTGAAACCACTGAGCTTTCCCAAACACTGTGTCTGAATTTCCCACTGCACGTGAACTCATCAGCCCTACACATGGAAGAACGTGCTCAGCTACAGCACAGGCTGCTTTTCCCAGGCTGATTTATCAGGAATAGTGGCTTTTTTTTTTTTTTTCACTAGGTATAGATTTAAAAGTCTGTGATGGTGGAATCTTCCCGCTTCTCTGGGCAGATGGGTCTTAACACAGAGTCAAGAAGGGTTTGCAAAGAATTTTATTTTTTTCTTTAGACAAAAGAGCTCCTGAATCACTTTGTCCCTGACTGAGCACATCTCATATTTCATCTAAATCCTGCACTGAGCTGAGCTGGACCTGCAGCTACATTGCAATTATGCAGAAGCTGAAATGCTTGGCTAAATCAGGGCTTTCCTCCTCTCACCATCTCCCAGGGCCTTTTCAAATCATCCCCCAGCCCAGCCATGTTTTGAGCCCAGGGTGGTGCAAATGGTGCAGATAATGCTGATTTCAGCAAGATCCTACAAACTTGGGCTCTCTCTGAGTTTTGACTTGTGAATGGCATCCCCAGGCAGCTCCTGCATCCCATCTCCACACCAGGTTGCCTTGTTAAGTGTCTGATTTTAATTTCTCTCAATCAGGAGCTGGGCCGGAGCAATTACGTAGTAACGAGCAATTCATCCAGGGGGAGAGTGTGGATCTAGGTTAATTGGTCTGACAACTGAACCCAAGCCTTTCTGGTTTTGCCCAGTTTTCCTTATTTTTCTCTCCTTCTGCACAATCTCTGCAAAGCTCTCAGCCTTGTTAATTAAGGAGGTAACTTCACCCCAAGGGCTGTTTTGTTCTCCCCTTCCTCCTTCGAAAGCAAGAATAAAAAAAGCAGCAAGAATTAGCTAGTTTGGGATGAAACAACCACCTCAGAGCAGGACAGAGCCGGCTGGAGTCAGACTGTGTGGAGCTGCTGCTGTTCTCCTGGGCTTTGGGGAAACAATGCTGCGTGGGGAAGGCAGGTGCTGGGCCAGGAACACTCCTCCAGGCACGTCTGACGTGTTCCACAAGCACACTGCAAAGCAGGACAGGGTGGAAAACAGCAGGGTCCCTAGGGCTGGGGGCTTCTGGGGGGTTCGTGGCTGGGGCTGCAGTGCTGCAGATTTGGGGGCACAGGTGCAGGAGGGTTTATGGCTTCTTGGGAACACACAGCCCTAAAGGTCTGGGCACTTGTGAAACCCTTTGGCTACAAAACACTGTCAAAAGCCCTGTCCATGGGGGGCTCTGCCCTGTGGCCACACCAGGAGGAGTAGAAATGAAGCTCTGCCCTTTCTTGGTGGGCTCTTTTTATGAATTCCCATGACAAAGCTGGGCTCTGCCCATGCTGGGCAGGGTGGGACACTCAGCTCCCTATTTTCCTGTATCCCTTAGGTGTGGGCAGTCCCAACTCCACTATACAGGGAAGAGCTAGAACATATTCTGTGCCTCCATTTTCATAATCTGAATGGTTGTGGGTAACCCAGAGATCAGTTTTGGAGTGAGGAGATGCCGGTGATGTTGACAGTCAGACATGTTTCCCTGCAGACTGGTATGTCCTGCAGAGAATAAACTGGCCCTAGGGCAGGGAACCAGTCCCAAAACATCCCCTGTGCTCTGAGGGTGGCTGAGGCTGCCACTGGCACCAGTGCCTGTCCCCAGGAGCCACCCAGGAGCACTTTCCCTGGGATAAAAGAGGATGTGCACAAGCTGCATGAGCAGGAAGCACAGCTGTGAGACTGCTCTGCTAGACTGGAAAAGGAAAATCTGTTATAAAACAGGCACCCAAGGCATGAGCTTGCTTTTCCAGAGGCTGTGAAAACCAGAGGGTCTGGGACTGAGAGCAAAGGAGATGCCTGCAAGAGGAGGAGGCGTGGTAACACCTGGAAAGCTTCAGAGATTGTTCCTCGGGGCTCATGGAGTCTTACCTGGCATGGCTGTGACTGGGAGGGGAAGGGAGCAGGGCTGGGGCATTGAGCCAGGGGTTCCCAGCTGGCCAAAAACCTCGTGCAGGTGGGCACAGAAAGGGTAACACAGGCACCAGGAATCCCAGTCCCACCGAGCTGGGGAGCTGGCTGAGAGCTGGGGCTGGCTGCTGCCCACACCTGGATGGTGCCTTCAGCAGTGGGATCACAAAATGGTCTGGGGTGGAGCATTAAAGACCATCCAGTTCCAACCCTGGTGACAGCTCTGAGCCTTGCCTGGGTGGCAGCAGTGTGGTGTTCAGGTGCTTTGCAGCACCAAGTCCCTGCCTTTCCCATCCCTCCTCCTGGGAAGGGCTCAGCTCATGCAGCAGGAGCTGCTCCTCATCCTCACACGTCCCGTGCTGCTCACAACAGGGCCCTCTTGCCTCACTTTTACTAAACATAAGCCAACTCCCAGCCTCCACAGCTGCTGCCAGTGCATCTCCCAGCACTTTTGGGAGTTTCCCTGAGCCCCGTGGTGTTTTGAAGCCATCCCCAGGAGCTGTTGGGTGACTCACCAGAGGGATGTGAAGGCAGCACAGGTGCTGCCCAGCTGAGGCTCCCACTGGGATGGCATGAAGAAAAAATGCCATGGGCACATAGGGGCTCACAGGCTTGATTATTGCTCCATAGACCCTCAAGTGCTCTCACCCAGTACCTGAACTACAGCCCTTCAATAATTACCGTTCATCTCCCTCCCCAGGATCTCAGGAAAACAGACCCAGCTCCAGCCCTGGTTACCTGGAGATGCTCAAAGCAGATTCAGGTACATGGAGTATTGAACCCAGACACAAATTCACCCCAAATCTGTCAAGTTAAAGTTTAAAATAGTGTGTGTTCAGGGTGAGTGTGTTCTGGGAGAGGAGCAGCGCCGTTTCTCCAGGGCACCTTCTCCATCCCAGGATCATTGCTGGCAGCCAGCAGCTGAGGAGGAGTGGACAGGTGAGGGACAGTGATGAGCTCAGGGTGGTGTGGGGTGTGCAAGCTCAGCTCCACTGGTCTGTGCCCATGGTGTGGCCTGACAGCAGTGCCCTCCCCTATGACGGCTGTTTACAGAGCTGGACGGGATCCCTGGGGCCCTCGTGTCCACGTCCCTCTGGCTGCAGGACACCAGGGTTCTACGAGGTCAGACCCTTCCCCCAGCTGCATCCATGAGCTGGGGACCTCCAGGAAAAAGCCATGAGCTGGGAACCTCCAGGAAAAAGGCACTGGTGGGATGTTGCTGGCAGGTTTGGTGGTTGGTGGGAACAGCAGGCGAGGTGGCCTCGTGCTCGGGGTTGCTGGTCCCGGCGGTGCTCCGAGTGCAGAGTCAGCTGGATTTTGGCAGCTCTGAGCCCTGGTCCCTCACTGCCCACAGTCCTGGCCCCAGGGAGGCTGGGAGAAGGTGGCATGCTCACGTCTGAATACAACATGTTCCCCAGGCATGTTTGTTAACATAGTCACAAATAAATATTTTGCAAGATTTTTGCCAGGAGGATGGGCTTAATGTGTGCAGAGCCTTGAAGGACAGGAGAAAGCCAGGGCAGCCTATCATGTGGGCTCTGCTCTGGCCTCCCCAGCACTGCTGGAGCAAGAGAAGTTATTTCTCTCTGGGGAGTGCATTACTCAAGTCCCTGTGCACTAATTGAGAAGCAAATCCCATTAATCCAACCTGGAGGGAAATAATATCACAGTGCTGGGGGAGAATGGAAGGGCCAGCAAAACCCACCAGGAACCCCCTGTCCTTACCACTGTCACATCTGCCCCCACTCTGCTCCCCAAAACAGGCTCTGGCTTCAGAGTGAGCAAAAGAAAAAGGCAAAGTCATGTTCCAGCTCCTTGGGGGATTTCAGGCTTTCGGGGCAGGATGAGCAATGTCAGCCCTGGGAGAGCTGTGGGCTCCCAGGGGGAAGCAGGGCCAGAGCTGAGCAGGGGAAGGAGGGATGCCTGGGCTGTCAGGGGCCTTCAGCATGTGATTTTTCCAGGGATATTTTCTATATGGACCCTATAAGTGCCTAGTTCATCTTCTAACCCACAAGTCATTCATGTTTTTGCCCATCCCATTCTCTGCCCCATCCAGCTGGAGAGACAGCAAGTGGCTGGGAGGAGGCTCAGCAGCCGGTGGAGGCCACCCCAGAACATTTCCCCATCCCTGGAAATGTCCCAGGCCAGGTTGGATGGCACTTGGAGCAACCTGGGATAGTGGAAGGTGTCCCTGCCCATGGGTTGCAATGAGATGGTTTTTCAGATCCCTTCCAGCCCAAACCATTCCATGATTCTCTGATTTTCCTGGCGGCCGTGGCTGCCCCTCGGTACCCCTGGTGTGTGTCTCTCTGTGCCTCTGGGCTGCAGCGCCCAGCGGGAGGGACACAGAGGGCATTGCAGCCTGGGCTGGGATAACCGGGAGGGCTGGAAGAAAGGCTGGCACATGGTGCTGAGAGCAGGCTGGCAGCTCCACACGCGATCACACAGTCCCCTCTAGTGGATATTCCTCTTCCATCCACATCCCATCCTCACGGATGTCCTGCCCGCACTGCCTTGGCTCCAAAGCCAGGTCCCAGCAGTGACCCTGGAGCACCATCCTGCTTCACTCCTGAAACTGGGCACGGTGGCAGAGCAAAGCCCATCCAGCTGCCTCCAGCTGCTCCATCGCTTCCTCCGCTCCTTCCCCTCCTGCGTGTCCGGGTGACTCATCCTCCCTCCAGCCCCGTCCCCTGCCCTGCCTCTGTCCCGCACCACCCGCTGCCCTTGCGTCAGGGCTGGCCCCGGCTGGCCCCTGCCTTCCTGGCTCTCCCTCCGCTGGGATTTCACACTGCTCCGAGTCATTTGGGCAGTGGCCAACATGAGCCCGAGCTAATGAGCACCCGAGCTAATAAGAATCCGAGCTAATGAGCACCCACTAGCGGCTGCTTCCAGGATCCAGGGGCCAGCATCACTTGTTCCTACCCTGCCAGGGCCTGCTGCCTTGGGCCAGCTCGGACTGGGGAGAAGTGGGATGCTCTCAGGTGGGAATCCCCTGAGGGGTGAGTGTTTGAACATTTGTCCAGCAGCTCCTGCCCATGGGAAGGGTGCAAAGGCTCCCACCAGCACCTTGAGCACTGCCCTGTGCCCTGTGTACCATCTCCTCTCTACCTCTGCCTGCTTTGGAAACTGCTTATCACCTGGAATTTATGTGATATCTGCAACCTGAGGCTTTTCAAGGGAAAAAAAGCCACATAGGAGAGCATGGAAGAACAGACACAGCTGCAGACCAGGAGGTCATCATGCTCCATCAGGATGCAGCCCCTCCAACTTGCCCCATCTTGTACTGGAAACATGACCCTGGTCCCAGTGCCACCATCCAGCAGCCCCAGCTCAGGCAGAGCTGATGCCAAACCATCCCTGGGCCAGGGAAGGACGGGGTCTCCTCTGGGGAGCCGGGACTTCCAGTGCAGGGCGAGGGCAGTGGGGATGGAGGAGGAGCTGTGGCCCAACACTTGCTGCCAGGAAGCCCCAAAAAGCACCTGGAAGGGCAGAGAGGTGCTTATTGCTAAACCAGACCTGGAACAGCTTTATGGGTGCCACAGCAGCACCCTGGGGAGGTGCACACCCAGTTCTGTTTGAGCTGGCAGCTGAATTACCTTGTCCCCATGCTGGCCAGGATCCCTTGGTGTCCCAGCTCCAGCAGGACTACAGATGTGACCCTGGTAACCCCTTGTGTCCCATCCTGGAGTCACACCAGTACAAGGAGCACACAGTCAGGTTCTGTCCTGATTTTCCCAGCCCTGCTGGGTTGGTCCCAGAGTCCTCCCTGGCTCTGATCCCTGTGTCCAGTTGGGCTATGGCATTGCTCACAGCATGCAGGTTCTGGTCAGGCACAGGGACTCTCATGAACCCTGGTAACCTCTTGTGTCCCATCCTGGAGCCACACCAGTACAAGGAGCACACAGTCAGGTTCTGTCCTGATTTTCCCAGCCCTGCTGGGTTGGTCCCACAGTCCTCCCTGGCTCTGATCCCTGTGTCCAGTTGGGCTATGGCATTGCTCACAGCACGCAGGTTCTGGTCAGGCACAGGGACTCTCATGACACAGCTCCACAGTGGGCAGGGAGTCCACGGACACCTCACAGGAGTGTCTGGATGTGGAGCAGCCAGCAGTGATGGATAAGGCATAAAATCCCAGGGAGAGGCAGCCCATGGCAGTCCCAGCCCCTTTTATAGCTTCTGCTCTGTGGCCCAACAGGACACACACTTCACAGCTTTATTTATTATACAAGATCTTTAGGACAATGAACTCTACCCTGCACTTGGCTTTATTTCTGCCCACAGGGACTGTGTCTAACAGGCTGATGGCACTGCCAGGGCAGCAGGGCTGGTTCCAGGTTTTCTGGACAAGGGGACATTCCCAAACCTGGAGGTGAAATGCCCCCCACCCCTTTTCCCAGAGCGATGGCTGGGAAGCTGCAAACCCCAAACCCCATTTTTAGGCAGCTGGATGCCAAACAACCCAGTGTTTATTGCAGTGCTCCTCATTTGCCTCAGGTTTATAGATGTACATTCAAAAACAAAAGCTCTGTGTATCTCAGCTGGACACAGACAGGCTTGAAGGACCAACGGGCCAGATCCATCAGCCCTGGAGTCACCTCCTGGTCCTGAGTGTGGGAGCAAACAGTGCAGCTACCAGCTCAGGCTCTCTGTACATGGAGCTGGAGCCTCAGGCATGAGAAACTCCAGCTCTGCTTTCAAGTATATTTTATGTGGTGTATTTATCTCTGGCATCACATCTCACCACGGGGAAAAGTCCTGCTGGCCCCAGAGAGCCACATCCCTCGGGTCTGCCCCGGCCTCGGGGGAAGATGACAGATTTGGGCAGCTGCTGGAGAGATGTGCCAGCTCATTTTGGCTCAATAAGCAGGGAGAAGGCTCTGGGGAGCTCAGGCAGCTCATATTTACATGGTACCATTAGAAAAAAAAACAGCTTGGACCCCATGAGGTCACCCTGGCTGCACAGAGGGGCCAACAGCTGGTGGAGGGCTGGTGGAACCAGGGGTTTCCTGATGTTCAGCAGCTGCAGCAGCTGCCCATGGTGCTCCCACACTGTCCCACTTCCCAGCCTGCAAACCCCCCAGCCAGCTCTTGGCCAGAGGGCTGCACCTCAGGCAGCTGCACATCTTAAATAAACCCCTCCAAACCAAACCCACCGCCTAGAGAAGCACACAGTGGTTTAAACAGGAAAGAAAAATTAAAAAAAAAAAAAAAAAAGAAAGAAAGAAAAAAAAGATGCTTGTGGTATGTAAGTTCTACTGCCCTGGGCTAACCATGCTGACTTTGTAAACTCCCCCCATCCCCAGAAACAGGGCAAGCCCCAAGTCAACACAGGCCCCATCCCTGGCCCGCAGCACCCAGGGAAGGCACAGGTTCCAAAGCACCAACTCCAGAACCCCTCCAGGCCCTGGGTACAGGAGGGGTCTGGCTGCCACTGCTGAATTACATTATTTGTTGGTTATATAGCTTCAAGTTCATGTCCTTTCGTTGATGGGGGTCCACAGGAGAGCAGAGAGGCAAAGCAAAGGTGTGAGCACAGGGTGCAGGGTGGCAAATCCCAGCCAAGCCCTGGCTACCACCTCTGCCTGTGGGGTTACGTGTCCAAGTGAGGAATTTTACTGCTGCAGCCAGCAAGTCCTTGGGCCAGGAGGGCAGTGGGATCCTGGACAGAGTGGGGACACACAGCAGTGGGGGCTGATGGCCTCTGTGGTGTCAGCAGTGACACACCCAGCTCACCCTGGGGCTCGGCCTGCGGTGGCCCAGCACCAGCTCCCACTGGGGACAGCCAGGCTGTGGCTGCCCTGTGGCAGTGCCACAGGCAGGGAGGGGATGCCAGGCTCTCCCAGCAGCTGGGATGTCTCTCTGAGGCCAAGGCTAGGAGCAGCAGCAGCAGCAGCTTTCTCCTGTCAGGTTGCTGAAGTTCAAGGCTGGACTGCTGTGGGCTCAGAGAAGCAAAAATGAGACAAACAAGGGAAGAAGAGGCTGTGGGCACAGCTGTGCCAAAACCATCCCTCTTGGAGCTGCCCTTTGGTCTAAACCCTCCCTTTTTGGGGGCCAACTGCAGCTTCCCAGCAGCGCTGGCTGCTCCCAGAGCTCAGCAGCCCCTGCACTGTCCCCTGGCAGAGGGGGCTGGTCCAGCTGTGTGTGCTGTGAGCCCTTTGCACCAGCCAGGCACTGAACACCTCTCTGCAGGGGCCCAGAGCCAGGGGAGTGGGGCTGGCAGCATGCTCTGTTCCCAGACATCCAGAGCTGGGACTGTGGTGGAGGTGCAGAACAAACTATCCTGGGCACCTCTCATGGGCTCCCATGCTGCTTTTGGCCAGGGTAGAGTTAATTTTTTTCACAGCAGCTCGTATGGGGCTCTATTTTCTGTGAAGAACATTAACTCTACCCTGGCTGAAACCAGCACAGCTCCCCAGCCTTTAACAGCAACATCCTCCCAACATCTTCCCTTGCAGTGTGTGAGAACTGCAGACAGCATCCATGGACGTGCTTGTGACAATTCCCAGTGCAGGGAGCAGCCCCTGTCTGCTCTCCCTGCCCTTCCAGCCACCCCTCTCCCCAGATCCAGGCACTGCCAGGGGGAGAGATCTCCTGAGGCAGCCCCTTGGGAAGAAACCTTGCAAGGACTAAACAAACCACACACATGATCCCTGACCATGACGTGGAGGGGAGGATGCAGAGCTGGTCTGTACCCTGCAGTGCACCAGGCAAGGGCAGTGACACGCTGAGGGTGACCTTGCCCAGGCTGTGGGGGGTGCAGATGCAGCACAGAGACCCCAGGAGCCAGTGGGAAATGCCCCCCATCCAGGCTGTCAGGTCCACAGGCACAATCCTGCTGTTGCTCCCTCGTGGCAGGGCTGGGGTCTCTTTTTCAAGTCCAGGTGACTGCGGCGCTTCAGCTCACCCTCCTCTTCCTCTCTGCAGCAGAGACAGCGTCTGTCTGTCTGTCTGTCTGTGGTTCTGGCCTTCAGCAGGACTCCACAGGGACACAGGCAGGCGGCTGCAGCCCCAGGTGGCCGTGGGGGCTGGTGTTTAGGTGGCCTGGCCGGGTGGGAGGCGTTTGCTGTCCAGAATGGCCTTCCAGTCATCAGACCAGGAGTGCAGCCGGCGGCTGGGGGGCTTCAGCTGCAGGTGCTTGTTGTGGCAGGCAGTGAAGAGCACGTGCTCCCAGGTGGGGTTCTGCTCTGCCCCTGCAGGGGAAGGAAGGTCAGTGGTCTGGATAACTCCATTGAGACACTGAGGTTGATTTTACTTCAACATGAAGACCCCAAAGTTACAAAACCCAAACAGCACAGAAAGACCAACACCATCCCTGGCTGCCCCCAGTCAGTGCTTCACCCTCAGCCCTTACCTGTTATATCAGGTCTGTCGTCTATAAGCAGATCAGCAGAAACCACTGTTTTATCTCGTGTCAAAACAATCTGCTCAAGAAATTCAGGGCCAAAGTGCTTCTCCACCCAGGCATACTGGAAGGCAAGGGATGGCTAGTGAGCTCAGGGAAGGCTGATGGATGGGGCAGGGGGTGCTTGGAGGGGTGGAAGCAGCCCTGGCCCCCACACAGGGAGGATATCTCTCTTAGTAAGTTCATTAGTGGGATGGATTTGGATGCTGCTGGAGTAAAAGTTCTTTGAAAGCCAAGCAGCTTTTGATGTCATGATGAAAGACTAAGACCAAGAGCCTCAGTGCATGCAAATGGATGGAACAGGTAAATTTTACAGCCAGAGGCATGCAGGGGTCAGACACCTTTCACTGGGCAGTGTGGATGGAGGGGGAGCTGAGATTTGGGCCTGCTCACCTTCTCATAAGGGCAGTACCGGTACTTCTTGATTGGGCTCGTGCAGATGAACACATCAGTGCTGCCACGAGGAGAAAAACAGGGGCAGAGTGTCATTCTGGGCCAGAGCAGGCAGCAGCCCAAAGCAAACCCCCCACCACACACAGATCCAACAGATTTAAGACATTAATCCCCCATCTCACAGAATCCCACAGCACAATCGTATTCCACTTTTCACAACCCTTGCTGGGAGCAGAGAGCTGAAGGGAAGAGGCTGCACATGGCTGATGCTCTAGGTGACTGCTCCAGGAGTCAAAGCCCTCTCTCCCCTCCCTTCCCTGATGGCTGGCAGATATTTATTTTTAATGCTGTTGTTGTATCAGCACTTCTGCCAAGAGGTGGAAGTGAAGACACAGCTGCTCCTCTGTCCATCCCCACACGCAGGTCCATACTCACTCTGCCAGATTTGCCATTTGCTTCACAGCTTCCACAGCCCCAGGGAGAGGGTCCAGCTCGATGAAGAAGTTCTTGGATTCCCAGATGCTGATGGCTTTCTCCTGTGAGGGGAAAGCAAGCAGTTACTGCACTTCTTGCAATTTTTCCTGCATGTGCATGCTCCTCACTCTTTGCTAGGACAGAGGATGGGACAGGGAGAACAGTGGGAGCACCAGCTCCAGTCCCTCCTGCTCACCCCCCTCCCTCTGTGGGTGCCTCTGCTCCCCACCCAGCAAACTGCAGCCACCCCATACAATTCAGATTGCTCAGGAACAAAATAACAGGCTTGCTTTTGCCTCTGCAGCCCCACACACAGAGGGAGCTGCACCTTCCTGTAAGGCCAAACACCAGAGATTATCCAGATCCAAACCAAACCCATGCAAAGGGACAGATCCACGTGGATCCAGCTGACATGGCCTGGTGGCCCTGCTCTACCATGGTGCTGTTCAGGCACAGGTGCTGTCTGGCCTATTTGTCTCCATGAGATCACTTAAAATAGCAGCCAGGCTGCTCTCCCAGGAGAAGGTACATTACAGGAGGAACCACGTCAGGATGAATGCAGATGCTCCTCCTCAGGGAAGCCTGGACAAGGCCTAGCAGGCAAATAGAGCATCTCCAGGCAAGGATTTGAAACACAACATCCAGGACAGCAGCCTGGGTGCACTGGTATGGCACAGGGAGAACAGAGAGGAGATCACAGGGAGCAAAGCCTTGGGGTGAGGGCAGAGTCCAGGGGCTGCCTGCAATGGGTCCAGCACAGCTCTAAGGAACAGCAGCCCCTGCACTGCCTCAAACAGGTTTACAGCTTGTCAGGTGCCAAGGAAAGCAATTATTTTGCACAAACACTGTGTCCTCAGGGAGGAGAGCTGGGAGGAAGCAGAAGCAGCCCAGCCCCAGTGTTGTGGTGCAGCTGAGGAGCTGCAGATGCAGAAATGCCTCCAGGCTCCATGGCAAGGACAACCAGCCTGAAAGTTTGCCATGCAAACATTCAAACTCCAATTGATCTGCCTCAGACTGAGCAGCAATGGTATTTTATTTTTAAGATATTGTCTGTAGTTGCACAAGAGACCCCTGAGAAATGCAGCCTCGTGCAGCAGAGCACTTCAAACTGCACTGAAGTGTTTGCTTACAGCAGCACTTCCACAGCTATCCCGCTTCCAACTGTGTCAAAAAAGCATTTTGCAATCAAGCTCAGCTTGAGGAAAAGACCCAGTCCACTCCCAGAGCCAGAAAAATTCCCTGTGGCACCATGACCAGCATGCTGACCAGCAGATGGAAAAATCCCCCAGGCTGGGAATCCCACCATGGGCCAGGACAGACCCTCAACCCCTTAAGGAATCTCCCTGCCTGTCCAGGGCTCTCATCCCTCCAGGTGAGGCTCTCCCTTTCAGAGCTGGGACCTGCAGCTCGTCGGACTCTTTGGCTCCTGTTTTCTGGTCCCTGAAGCAGGTCAGTGGGGCTCTCTGGTCAGAGCCTGGAATGGCCCACGTGTCTGTAGCCACAGAGCAGCTCCTACTCACTTCAGCCCTGCCCTGAAACCACGGGGAAAACCAGGCCTGCCCTGAGGTCAGACAGTGCAAGTTGTTCAGCCCAAGGTTTTGGTGGTTTTACATGATCACAGCAGACACAAGACGAGCTCACTTCATTGAACACATTCAAAGTAGTTACGATCAAGGAAGAAAAAAACTGTTATCATGTCTTACCCCTGCCAAGCAGGGGTCTGAGCAGCTGCTTTACTGCACAAATGATGTCCTGCTCTTCCCTCTCACCACTCCCAGCCAGGAAGGACAACTTATTCCTTCAGCTCATCAAGTTGTTTAGGACTTTGCCCATGGGAGAGCCCTGGACCTTATTCCCACTCCTTTTCCTGTAACCATCATACTCCTAACAACATAAACACTTTTATTTACCATAACACATTTCAGCCAGTGCAACTGCAATCCATGGATGAGACCACAGACACCCACTGGGATGGGAAATTTGTAGAGGCAGAAACCACATCTCTACAGCAGTCAGCCTGTTGCTGAATGCTAAATTACGACATCAAGAGAGGTTCTGCTTTTAAGCTTTAATTATTAAACTGAATACAATAATTTCTGGCATGGGAGGGCTTGGGTTATTTTAATTTTAAGTAAGCCTTCAAATGAAGCATCAATTGCATGGTTTGTTCTAACTGCTCTGCTGCATCCCACCGCTCACATTGCTCTTGAGGAGCTAAATAATCCATCTAGGAATGGTACCAATCCAAATCGGAGCTAGAAAAACCCAGCTACACAATCTGGGGTATTTCAAGACAGATGTTCTGAAATATCCCCTTTCCTTGCATCTGTCTCCATCCAGGCATGCAGAGAAAAAGCCCACTAGGCCATCATATCAGCCTGGTCTAGTGGAAGATGTCCCTCCCCATGACAGGAGGTTGGAATGAGATGGTCTTTCAGGTCCTTATCAGCCCAACCCATTCTAGAATTCTAAGAAACACACAGACATGCACACACAAAAAAAAATAGATTTCTGGGGAAAACCCATTGCTGGATGCCCTCCTGTGCTCCTGTGGGAGCTTTTTGGTGGCCCCCACAGCCCTCCCCACACGACCTGGGGGTCAGAGGGTCCCGGGGGGGGACAAGCACAACTCACACTCAGCTCGGGTCCCAGGCGCCCGTACTGCTCCGACACCCAGAAGCCCCTCCGGTCCTCCAGGGCAATGTAGGGCTTGTCGGGGTACCTGGCCCTGAATTTCTTCAGGAAGCCTCCCTCGAAGTCAGCCAGCACCCCGTCCATGTCCACCAGCACCCGCAGAGCCCGGCGGGACCCCGCTGAGGGGCCCAGCCCCCTGCCCAGCCCGGCCAAGGCGCCGCAGCGCCGCGGCCGCAGGTGCAGGAAGCAGCTCAGCAAAATCATTGTGGAGAGGGATTTGGGGAAAGAGATGGGGGATTTGGGGCAGGGGATGGGGGATTTGGGGCAGGGAATGGGAGGCTCGGGGAAGCAGGGTCAGGGCAGGGGATGGGGGTTTGGGGCAGCGAATGGGGGCTCAAGGAAAGGGATGGGGGATTTGAACAAGGGGATGGGGGCTCAGATTAGGGGGCTAGGGAAGGGGATGGGGGCTTGGAGCAGGGGAAGGGGACTTGAGGAAGGGGATAGAGGGCTTGGGACAGGGGATGGAGCCTTGGAGCAGGGGAAGGGGGCTCAGGGAAGAGGATAGAGGCTTGAGAAAGGAACTGGGGAGCTTGAGGAAGGGAATGGAGCTTGGAGCAGGGGAAGAGGGCTCGAGAAAGGGGAGAAAAAGCCCACTAGGCCATCATATCAGCCTGGTCTAGTGGAAGATGTCCCTCCCCATGACAGGAGGTTGGAATGAGATGGTCTTTCAGGTCCTTATCAGCCCAACCCATTCTAGAATTCTAAGAAACACACAGACATGCACACACAAAAAAAAATAGATTTCTGGGGAAAACCCACTGCTGGATGCCCTCCTGTGCTCCTGTGGGAGCTTTTTGGTGGCCCCCACAGCCCTCCCCACACGACCTGGGGGTCAGAGGGTCCCAGGGGGGGACAAGCACAACTCACACTCAGCTCGGGTCCCAGGCGCCCGTACTGCTCCGACACCCAGAAGCCCCTCCGGTCCTCCAGGGCAATGTAGGGCTTGTCGGGGTACCTGGCCCTGAATTTCTTCAGGAAGCCTCCCTCGAAGTCAGCCAGCACCCCGTCCATGTCCACCAGCACCCGCAGAGCCCGGCGGGACCCCGCTGAGGGGCCCAGCCCCCTGCCCAGCCCGGCCAAGGCGCCGCAGCGCCGCGGCCGCAGGTGCAGGAAGCAGCTCAGCAAAATCATTGTGGAGAGGGATTTGGGGAAAGAGATGGGGGATTTGGGGCAGGGGATGGGGGATTTGGGGCAGGGAATGGGAGGCTCAGGGAAGCAGGGTCAGGGCAGGGGATGGGGGTTTGGGGCAGCGAATGGGGGCTCAAGGAAAGGGATGGGGGATTTGAACAAGGGGATGGGGGCTCAGAGTAGGGGGCTAGGGAAGGGGATGGGGGCTTGGAGCAGGGGAAGGGGACTTGAGGAAGGGGATAGAGGGCTTGGGACAGGGGATGGAGCCTTGGAGCAGGGGAAGGGGGCTCAGGGAAGAGGATAGAGGCTTGAGAAAGGAACTGGGGAGCTTGAGGAAGGGAATGGAGCTTGGAGCAGGGGAAGAGGGCTCGAGAAAGGGGACAGAGAGTTGGGACAGGGGATGGAGCCTTGGAGCAAGGAAGGGGGCTCAGGAAAGGGGATAGGGGCTTGAGGAAGGGACTGGGGAGCTTGAGGAAGTGGATGGGGCTTGGAGCAGGGGAAGTGGGCTCAGGGAATGGGATAGGAGCTTGAGGAAGGGACTGGGCAGCTTGAGGAAGTGGATGGAGCTTGGAGCAGGGGAAGGGGACCCGAGGAAGCAGACGGGGGGCTCGGAGCAGGGGATCGAGGGCTCAGAGCAGGGCTGGGGGGGCTCTCCAAGCAAAGCGGGGTGCCTCGATTTCAAGCACGCAGCGAGGCAGCGAGCAGCCGTGGCAAGCTGCAGCCGGAGGCAGGAGCGGCCGGGGGGTGCCGGGGGAGCCGAGCGGCTGCCGGGGATGCAAAAGCCCGTCCTGGCCCCCAGCGCGTCCTCGCCCTGCCCGCCCCATCCCTCCCCGGCAGCGGGGCCGGTGGCCGGCGCCGAGCTCGCCCCGACCCGGCAGTGCAAAGCCCAGTTCCTCTTCCCGGTGCCTGCCGAGCCCGGAGCGCCGGCACCGCCTTAAAGCGGCACAAGCGCCCTGCGACAGCGCAGCGGCTCCGCCGCCAGCCCGCCCTAAAGGTGCCCCGCTGCCCTTGCCCTGCCTCCCTCCCTGCCTCAGTTTCCCTCGCTGGATTCTTTGGGATGCCCAGTCCCTCGGCATTCGGGTCCCTGCCTGCAGGGGTGGTGGGTATATTTGGGGACACACGTAAAAAATGGTGATTTTCTGCATGAAACGCACTCGTTTCTGGCAGTTTTTGCGTCCTGTGACAGCTCTGTCCCCACGTGTGACAGGAGCCCTTAAAAGCCAATCCCCGGACCCGAAAGAAGCAGCACTGCACCAAGGAGGGATCGGTTTTCTGAGCAGACTCCAAAGATCTGTTCAAAAAACACTTCGGGTGTTAAAACTGACGAAGAAGAGGGAGTTCTCCAAGTGGTTCTGACAGGATTAGGCAACCACTGAGCTGGGAAATAAAAGTTTCTGCTCGACAGCAAGAATAAGGTTCCAAAATATTTAATTTTTCAGGCCCAGAATGTTTTCAAGTGGAATGTAGTGTCCCTGTTCCACAGAGAGGGCAAATTTGTTGTTGGGATCGGGTGAGGAAGGAAGGAAGGGAGGAAGGAAGGGAGGGAGGAAGGGAGGAAGGGAGGATTGTCGTTGTTCCACAGAGAGGGCAAATTTGCTGTTGGGATCGGGTGACCTGGGGAAGGTCAAGGAAGGAAGGAAGGTCAAGGAAGGAAGGAAGGAAGGAACTGGCTGGACACCACGGTGATCTCAGCTGGGGCTGGGAGGGGAATGTGTCAAGGTCAAGTCTGTGTTTTGCTTTCACTTGCACCGCAGGCGTTTTTCTTCCTGCAAGGAATGGGATTTCGACACAGCTGGGTGTTCCTGACTAAGCAGGGAGGGAATTCATGCAAATTTATGGCTCCCCAGGGCAGTGGTCAGGGCACGGAGCCTGGCAGAGTTCGAGGAGCATTTGGAGAACGCTCCCCGGCACACGGTGGGATTTCGGGCTTGTCCTGTGCAGGGCCAGGAGCTGCACTGGATGATCCCTGTGGGTCCCTTCCAGCTCTGGATATTTCAAAATTCTGTCATCTCCACTCAGGCTTCCATCATCTTCACTGAACCACCGACACATTCCCGGCCTGCCACAGCTCCCGAGGGAGGGAAAATACAAACCCACCTATTAACCCGAGCGATTCCAATCCCACTCCCTGACAGCAGAGCACACGCTGCACGCCACGAGGCCCCGGCTGAGGGGACAAAAGGGATTTAAACCTCTGCTGGCGCAGCGCAGCCATTCGGGTGGGCTTCACCGCCCGCCCCGCGGGCAGCGGGAGGGACCGGCCACCCGTGTCGGGCAGGGCCCGGGGTCACGGATGGCCCGGTGTCGCGGGGGTCCCTCATCACAGGGGCCCTCGTGTCGCGGGGGCCGCATGTCGCCGGGGTCCCGGTGTCGCCGCAGGCCTCGTGTCGCGGAGCGCTGACGCGCCGTGACGTCACCCCCGTCCCCGTCCCCCCCGCCCCTCCGGCGCTGCTGAGTCACGGCCCCTCCCGCGCGCCTGACGCGGGCCCGGCGGTTGCCACGGCGACCGCGCTTCTCGCGAGACTCGGCGCGCGCGGCCGCGGCGCGAGCCGCCAAGATGGCGTCGGCCCTGGAGCAGTTCGTCAACAGCGTCCGGCAGCTCTCGGCCCAGGGTGAGGGGGACGGGGCCGGCCGGGGGCACCGGGAGGACGGGGCGGGCCCGCGGGGCCGAGGGAGGACGGCGAAGAGCGAAGGAGCTCGTCAAACCGCGCGGGAGGCGGGGCGGCGGGCCGGGGCCTGCCCGCTCTCTCGCACGGCGCTCCCTCAGGCGCGGGTCCGGGGCGCTGCACCCCCGGGGCGGCGCGGCCCGTGCCGGGGTTAGTTCGGGGCGGCCCCCAAGGAATCCCGGCCGTGTGAGGGGCCGGCGATGCTCTCCCAGAGCTCCGTGGGTCTCCCGGGGGTGGTTTCGGTAGCGGAGCCCGCGCCGGTGATCCTGCCAAAATGTGAGCCTTTAAAAGAGGGGGAGGAGCGAGCATCGCTAGGGCTTTAAATGGGATGGTGCGGCGCAGCCTGTCACCTCCCTGATGAACGGGCAGGTTGTGATAAGTGTGGTTTAAAATATATTTCTGAATTGTCCAAGTGTCCGTGCTCTACATTTGCAAGCAGAGCATGGACAGAGTCCCGCCCCACCACAAACTGTGACAGATCTGAGACTGTACCCACGTGTCCACAAAGGGTTTTAATAATCACGGTTAGAATTCCTCCGTTTCACTGCCAAGCTCCTAATTTTACTGTGTGTGGGCGCAGCGTTTCCTGGTTCTTGAACTTTCCCTCTGTGTTGATGCTCTGTGAATTGTGTTCTGACTGGTCTCTGCCTGGGATGTTTCCTCCCAGAAGCTGATCAAAAATTGACGTTTCCCACCACGGCCCCAGGTTTTATCTCTTGCAGTTCTTGGGTTGAGCTCCAACTTTCTCTTACTCTGGTTACACTTAATAAATACAAAGTATTTCTACTTTAGAGACAATTTCTACCTGCAGGGTGTGGGTACAAACCAGATGGAAGATGGATCTTTGTACTCCTGTAGTTGAGCTGGAGAGCTTTCTGTCACAGAGTTTTGGGGTGCAGGAGGCTCAAGGGGAGACTGGTTGTCTTTGTGGAAGTTCTCCCATTAGGGATGAGCCAAGGAGATGCTCTCTGTGAGAAAGTCCGTGCACAGTCAGGGCATGGACTTGTTGGAGCAAGTGCAGATGAGGCCACCAAGGTGATTGGAGGGATGGAGCTTTGAGGAGAGGCTGTGAGGATCTGGATTGTTCAGCCTGGATGAAAGAGAAGGCTCTGGGGTGGCCTAATTGTGACCTTCCAGGATCTGGAGGGAGCTGCAGGAAAGATGAGGAGAAATCATTTATAAGGGCCTGGAGGGACAGGAAAGGGGGAATGGCTTCATAGTAACAAGAGAGTAAGGTTAGATTGGATATTAGGAAAGAATCCTTCCCTGTGAGGGTGGGGAGGCCCTGACACAGAATTCCAGAGAAGCTGTGGCTGCCCCTGGATCCCTGGAAGTGTCCAAAGCCAGGCTGGATGGGGCTTGGAGCCACCTGGGACAGTGGGAGGTGTCCCTGTCCATGGCAGAGGATGGAGTGAGATGATCTCTGAAGTTCCTTCCAAACCAAACCATTCTGGGATTGTGTGAAAGCAAATCCAGAGGCAGCAGCTGCATGTGAGAGCACTCAGGAGCAGTGTGTGTCCTTGTGCTGGTTCCTGGCTGTCACTTGGCCACCTGGGAGGTGACAGAAGGAGACATTTGGTTGGGCCTGGTACTGGAATTTCTGCTTGGACTGTAAATTGTTCAGTGTATGTGTGGGTAGATAGATAGATCACAGAATCCCAGGATGGTTTGGGTTGGAAGAAACCTTAAAGGGCATTTCTTTCCAACCTTTGCCCTGGACAGGGGCACCCTCCACTGGACCAGTTTGCTCAGAATCTGTTTGGGGTTTGGTTTGTTTTGTAGAAGGGGTGGATTTCTGGAACAGGGAGGACACCAGAAGTAGGGTTTTGTGGTGTCTGAGCACCGTGTTCAAAGCACAGAGAGTTTTACAAGCCCCATTCCTTCCCATGCTTATGCCTTTTTTAAATTCCATATGGAGGAGAATGGTTTTGGAGGCGAGTTTCTGGGCTCTGGTCCCCTATTTGGAATTTTTGATCTCTCTGTCACTCCAAAACTAACATTTCATTGCTAGAATTCCCCTGTTTTTCCTTTCTCAAAGGAAAAGGCCAGAGACCTGAGGGTACTGTAAATCTCTCTGAATGGAGGCACTATTCCTCATTTTATGGGGACTTTTGTTAAGGGTGAGAGAACCTCTGTTTTTTCTCTCTAATCTGCAAGGATTGAACATTGAAACAATGCTCTGCTTCAGAAGGACGTGGTTTTAATTCATTCAGTTAATTGTCAGGGAGGAAGAGTTTGAAAGCAGTTCATGGGAATGGATCTGCTTTCTTTACAAAGGTTTTGGGGCTCACCATACCTTCCTCATTCATGCATAGCACACAGCATACAGAATAACATTGTAGTTTTAATTGAACAAAGTAAATTGTAAGGACAGGTTTTTTAATACTTTTGTTGTTGATACTTAATTGTAACTTTAATGTCTACTTCAAAAAAATGCTTATGAGCAGACCTGAAAGTTGGATAGTGCTTGAGGACCAGCAAGGAACAAGCTCTGGTATTTGTTTTATATTTAAAAAAAATGTGGTGGGTAGAAAATTAATGCCTGTTTTATTAAAGAAAATTAAAACTTGGGGTGATACTATTATTTCCTGCTGTTTCATGAGGAAGCAGATTATAAAGAGGTGTGGGAATGGGTGAATGTTCTCTAGTTAGGCTTTGACAACAATGCTTTTTTATTTTTCAGGGCAAATGACCCAGCTTTGTGAACTGATCAATAAAAGTGGAGAGCTGCTAGCAAAAAATCTTTCCCATCTGGATACAGTGCTCGGTGCCCTGGATGTACAGGAACACTCACTAGGTGTTCTTGCTGTCTTGTAAGTGTTGCCTGCTTTTGATTAAATACTAAAACTTCAGGCAATGAGCTGAACTGTCAGACAAGCAAAACTTTTTGTTCTGGCACTGGCACAAGTTGCCTGGAGAAGCTGTGGCTGCCCCATCCCAGGGAGTGTCCAAGGCCAGGTTGGACAGGGCTTGGAGCACCCTGGGATTGTGGCCCTGCCCATGACAGGATTGGAACTGGATGGGCTTTGAGGTCCCTTCCAACCCAAACCATTCTGGGATTCCTTGATAAATGTTTTTCCATATGTGTTCAGAAAAAACATATTTGAGCTTTTCAAACTTTATTTTCAGGGCATATTTTCACTGAACTGTAAGCATGGAGCGAAACGTTTTTTGCTTATGTGTTCAGAAAAAAAATAAGTAGAATGAGCTTTTCAAACTTTATTTTCTGGGCATATTTTCACTGAACTGTAAGCATGGAGCGAAACGTTTTTTGCCAGTAAAAACCAGGCTTTTATCATGGGTCTTGTGTGTTTGTCTTTAGACAGCACTGAGGCTCCTCTGAAACTCTGGAGTTTCAGATAAAACTGAGTTGCCTTGGGGGTGCTGAACTAAGGTAAAGATATTTAGATGCAGTTCCAACTGGCTGTATCTGACTTTAGGTGAACTGTCTGCAGGTTTCACTGCTATTTTAAAATTCCCTTTTAAGGAAAAGATCAGAATTCTATCACTTGTTCTATTACTCTTTCAAAACAAAATGCAGATAATACTGAAAATTATCTTTGCCATTGTATTTTGCACTAAATTGAGAATTATGTTGTGCATAAAAAGGTATTTGCAGATGTTGTTGTGCAGCTACTGGAGAAATCCTATGCCATGTCTCATAAGCACTTTGGATTTGTTTGCAAGCACCTACATGCAGAGACTTAGGAATGAAAATGAATCTTTTTTATGAACCTCCAAGCAATAAATGCTAAACCTTCTGTTTCTTTGTTTCAGGTTTGTGAAGTTTTCTATGCCCAGCATCCCTGACTTCGAAACGTTATTCTCACAGGTGCAGCTTTTTATCAGCACTTGCAATGGAGAACACATTAGATATGCAACAGACACTTGTAAGTTAAGCCTAATTTCAGACTTGATATATTTTTGGATAGTTTGGTAATACTGATTTTTCACTGAGGTGTTTTTCTTGTTGTTTTTTTTTCTTTTTACTGTGTCTAGTTGCTGGCCTCTGCCACCAGTTAACAAATGCCCTTGTGGAGAGAAAACAGGTGAGCAAGTATCATCTAGTACAAATAAGTTACTCCATACCCAAGGCTTAAAGGGGGTGTTACCAGCCTCTTACTCCATAAAGATTTGCCACTAACTTCACATCAAGTGTTTCTGTGCAGCTCTTTAGTTATGAAGTTTACTGAAAGGTAATGAACCAAACTCAAAATTCTAAGATTTCTCTAAGGGAAACCTAAGGAAGATAATTTTTGGGGAAGAAAAGTCACCTTACAAACATGTTCTCCCACACCAAATAGGAGATCTGTACCAAGTACCAAGAATGTTCTTCAGACATTGCATGAATAGAGGAGAGAGCTGCAAGGGTTATTAGCACTGGTGAGTCAGTGATTTTAGTTTCAGTGTTATTCTCACTGGTGTTACATAATGTTCTTAATGAAATACCTTAAAATATGCAGGAAATTTGATTAAGCCATACTTGACCAGTGGTTTTGTTGCTAAAATCCTGACTTTTCCAGGCCACTTTGGTGAAGTCTTGCCTGAGACAGACCAGATCTGATCTCTGCTTCTCAGTGGAGTGAAGTGAGAACCTTGTCTTTAGTATTTGTTGGGAGTTTGGATGGAGTCGTGGAGTCAAGGAAGGTTTTTTGTTGATACAGATCACTGTATTCCTGGTGAGATTGGCTTTGTGGAGCAGAATTGAGGATTTTATCAGGAGAAATTCTATAGCCAAGGTTAATTTTATTTTCCAAGGGACTGCGATATCCTACAAAAAGGGAACCTCAAGTTAACTATTACTTAATGGAACCTGTCAATTAGTGTTATTTTTCATTTGTAAGTGTCAACATAAGATCCAATGTGCTGCCATCTATGAGAAATTGTCTGAAAGAGATGTAATTTCTGACAGCCCCTGCGAGGAATTAGCATTCTCAGACAAGCCATAGACAAGATGCAGATGAACACAAACCAGCTGACCTCAATACACGCAGATCTCTGCCAGGTAAGGGGATCAAAAGGGCTTTTTTTGAGAATAAAAGCTTATAAAATACCTATAAAACTTCAAGGAAATGCATGTTCACATATTGCAGTGTAAGAATGGATTTTCAGTTGGATTCTTGTTTGGTTTGGTTTTTTCCCAGTATTAAATAATATGATGTACTGAAACAAAATCCAAATCTGATACACAAATTAATTACTAATTTTAAATATTCAGTGCATGTCCTCAGATCTTTGATTTTGTTGATGACTTCAGAAAGTCCTTTGCCATCCCTTCTCTGTGGGCTGAAAGTCACACTGAATTTATCTTGGGTGGTATCAGTGTAATATCCAGCTACTGTCTGCTCAAGTCTGACAAAAGACATGTTTGTCTCGGTGTCTTTGGCCTGGATTTGTATTTCTGTCTCATTCTTGGCTCCTGGGATTTAGGGTTGGACAGGAATGTTCAGAGCAATGTTTAGTGCTGCCAGCACAGTAGTCTGGCAGTCTTGGAGTTTCAAACAGCTTTGTCAGAGTTTAATTTCTTTAGGAGTCAGATAATTCTGTAACAGTTCATAATCTGTGTTAAAGATTTTCAACTTGTGTTTCTCCACTACTGACATGCTCTTTTTTTTTAACTCATGAGAGAGTGATATTTATGCAGTAGTACTAATTAATTTCGTTTCAATTCCTTCTCATGGAAACTTGAATGGAAATGGCTAATTTATGAAAACTTGATTTATTTTCTTGTAGCTCTGTTTGTTAGCAAAATGCTTTAAACCTGCCCTCCCGTATCTAGATGTGGACATGATGGATATTTGTAAAGAGAATGGGGCATATGATGCGAAGCACTTTTTATGTTACTACTACTATGGTGGGATGATATACACTGGGCTAAAGAACTTTGAAAGAGCACTCTACTTTTATGAACAGGTAACTTGAAATGAAACCATAAGTCTGAAGTGTGATGGCTGGAAAGGCAAAAGTAGATGGGTAACAGTGCTGAGAAAACACAGCACCTTTGACCTGGCACAAGCAGACTGTCTTTGGAGGTGTTTTCCTTTAAGAAAGTCTCTCACAGCCTTATTGCACCATAAAGCTGTGCAGCTCAAACAGTGATGTTAAATTTATCTCACTATAAATAATTTTCAGCTGCCTGCTTGAAAGTGCAGCACAGAAACAGGTCACGGGCTGACACACAGTTGTGTGTCCTTAAAAAATAGTCCAGTGGTTTTGCTAAGGCCTTAGCTAATTTTATGAGAGGAGTTTTGCTTCTTCAATGCTGTTATGATATTTGCTGGGTTTGCTTTATCTGGGAAGGAAATAAAAATAGTAAAATTGGGAAAATCTTGGGTATGAGAGAAATGCTGTGAAATGTGCAAAATAAATTGATGCAGCCTTTAATGAGGGTCAGCTCTTGAGTAGGTCCAGTGTCATAGTGAACTAAAATCCCTTTTCCCTATTCTGCAGACCTCTGATAATGTAACAGCTTTATAAAACCTCTTTGAGGGTCTGTGTAAATCCAGGTTCATAAGTAGCTACAGGTTATTGCTGGTACAAATTTAGATACATTCCAAGGAAGGAAGTTTTGATTTTGTCTGAGCAGGTCTATTTTAAGACAGGCACCACTGGAATGTGATATGTTTTGAGTAGCTTGTATAAAATTTCTTTTGCATATGTCTGGATAATTAATTTTGACAGAAGTTAGTTAAGCTTCAGCGCTCAAAGGAGAATTTAATATATCACTGTGTCCTTTCTACATGCAGCTTGAAATTGAATTTTTTGTTCATGCAATAACTACCAGGATCTACCAGTAAGCAGACTAAATTTCTGTTCCATTTCTTTCTCTCTTGCTTAGGCAATAACTACTCCAGCCATGGCAGTCAGTCATATTATGTTGGAATCCTATAAAAAGTATATCCTAGTTTCTTTGATACTACTTGGTAAAGTTCAGCAGCTACCAAAATACACTTCCCAGATAGTTGGTAGATTCATTAAGGTAAGTATTGCAAATGCATCTAAATAATAGAGCAACAAATCTGAATTTGTAAATGTGTAACAGTGGAAGGTGTTCCTGTCCATGGCAGGGGGTTGGAGTGAGATGAACTTGAAGGTTCCTTCAGCCCAAACCATTCTATGATTGTATAATGTCAGTGATACAGGTTTGTAAAATCTGGGAAAACTTCAGTGTTGAATAGTACCAATCAAGTTCCTTTCACTGATACTGCACAGTCCTTTATAGCGTTTTATGTTAAAATTTAAAAAATACTCAGATGTCAATTGACTTTCAAGCTGCAGTGTCATTATGAAAAGATTTGACCTGTAGCTTCATCTGGTTGAAGCACAAAAGGCTAAACAGTTTACTCCCAAAGCCCAGCTTTTTAAAGAATAAAAGCTTCTGAAAAAAAACTGTGAGTTTGGAGTCTGTAAGCATTCAAATTAGGAGGTGTAGGGTGGGAGACAAAACTGCTACTGAGAGAGTTCTGATCCTGAGTAACACACTTCTCAACAGTTTGTTGATTTGTGACCAAGATTCCAGAGAGTTCCAAAATTCTTCTAACTTCAGAGACTAATAAACAAGCTTAAAACATTTTAAGGTAGTTTGGGTGAACTGGTTTCACCCTCTGAGTCTCTGCTGTTGATGCTGTGACCCAGTGTGGTCAGGGATGGATATCTTAGAGGACAGAACTGGCAATACTTACCTCAAACTCAGCTGGTCAGTTGAGAGAGTTTTTTCACACTGCTGTAAGTAAAACTGTCACACAGAGGTCCTGGAATGATGCTTGTTAAATGTTACACTGTAGTAATACAGATTTTAGTATATGAGGGCCATGCCATAAAGCCATGTATGGGCACCCTGTCTTTTTTATGAGAAATGCCCAAGCTACTTAAAATTACTTCAGTGCCTGCATGGCTTCTAATGTTGGAGCACTGAATAGGTTTTGTGAGGCTGGGTGAACACTGTGTTCTTCAAGAAAGGTTCTCATTTTTCTAATTGCAGCCTCTTAGCAATGCTTACCATGAATTAGCACAAGTTTATTCAACCAATAAACCCTCGGAGCTTCGAAATCTGGTGAACAAACACAGTGAAACTTTCACAAGAGATAACAATATGGGGCTGGTTAAGCAATGCTTGTCATCTCTCTACAAAAAGAATATTCAGAGGCTAACCAAGGTAAGAGGAACTGTGAGCAGTTTTCTTCTGAGAGTGTATTTCTGAAATATATTCAATTTAGAGCTAAATGATAACACAGTAATGTGGCAGAGGAATTACTTAAACTGAGATTTGTGTCTGAAACAAAGGAGATTACAATGCCCTGTATAGGAAAACAAATCAGTTGGCTGCTTATGCATTATTTAAAAGGTGATTCAATCTGTCTGTCAGGGGGGTTTGCCTGTGAGGTTTTCATAGGTAATCAAAACAGTGAGCTCTGCAACCCAGTGACCTTCATCCCTATTCAAAAAATAGGAAAACTGAACTTTACAGGCCACTTCATTAGAAAGGAGTGAGTGAATAGGACAGATTTTGGAAGTGCCTGAAATAAAAGGAAAAACAGAAGCACTGAAGTGATTTGCTCCTTTAGCTGAGAGAGCAGATTAATCCTGAAAGGTGATTGGGGAAAGCAGGTTTTTTTGCAAGCTCAGATTATATTTATTGCAGTAGACAGAATCTCATAAGGAGCTTTATATATGCATCTCTTGAAGGAAATTCAAGGGCTGGAGAGTCACTTTTTTGTGTAAAAAGGTGAGAGAAAGAGGTTGGACATGGTCAGGACTGTCTGGTGTAGAGTGAAATTGCAGAAATGAGTAATGACTCCGTACGTGTTCAATGTAACAAATTAATGTCTGGAGCAAGAACTGACTCACTCTCACGAGCCCTTCAATAATTATGTGTTCCACTTGTTCCTTCCCATCAGACTTCCACAGTCAGGTTTCATAGGCCATGAAGCATCAACAAGAAAATGCTTAACATCCAGTTTTAACACTTTAAAACTTTCTAAATTTCAGACGTTTTTAACATTGTCATTACAAGACATGGCGAGCCGAGTGCAGCTGTCGGGGCCCCAAGAAGCAGAAAAATACGTCCTCCACATGGTAAGACCTGTGACTTGGGTGAGCTACCCCAAAATTAGTGTTTGGGTTGGCAGGACACATCCTGAGCAGTTCTTTTTCAGGGTGGAGGAAATGCTGGCAGTCTGATGTGGTGTTGAGACTGTTCTCAAAAAATCTAAAAAGCTGTTCTCCGCGTAGGATAAGGCATGAATTGCATTTTTGGGAAGCTGTGGGAAATAAAAGCAACCAAGTTAAAGACAATTCCACAAAGAGTATGTGTGTTGTAGTTACCTGAAATTCTGTTCTTGGTGATAACTTCTATTAAACCCTCTGTCATTTCAGATAGAAGATGGTGAAATCTTTGCAAGTATTAATCAGAAAGATGGTATGGTCTGTTTCCATGATAATCCTGAAAAATATAACAATCCAGCTATGCTTCATAACATTGATCAGGAGGTAAATCTTTAACTGCTTTTGAAATTCTTACCAAAGAACCTTAGTCTGTAATCAGAGAGCTGCTGGCAGAAGCCAGTGTAGTAACTTAGATATAGAGAGTGAGGACTGTAAATCACTATTTGACTGTTTCACAGTGTTTTCATGGTTTTAGATTAATACTCTGTCAATGTGTTTCCTGTTTTGTCCTGCACAGCTTGAGCTGTTTCAGGAAACTGCTTGCTGTTGGTGATGGGAAGATCCTTGAATGGATTAGAAAGATTGTTTTTAGAGTTTCAAACTTCAAGGATCACTTCCATTGGCTCTCAATAACCTGCCTGTAGGTTAAGGTGGTTGAGCCTCAGGGGACTGTCTATCAGTGGCCTTAAAATGGCCTTTTAGGAAGACATGGATCAAATGAAGGGGATAAAAAATGGTCTGACACTTTTGTTTGGGAGGTGAGGGATGAGAACATTTTGATGTGGAACTTGAGTGGTGGCAAAATTTCATGGCACAGCCGTGAAATGTGTTGAAGATCAGGTACAAGCTGGACAAAGTAATCAATGTCGTACGTATTTTTAAGATGCTGAAATGTATAGAGCTTGATGAACGACTGAAAGCCATGGATCAAGAGATCACTGTGAACCCTCAGTTTGTGCAGAAGGTAATGGATTTAATGTCTTTTAAGAGTATGTGAGAGATTCAGTCAGTGCAGTGAGTATGTTGTACTGAATGTCAGTATTTATGGTGTTGTTATTACACATTATTAATAAGATGTGCATAAACATCATGACACATTGTAAAGATAATTTATTGTTTTTGAAGGTGCTTTTCCCTAATTAATCCTGCAGTGATTTCAACCAGAAAATTAAATGCATGTTATTTCATAGGCACTTTATTTTCCTGCCTGTTCACTTCAAAGAACTGTCATTCTCAAGCCTGCAGACCTGTTTCTGAACAGAACTAACTCTCTTCCTTTCAGAGTATGGGCTCTCAAGAAGATGACTCAGGGACCAAACCATCCAGTTATTCTTGAAATTAATGTTGCTCACCACTCCGCTTTCAAGTAAAAGCTTATGAAAGAATCACGCCTGGAGCAGGGCATTGAGGAGTTCCACAAAGAGAGCAGAGAGAACTGAGCTTTGCTTTTCACCTGGACATTAAGAAAATAAAAGAACACCCTCTCAGTACTGTATAATATCAGAAATATTCTCTGCAAAGAAAAAGGAAATCTCAAAAGAAACTTGAAAGTCTGTTGTGGATTTATTTATCTTCAGATTAACATTGTTAATGCATTAAATAATCTACCTTTTGTTTTAAAGGGTTTGAATGTTGCCGTGTTTCTGTAGCAGTCTCCTCTTCTGCAAAAGAAAGTGTTATTCAGGGAAGAATACAAACTAGTGTTGGTTCACTTACAAGATAATTCTTGGTTCATTATTCTGTATTTAAAGTTGGCTCAAAGTGCAGATTTATCATATGTGTGGTGGGGGCAGAGGGGTGGAGTTCAAGCAGACCATAATGTAGGGAATTTGCATATGCCCAATGTAGCTGGTGCTGTCTGTTAAATGAGGAAATAAGAACTGTTCTTCCCAAAAGGATGAGGATGTCAACCTGTCCTTGTAAGGAAGTTTGCTGCACAGTAGGAATCATATATGGAAAACATACATGACAGCTGTTTATGATTTTAAGTTTCTGTTGCAAAATATCTGCTAATATTATTTGCTCTTAGATGAAACTTACTAGACCTAAACAAAAGGATATTTGGAAAACGTTGGTGTTCTGGAGGACTCTAGATAGGAAGTTGTTTACACTGAAAGAAATTTAAATGTTTGTTCCTGTGCAACTGGCGTGAAGGTATTCAACAGGCTGATTAGTTTCTCTGGTGGAAACCAGTATTTCTGCATGGAACATAAATAGAATTCTATACAGCTCTCAAAATGCAGGATTTTATTCAGATATAATGTGTTGGAATGGTACCTGGTTTTTAATTTACTATTCTAAACTTTGTTATTGGATTCTTTAAAGTGCTTCACCCCTTAAATCAACGGGCTGTTTAATTTTCTGTTGTTCTTGTATATCTGAAGATTCTCACTGTTCAAACACCTTCCTGTCAGGCAGAAATAAACCTGTCATCAAGTCAGAAAACTAGAAGCTCAGCAGCCACTGCTTCCTACTGAAACACCTAACCAGGAGCTGCTTGCTCCTGCTGCCCTGCTAGCTTTTTTCCAGGTGGGAACAGAGCATTCCTGACTCTTGCTGTGTGAAGTTTGTGTGTATTGAGGTCACCTGTGGTTGAAAATATTCCATTTGTGCTTCCAGTGCTGATACAGAAGTGTTGGGGTTTTCACTTAAAACCGGTGTCACAAGTCTAGCAGAGCCCCTGTGGCAGCAGGGTGCTGCCTTCTGGTGAAGAGAGGTGTCCCAGCTCCTGGTTGGTGGTGAAGGATGTTTTTAAAAGTATAAAATAGCATTTTAGTAGGGAACACAGTGGGGTCTATAGTGTGAGCAGCTCATCACTTCCTGCCTGAGGGAATTCCATTGGGACAACTTTTCTGTCTGATCTTTAGGCAAAATCATGAGGTTTTTCATAACTCACAAGTCTTGTAACTAGAACAGATCTATGATGTTGAAGGTTTTTATCCTAATTAATCCTGCAGTGATTTCAATGCTGAACATACACCATTTTCCCCTCTGGTCCCATGGAAGTGTTAAATGAGTAATTAGTGATGCTGTGGCTCCAGCCCAAAACAGGGCTGTTGTCACAGCCTCATGTGGCACTCACAGAAGGGACTGCAAACAAATGACCCCAAACCCCACCAATCCAGAAATGTGCCTGGTTCAACTCTCCTTGCCAGTGGCTCCCTTGCCAGGGGAGAATGTATTCAGGATGCTGTCATAGAGTCAGAAAAAAACCAGGAATGTCCATTTTTACACTATTAGTTCCTATTGGTGAACATGGATTTACCTGCTGAGATCTGCAGGATGGTTTTCCAGCTGTGGAATTAGAAGCAAACTAATCCATGCAGCTGGTGAATAGCTCTAGATTTTTCTCTTCTTTTCTCTTGCCCAAAGTAGATAAAACAAATCCATGCTCACATCAAAAGGATGGCAAAAATAGCTGTGTAATACTTTCAAGTGATATATTTCATTATATATCTGATTTTTAAGAGGGCAGATGCTTTTAGAGAACTGCTGAGGTTCCTTTTCTGGCGTGGATAGTTGTGCTGTTAATGTCTGAATTCTGTTAGAAATTCAAAGTCAGGTCCCACCTGTAGAATCAGTAGATAAAGCATTCACCAAAAGTGCTCCAGGGAAGGGCTTTTAAGTCCTAGTTTGATAAACACACATGGCCTGGCATCTGCATGTTTTGAGATAGCGCTGAAATTAAGTCAGATTTTTAATGAAGCAGCTCCTTCCAAGTCTTGGAACTAATTGCCTGGGCTGTGGTCAGCTGAGAGGCTTCGAGAACACTCGGGCTTTCTGGTTTTAATTTGCATTTACTGCAGGGAAGGACTTTTGCTGAAATCTAGGAACACTGCGTGCTGTGCTGCTCCCAGCTTGGACTCCGAGGTGCCGTGGCTGTTCCCTCCCATCCTGCACGGTCACAAGACGTGCCCAGGGAATACTGAGTGCATGCTTTGATATCTGACTCTGATTTTGATGCATTTTAATCAGCAAAGACACAAGATGCACTTCTGAAGTGCAGCTGCAGTTCCTAGCCACAGGAGGGGTCTCTAGGCCAGTCGCGGTGAGATTTTTGAAATGTTTCTGAGAAGGAAGGCTTGGGAGCTGTTTGTGTCCAACCCCCACTGCTGGTTTTGTGGCACTGAGGAGCCCCAGGGCGTCACCTCTGCTGAGCCATCTCTCCATGGTGTAACTCCAGCTGCCTCCTCCTCCTCCAGAGCTCCCCTGTGTGTCCCACAGCACAGCCACAGCCCCGTGTTTGTGTTGTCAAAGGCCATCTGTATAGCCCAGGAAATGTTCTCCGTGTGGCCTCGCTGGCCCTGGAGCTCACTCCTGAGCAGCTGTTTAAATGTACTATCGGAAAATAAAGATAACAAACCAGTCGTTCTTAGTTTGTCTTAAATGAGATTGTAGGTCTTTTGTATTTGGGGTTTCCTTCGTTTTTTTTGGGGGGGATCTCATTCTGGTTGCTTTTCAGGAGCTGATTTTGGCTGACTGGGGAGGCTGGTTGCCTGCTGTGCGTGGCAGTGCCCTCTGCTCCAGAGGTGTTCAAGCCCTGCTGGTGGCTTCTCAGAGCTCTGCTGAGCAACTCCAAGTAGAAATAATCTTTCTTTAGTGCCTTTCTTGAGAAGTGCTGCTGCAGGTCCTTGAGATGGGCTTTGGGATTTTGGATGGAATGATTTTACTCTGAGCAACCTGGTCTAGTGAAGATGTCCCTGCCCACAGCAGGGGCTTGGAATGGGATGGTCCAGAAGGTCCTTCCAACCCAAACCATTCTGGGATTGTGTCTGAGCTCGGTGTTTCTGTAATAATCCATCTTGCTGACCATCTGGCTGTTGTTTTAATCAGAGATATAATTATTGTCCGTGTGTGGCTGTGCTTGGATCCAGAGGTGTGTCTTCTAGTGGTATCAGCAATAGCTGCTCTTTCTTGGCATTAAAGTACAAATTTTACTCAGTTGAATAATCTATGCTGTTATCTACTTGAAAATTTACTACTTTTGTTCAGATTCAGGTATTTAAAGCTCTGTAAGGGCCAGGGAGGAGTCTGGTACATTATTTTGAAGACTAATAGTTCACATGGAATTTGGTTTAGCTTTCCATCATACACTCTTAGAGCTAAATAATCCTTTAATACTTAAACTTGATACCCTGAAGAGAAACCGGAGTAGTTTAATGGAAATGAAGAGCCTGAACAGGTTTAACTTGGGCGTTTGTCCCCTGCCCTTCCCGGGCTGTACCTGTGCAAACACTTCCACAGAGCCGCTTTATAAATCGGGAAACAACAACATTTCGAAACCTTCATCTGCCATAATCTTATATTTTAAGCACTTTTAAGGAATTAACGAAGACGGTGAGTGCTGAGTCTCCAATGGAGAAGTCGCACCGAGCCTGCGGAGAACACGGCACCGCCCTGAGGCCAGGGAAAGTTCCGGGAAGGGGCTCTGCGGCAGCTGATGGCGAAGCTCGTTAAGGCGGTAGACTCCAACCCCGTCCCGGTCCCGATCCCTGTGTCCCGGTCCCGGTCCCCGTGTCCCGGTCCCGGTCCCCGTCCCCGTCCCGGCTCCTCCGGGGGCTCCGCCCGCGGCCACCTCGGGTCCCCGCACAGCGCCCGCAGGTCACGTGACCCACAGCGCGGCCCGTACCACCCCGCGGGGGGAGCGCGGCCCGCTCCCGGTGTGGCACCTCGGGTCGCTGGCAGCCGCTCGTCCCTTCTCGTGTCTCCGGTGATCAGAGACCTCTGTCCACTCTGCGCTGTGACAGCTGGGCAGATGTAGCGCGGGAGGGGAGGATGCGCCTTCCAGACCTCCTCATATCCCCCCCTTTCTTGAGGTAATGGCTCTGCCCGGCCCCTGTGGACAGGGCGGCCCTGGGCCGAGCCACTGCGGCAGCCGGGGGGTGGCGGATCCCCGGGAGGGCGGCGGGACGGCCAGCTCAGTCCCGCGGTACGAACGGACTTCTCATCTCTCTCTCTCCTACCTTGTTCTCCATCTTCTCCCTTCTCCGCGGCGGCGGCGGGCGCGGGGGCGGGGATCTGTGTGTCCCTGTCTCCCCCCTCAGCTGGCGGTGGGGGTGGTACGGGCGGTGGGTCAGTCGGTGTCAGGCGCCCGCGGACTCGGGACGGGCCGGGGGAGCCGCGGTGAGCGGGGGCTCCGCGCACGGGGAACCGGGGCCGGGCCGGGATGACGGGGCACGGGGAACCGGACACTGGACCCGGCGGGACAGGCCGGCCCAGGGCCTGAGGCGTTCGGGTCCGTGGGCGCTCAGCAGGGCCGGCCCGTTCCGGCCTGAGGCTCCGGGCACGGAGCTCTGCTCTGTGGGAGCTCAGCCTTGATCCAGAGGAGGCCACCAAGCTGATCAGAGGGAAGAGCACCCGTCCTTTGAGGAAAGGCTGGAAGAATTGGGATTGTTCAGCCTAGAAAGGAGAGAGCTTCGGGATGACCTAATTGTGGCCTTCCAGTACCTAAATAGAACTTAGAGGAAGGATGGGGCAAGACTGTTTACAGGGGTCTGGAGTGTCAGGAGAGGGGAGAACAGCTTCAGACTGACAGTAGGGTTAGACAGGATATTGGGAAGAAATTTGGCCTGTGAGGGTGGGCAGGCCCAGGCACAGGGTGCCCAGAGAAACTGTGGCTGCCCCTGGATCCCTGGAACTGTCCAAGGCCAGGCTGGACAGGGCTTGGAGCAGCCTGGGACAGTGGAAGGCGTCCCTGTCTGTGGCAGGGGGTTGTACTGGGTGATTTTCAAGGTCACTTCCAACCCAAACCATTCTGAGATTCCCTGAACCCTGTCCCTGTGATACTGGGCATGAGGGGTTGCTCCAGCCCCATTCACCCCCGTGGGGCCTGAGGTGTCCTGGATCAGTGTCCAGCAGCTGGGCATGGCGGGTTGGCTTGCTCGAGGCCATCCCATCAGCAAACAGAAGGTTGGTCCTGGATCACTGGAATGCCCAGGAAGGTGGTGGAGTCACCATCCCTGGCGGTGTTTAAGGAAAGACCGGACATGGCACCCAGCGCTGTGCTCTGGGTGACAAGGTGGGGATCGGCCACAGGTTGGCTCGATGGTCTCAGGCTCAGGCTGAGCTTAGGGCCAGCTGCTCCGGTGGGGTGCAGAGCAGCACTGGCAGCAGCGAGGCCTGGGAGAGCCCGCGGTGTCCCTGTGCTGACCGTGTGCCCTGTCCCTGGCTGCAGGAGGCCTGGGAGAGCCCGCGGTGTCCCTGTCCTGACCGTGTGCCCTGTCCCTGGCTGCAGGAGGCCTGGGAGAGCCCGCGGTGTCCCTGTGCTGACCGTGTGCCCTGTCCCTGGCTGCAGGAGGTGTCCCTGTGCTGACCGTGTGCCCTGTCCCTCCCTCGGTGTCCCTGTGCTGACCGTGTGCTCTGTCCCTGGCTGCAGGAGGCCTGGCGGCCCAGCCCAGCCCTCACTATGAACGCCATCGTCGCCCTGTGCCATTTCTGTGAGCTCCACGGCCCTCGCACCCTGTTCTGCACCGAGGTGCTGCACTCGCCGCTCCCGCAGGGCGCCGGCAGCGGGGACATCTCCGGGCAGAACGAGCAGGGGGAGGAGGAGGAAGGTGGGATTCAGATGAGCAGCCGGATCCGCTCGCACAGCCCGGCTGAAGGCGCCAGCGCCGACTCCAGCAGCCCAGGGCCAAAGAAGTCAGACATGTGTGAGGCAAGTGGGAAAATCTGTGTGTGGGCATCGGTGTCTTTGGCTTGGCTAAAGGGCTCTGGGATTCTCTGGTGTAAATTGAATTGTTTAGAGATAAATAAAAATGTGAACAGCACTGGTTTTGTATGTGTCAGTGCCAGAAGGTCTCCAAGTCCTCATAAACTGCAAGCAAGCCCTAACTCTAATCCTACTGATCCATGACAAGAGGATGCAGGAGCTGTTGTTGAATACATACACCTTGACAGGACCTTGAGTTCTCTTTAAGCTCTGTGATCTGTAATTCTCTTGTGGCTCAGAAATGCTTTCCTTATTCTCAAAGGGCATTTACTTTGTTAGATTAGGTCAGTTGATTAATAGTAATTTTAAGAGCAGTATTGGTTAGGAAACAAAATTGCAAAAACAATTAAAACATTAGGAAAAAGGTATATTCTCAGTCGTTTCAGGGCTGTTCCTAGAAAACAGAAGTTTGTGTGGAGACCTCACAGCAACTTTCCAGTGTCTGAAGGGGCATGCAGGGAGGGACTCTTCATCAGGAACTGCATTGATAGGACAAGGAGTTGTGTGTTGAAACTGAAAGAGGGAACATTTAGGTTAGATATACTAAAAAATTATTCCCTCTCAGGGTGGTGAGGCCCTGGCACAAGCTGCCCAGAGAAGCTATGGCTGCCCCATCCCTGGAAGTGTCCAAGGCCAGGTTGGACAGGGCTTGAGCCTGGGATAGTGGAAGGTGTCCCTGCCCATGGGAAGGGGTGGAATGAGCGGATCTTTAAGGTCCCTTCCAACCCAAACCATTCTATGATTCTCATACTTATCTTCTACCAATACTTCCTCTGACATATTTATTATTTACTTTCCCTTCAGTTGTGCCCAGTTTTGTTTGGCCAGTTGGTTTCACAGCTGCTGTAACTGAACTTTACCTGCACCAAATTCCCAGTAGAATTAAATAGTGGAAAATGACCGTAAGAGCAGAGGAAGTATATCAGAGTTTTGTGTGAGGACCTGAGTTCAAATCCTGACCCTGACTCACCTTCCTTGTCTTCTGAGTCTTTGTGTTCCTCTGTGTGTGTGTAAATAACATTTTACGGTGTTTTGGAGGGAGCAGTCAGAGCTCTTTGGACACCTGAGATACCTGCACGCTCATTTATGGCTGGATTTGCTTTTCTGCCTTCAGGGCTGCCGCTCTCTTGCAGGAGGACACCCGGGCTACGTCAGCCACGACAAGGAAACCTCCATCAAGTACGTCAGCCACCAGCACCCAAACCACCCCCAGCTGTTCAGCATCGTGCGCCAGGCCTGCGTCCGCAGCCTCAGCTGTGAGGTACCTGCCTTGGAGGACAGGGAAATGCTGTTTGTGCCTCCTGTATCACTTCAAATCCAAGATATTCCTTTGCTGCTCCTGGCTGCTCTGTGCAGACTGGAACATGCAGGGAACCAGGTGGAAAGACAGGCACAGAAGTCTGTTTATTCCAAGATTGGTGGTATTTTTTAGCTTGATCTTTGGTGACCTCAGGGGTTCCTTCCTCTCACTTTGTGAGGGTAAAAATATGCCCTTCTTGGTTTTGTTCCTTGTGCTTATTATTGTCATTGTAAGATAACCTGTTTTTTTGTAAAAACCTCTGAATGTGGTGTTGAGTGCTCTTTGTAAACCATTAATATTCATCCTCTAATAGACATGAAGGAAAAACCTCACAGATTAATAAACATTTGTGTGTCAGGATCAGCAAAATTCCTTCTGGATTCTCAATATTGTAGTTGAATGGAGCTGAATTCTTAAAATACAGTTAAATTGAAGGATTTGGAATGTTTGTAGAATATCTCTGGAAGGCTGTTTGACCACACTTTTGGGATAGTATTGTAAAAAGGCTTCATTTATTCACCAAGTGGGTGTTAAAGCGCAGGGAGCTGTTTAGTTGGTTACTCAGTGATGTGTTTAATAATTTTGGTGCATGTCCCTTCCCTTCAGGTCTGCCCAGGACGTGAAGGCCCTATTTTTTTCGGAGATGAGCAGCATGGTTTTGTGTTCAGCCACACCTTCTTTATCAAAGACAGCCTGGCCCGAGGTTTCCAGCGCTGGTACAGCATCATCACCATCATGATGGACCGGATTTACCTCATCAACTCCTGGCCTTTCTTGTTGGGAAAAATCAGAGGCATCATTGATGAGCTCCAGGGCAAAGCACTGAAGGTGGGTCAGTGCACGGAGTCCCTGTGACTCAGGGTCAGTGCAGCATCATGGTGCCTGATTGACAGCTGAGTCAAAAAGCTGATCCAGCTCGTGGCAGGGTGGTCATGAAGATTGACACAAGGCTCCAGGGATGTGTATCCCCATCCCTGGAGGTGTTCACAGCCAGGTTGGACAGGGCTTGGAGCATCCTGGTCTCATGGAAGGTGGGATTGGAACAAGTTGATCTTCCCAACCCAAACCATTCCAGGATTCTGTGTCTGGGGATGTAGGAGGGAAGGAACAGGAATTTGAAACACTCAGTGCTTTTCACAGGCCTTGTAGACAGCAGCTTTGTTACAAATGTAATGAAGTAAATCTGGGAAGGACAATGATTTTGGAGCACAAGTGTTCCTTAGTGATAATTTTAGTCCAAGAATAAGATGTCCCTTCTCTCTGTTTTCCCGTGACTGGATGAGTGTGTCTGACACACCCTTTTCACTTGGTGTTTTTGGGGAGGTTATTTTGCCTGAGTTCTGCAAACACTGCACCTCCTTCAGTCTGTGAGCTGCCCTTGCTGTGTGTGCAGGTGTTTGAAGCAGAGCAGTTCGGGTGCCCGCAGCGTGCCCAGCGCATGAACACGGCCTTCACCCCCTTCCTGCACCAGCGCAACGGCAACGCCGCGCGCTCCCTGACGTCCCTGACCAACGACGAGAACCTCTGGGCCTGCCTGCACACCTCCTTCACCTGGTAATGCCACTGCTGTGCCCAGCTCGGGCAGCTCCTTCCTCAGCAGGATACTGCCGTGTCCTCAAACAGTGGGAATGGGATTTGAGTGTTTGGGTTTTGCTTGGTTTTTTTTTTTTTTTTGAGGTAATACTTAGACTCTGCTGAGTAGCGTCTGAATCGGAAGGAGCCAACGCTGAAGTCTTTAGGACAAAAAAAAAATGTCTTTTTGCTGTGAAGTAAATCTAACATGGTAGCTAATAGAAGCCGTGGCTATGCAGATGGAAAGGTTTTGCAGTGTGGAAGAAAGGAATAAAAGATGCTCCTGCCCCCAATGTGTTGCAGCTGGAATTCACATGTGACAGACCATGGTGGTTCACCTGGCAGTGCCCCTGTGCTGGGATCAGCAGCTTGGGAAATGCAGCCATTGGGCTCTGAGAGAGTCCAGTTGCTCCAGTGCCTGACTGGCTCATTAAACTTCCTGGAAAGATGCCACAGGGAGGGTTGCAACACTGGCATGTGATTTGGATGGGGATAAGCATGCTGCACAAAGAAATTGCAGAATGCTGTGATCTGGGTGACTTCATGTGGTAGGGACTGTAAAAAGGACTGATAGTCCCACACTGAGGAAAGCACAGGGATGTGCTGGAAGGTAACACACAGTGGTTAGTGCTTGGATGTTTTGTTTGACATCATGACATCAAGTTTCTTACTGGATTGTTGCACCTGGCAAGCTGCATGACTCTGCTTCTCTTCCTCTCAATCCTCTCCAGGCTGCTGAAGGCTTGTGGTAGCCGGCTTACGGAGAAGCTTCTGGAGGGAGCACCCACAGAAGACACCCTCGTTCAGATGGAAAAACTTGCAGGTGAGACAGGGGTTTCCAGAGCTTCAAAAACCCTCTGAGAATGCTTTAGATGATGAAACACTGAGTCTTTTGATCAGCATCTTAAGCACAGCCATTGCTCATCAGCTTCACCTTCCTGGTAGTCTCTGCAGCAGCTGATGTACTCTTCCATCTGGAGATGGCTCTGACAGGAATGAGAAACCCAGGCACCTCAAAGGCTCTCTGCACGTGGTGTTGTCACTTGAAAAGCAGAATTGCATCATCAAGATTGTTGTTCTCTGTGGCTGGGCTGGCCCTCCCAGTGAATCTGTACAGCCAGAAGGATTTGCAGTCACAACATATGGATTTCTTGCTTCTTTTTCTACAAACTTTCTAAAAGTGAAGCATCATAGTTTTTTGGGGTTTTTTTTCCTGTGTTGAATTACTTTATTAACCATGTAGACTAGAATCTACAAAGTTTTGTCCGTAACCTTTAAAACAAAAATAGAGAACATAGCTGATCAAAGAATGTGACTTTCTGTTCTGTAGAAGATGAAAATTCCTTCTTGACCCTTCAGTAGTTATTTTTTATCTGAATTAACACTTAAGTATGTCTGTGCTGCTGCCAGTACTTTCAGTTACTGTGTTCTGAGCTTTCTCTTCCCACATACACCCAAAATCACATGGCTGCAGCATGTGAGCACTTTCCACTTTCCATTCCTAGAGAGCAGCAATTTTTATGACCAATCTCCCTTTCTTTTTTTTTTTTTTTTGGCTAGATCTGAAAGAAGAGTCAGAAGGCTGGGACGGTTCTGAGGAAGAAGAGAAGCCTTCTTCTCAGCCAGATGTTGTGGAAGGGCAGGAGCTGTCCAAAAGCTCCCCTGAAACCTCTCTGATGCCAGACTGCAACAGCTGGAACGTAGCTCACAGAAGGTTGTCTGTCTTCCGCTCTCTCAGGCACATGAGACAGGTAACAAAGGCTGCAGAGTTCACAGGCTCTTTTCTCCTGATAATGTGTTGGTTTTTTTTTTTAAATACATTTATTTCCTGCAATCTGCACATTCCCTGGTGCTGTGTTCAGCACAGTGCCTGCCCAGCTAGGAACATGATGTGAACTGCATCTCTGGGCACGCTCTCTTCCTCACGTGGGCCCCTGGTGATCATCAGTCATGTGGGGTAGGGTCAGATGATTTCTCTCAAATTCTGCACTTCTCTTCTTCCCAAGAGCAGTGACAGTAATCTAATACAGAGGTTGTGCAGCATCTTCAAAGCCAAGTAATATTTGCTTTTAAAAAGAGTGTTTCAGAGGGAAAAATAATTTACAAATAGAATAAATTATTCTGTATGGATCTTGCTTTTCTCCTGTGCTCCCAGTGACCTGGCTGAGGGGGAAGGTTCATGTGCCCAAGGTTCATGTGCTAAATTTCCATGTCTATTCCTGCTGTTCTGGTCTAGCTTTTTTTCCTACATGTCACTCATGTTTTTAACAGGACAAACTAGACATTTCACTCATTTTTATAACCAATGCAGAATGGTTTGGGTTTTTTTTTTCCAGGTTCTTGGGGCATCAGCATTCCGAATGCTGGCTTGGCATGTTCTGATGGGGAACCAGGTCATCTGGAAAGCTCAGGATGTGGATCTTGTCCAGTCTGCCTTTGATGTCCTACGGGTAGAAACCTTTTCCTTTGTTTCTTGGCTGCATATTTTTATATGTATTTCTTTACTATTCCAGCTTTTATAATGATCTGCCGTGACATCTAATCTTGTGAAGGGTGTGTTCTAAATGATGTGGTTTTGAAAAAACTGCAACCAAAAAACCCAAAAAACATGCACAAAACAAAATCCCCTCAACCTCTGGATATCTTGCTTGTCCTCAGCAACTGCAGGGGCTCCCAAGCTGCGTGGGTTACTTTGATCCCCCAAATCAGGAGCATCTGCCTAAGCTGTGCTCCAGGTCTTAGCCTGGAAGCTAATCTCCAGGTTTAGCCCTGGAAGTCAGGGAGGGAATCGTAGTTAGTTGTTCAGTTGCAGAGTTTCTCTTGGCTGGTTTCTCCCCCTGCAGACGATGCTGCCCATCGGCTGTGTGCGGATCATCCCCTACAGTGAGCAGTACGAGGAGGCCTATCGCTGCAACTTCCTGGGCCTGAGCCCACACGTCCAAATCCCCCCCCACATCCTGTCATCTGGTAAGAACCTCTTGCAGAACCCTCTCCCCTTCCTGTCATATCATGTTAAAGGATGCTAGAATTTTTATTTTTTTTTTTTAATAAGTATTGGCTGCATGAAATAAAGCCCGAACCACTTCACTTTGTTTTCCCCGTGTCTTTGCCTGGTCAGTGACTGAAAGATGTGACACCTTCCCTAGGCAAAGCAGGGTCTGCAGCTGTGTTTTAGAATCTGGGCTAGCACAGCTCATGCTTTTTTGGGCTCTTGTTGCTGCAGAGTTTGCAGTCCTTGTGGAAGTCCGTGCTGCCACCCGCTCCAGCCTCTACCCAACCCTGTTTGATGATGAGCAGTCCCTCAACAAGTACGAGTTCCTTGTCACCAGTGGGAGCCCCGTTGCAGCAGATCGAGGTGGGTGATTGGAAGCAGAAAGAGCCTCTGGCACTGAGATGAAAAGAGCATCTTGATCTTTAACTGGTTTTCATGTACTGGTCCTTAAAGAGGTTTGGGTAGAAGCCAGATCAATATTCAGCTGGGGTTTAGCTGCTTGAGGTGAGGTTCACCACAGATTATTCAATTATAAAAGATTTGCTCTACCAGATTAGCATTTTGCCTATTAATTTTCATAAATGAGAAATGGATTTTGTAACATAGGTGTAAGAAAAATTGTAGGGAAATTCTGTAACCCACAGTGAGCACTTTCAATCCTGGGATACTTGTGTGTTTGTTTTGAGTAAGGCTAACTTGTAAGGACCATGACATCACAGATTTTCCGTGTTCCACTTGGTAGTCAAATATGACTGATAGAGAAATACCCAGACTTTTCTATTTAATTTTACCTACTTCCTTCTAGCAGTTGAACACTTGCACCTAGAGGTGATTTGAGTCAGTCTTGTCTTTCCTGGGAAGTCTTAATTTAGATTAATTGGCCTCACTGAGTGTCTCAAAAGACACAGCAGATGGCTCATCCTTCCTCTTTGTCCCTGAAGACAGAGATGCAAAGCAGAGACTTGCTCTCTGCACAGTGCTCTTCCTGTTGTTGATCCCACATGTATAAATACACCAGTTTATTTTCCATCCAGTCAGTGGCATGTCCAGAAACTTCTGCACAAAAATAGTCACTGCAAGGTCTTTTCTCCACCACAGCATCAAGCTTACTAGGCCATGGACTGCTGGGAAAAAAGTCTCCTAGGGACTTCCAAAAAGTGGTCCAGGAATGCCCTGGGTTGGTTGCTGGTTTATTTTTTCACTAAATATCCTGGAACTGCCCTTAACAAGAGGAACATTAAACCAAGTATAAGTTGGGGGTTTATATTTTTATATGTATGTTTGTATTTTGTACAAGGAAGCATGAAGGTTTCTGCATTTCATAACCTTGTATTTTTAATGATCTTTTGATAAAGGCACAACAAAAGCTACAAGTTCAAAAATGTGTCTGAAGGAAAAAAAAGGCCCCTGAACCTGTTTGAATATCCCTTCACTAAGTTCCATGTCGTTTCTTGGATCAGATGTTTTTCTAATGGGATGATCTTTAGCTTCTCTTCCATGGAAATGAAATCCCAGCAGGCCACTGGGGGATACAGTTAACAATTATTAGTAGTAGAGGTGTAAGCAGTAACCTTGAGCTTGTGTGTCCTCTTTCTCACCCTCTCCCCCTTTTTCTGCTCCTGCAGTTGGCCCAACAATCTTGAACAAGATCGAAGCTGCCCTGACCAACCAGAACCTCTCAGTGGATGTTGTGGATCAGTGCCTTGTTTGCCTGAAGGAGGAGTGGATGAAGTGAGTACAGCTCCCTTGCTTTCAGGGGAGCAGCTTGGCACGACAGCAACAGCAGAGTGCAGGACACACTTCAGTCAGGTGGCTTCTGCTGCAGTTCAGTTGGATTTACAGGAACAAATTAAGTCAGGAGTTAAGAATTTCCTACTCTAGTCCTAACTCTCTTTTTGGCTTTCAGCAGTTCTTAACCTTTATGCCTCAGCTCACACATCTGTAGGTGACCTGCATGACAACACCTGCCTGCCTGACCTAGGTTAGGAGGATTAAACATGCAGATCCCTCCGTGCCTGTCAGTGTGGCCATGCCCCTGCACAGGTGACACCCAAACACATGCCCGGGTTCTGCCTTCAGGCACTGCATTTCAGAGGTGCAGGTAGCTGTAAAGGAAGACCAGTCAGTCATGTGAATAATTCATGGAACATCACGACTTTGTGAATTTACCTGAAGGCAGATGGGCACTGGCTGTGCCTCCCAGTTGTCACAATTAATTGTTCTACTTTCCGCTAGAATGGAAAAACCAAACTAGAAATATTATTACTGAAAATGAGTCATCTCCCTAACTAATCACCCTTCTTCATCAAAGCATGAGAATAGTTTCAATAAAACACTGGTTGAAGCTTTTATTAACATTTAGTTGCAGTAGGTGCCAAGAGAAGCTCCAGTTCCTCCTTGTTCCCTGTTTGATGGCGTGTGAGTCCATTTGATAATGACAGGAATCTCTTGTTCCTGCAGTAAAGTGAAAGTCCTCTTTAAGTTCACTAAAGTGGACAGCAGACCCAAGGAGGATACCCAAAAACTGCTGAGCATTCTGGGAGCTGCAGAAGAGGACAATGTCAAACTTCTCAAGTTCTGGATGACCGGCCTGAGCAAGACCTACAAGTCCCACCTGATGTCAACAGTTCGCAGCCCGACGTCCTCGGAGTGCCGGAATTGAAGGGTGCCCACCCTCCCTGCTGCCTTCAGAGAAGGGCAGGGACCCTGGTTACCTCTGCTGAGCCTGCAGCTTGTGCTTTAGGTGGATAGTGAGGCTTCATCACTATTCTCCTGGTCCTCAAACCAACTTGAAGAGTGACTTGAGTCTTTTCTACTTGCTGTGAGACTGGACTAATAAGTGCTAATCCACAGTGCTGCTGTCTCCCCAGGAACTCAGCTCTCAATCTAGACGTGCACACTCAAGACTAAAACACGGCAACGCTCAAAGAATCAGCTAAATTAATTAAAATCCCATCCTGTCCTCATTAAAGTGTCGTGGTGTGGCAGCAGGCCTCACCTTTATGTTCCTTGGCAGGCCTGTGACAACATCCAGAACTCCTGGGAGTGCATACGGTTGATCTCACTGAAATCCCACATAAATCTCCTCAATGCCTGAGAGAACAGGAACCAAAAATAAGAGGCACGTCACAGGGTATGGATCACATGTAAATTATTTCAAACCACTTCGTGCTCAGATTTAAGAGACTATTTTCTGCTGTAGCATAAGTCAGGATATCCCATGGGAGTCCTGTCACTCCTCTTTATTTATTTATAATCTTAACTTGAGACGATTTTAGCATTTGCTTTGGAAGTCTTGTCTGGGAGGGCGAATTGTAAAATAAGAAGTCGCAAAACGCAGCCTGCTTGCCTCTCAGAGGGGAAAATACTCGCCTTGTTTTGCCTGTGGTTGCAGAACTTGCAGGTAATGAAGATAACCTCGCCAGGATAAGGTTCTCTTCTGTCTTTTTTAGCTTCCTAATAAAGCAGAAGAGATTCAACCTGTAGGTGCTCCCTTTATATAACTCTATAGTAGCCATTTTTGCTTAATAGTTCCTGAAAACATTGGTGCATTTTTTAATTACCTAGCCAGATATTCCTTAGCTGTTCTGTAAGGAATCTCTGTTCCTGTTGTGAAGTCTGGGATTTATGTCTTTCCTTTTTGTTTTTCTGGATCATTATTGGGAACACTTGACGTTACCACAGATATTTTGAACAAGCTAAAGGCAGGTTTTACCCAGGTGACCTTCTACACTCACTCAAGCTCAGAGAGGATGTTCCAGCTTGTCACAAGTTCTGTTCTTATATATAAAATACGGAGGTTGATTTTTGTCTGGAACATCTGTAAAATGGAGACAGGCATTAAATCTCATAAGAGCTATTTTTGTAAAATGAACAAAGCCTGGTTTTGTGTTTATTTTCAGTGTGTGTTTGTGTTGTGGTGGGGGAAAGCAGCAGCTGATCCAGAAAATTCCTGCATCCTTAGCTTAGATCTAATGTAGAGAATTTAATACAGGTCTTTTCCTCTTAGCTTTGTATTAGTTTCTTGTAGACTGACCTAGTAACCTGTATTTTAAAACTATTCTGGTCCAGTCCAGAGCTGTGTAACAGAGCAGGTGAGACATCATTTGGCATCGAGAGCTTCTTGATTGCTGAACTGATTTTGTCTTTTAAGAAAACAGCTCTCCCAAGACATGCAGCATCAAAACCTGACCTAGTGGCTCCTTCCAGAACAGTGAAAGGGTTGGTCACAAGGTCGAGCCCGAGGCTGCTGCTTCTCCCTTGCTCCTGGTGAGTTGTGCACGATGTTGATCCCTCTCCATCCTGAAAACCAGGAAGAAACCAGGCTGTCATGGACAAGCAGACTCCGTTTAGAGCCAGGGCAAGGAAACCACTAAAACTTAGAAAAATGCCCACAGGAAAGAAGGGGGAGAGCTGCCAAGTCAGTGAACCTACACCCAGCTGTGCTTGCCTGCCAGAACACATCTGTACGTGGGATTGCCAAATGATTGCCTGGGCAGGTTCCTGCAGGTGAGGCCGCGGCTGCTCCCTGTGAATGTGCACAGCTTAATTAACAAAAAAATCATGTCTGCAGACATCTTTCACCACCCTCCTTCCCTCCAAACGATACGCCTCAGAGACAAGCTGATTGAGGCAGGATAATTCTTTATTCCAGTGCGATTTCTGCCTGGCTGGGCAGCGTGTAGCTGGGAGCGAGGTGGGAGCAGCGAGTGCTGCAGCTGCCCTGTGACGGAGCCAGCGCTGGGTCACTGCTGCAGTTACAGACAAAGCCTTGTGGTGCCAGCTCTGCCGCCCCTGTCCCCTCTGCCAGGCAGGGTCCAGCAGCTGAGGGTCCCCCTCTGTTCCACCCCATGAGACTCCTCCTGCGGAGCTGCCTCCAGCTCTGGGGCCCACAACTCACAAGGATTTGGCGCTGCTGGAGCGAGTCCAGACGAGGCCACAAAGATGTTCCCAAGGGTTAAAGCCCCTCTGCTCTGGAGCCAGGCTGGGACAGCTGGGGGTGTTCACCTGCAGAAGACCCGGAGAGGCCTCAGAGCCCCTTCCAAGCCTGAAGGGGCTCCAGGGGGGCTGGAGAGGAACTTTGGGTGAGGGCCTGGAGGGACAGGACAAGGGGGAATGGCTCCCCACTGCCAGAGGGCGGCGTTGGATGGGATACTGGGGAGAAATAGCAGAAGGTGTCCCTGCCAATGCACGGGGTTGGAACTGGATGATCTCTGAGATCCCCTCCCACCCAAACCATTCTCTGATTAAAGGATGTGTTGCGTGTTCCAGCATCCCCTGCAAGGGCTCGGTGCGTGGTGAAGGCCTCGCTGTCAGGGTTTCGGTTCCTGGGGAGGGGTCGGTGTTCGGGGAAGGTTTCGGAGCCTGGGGCAGGGTCGGTACCGAGATCTCGGAGCCCGGCCCAGCCTCGTGTGCCGGCCGCTCCTCCCCGCAGGCCGCTCCCGCCTCCGCCGCGGCTGCGCGGGCCGGGCCGGGCCGGGCCATGAGGGCGGCGGGGGCCGCGCGGGNGCGCTGGCGGCGGCGGCGGTGACGGCGGTGGCGCTGGCGGTGGCGGCCTGGCGGCGGGCCCGGCCCGTGCGGGAGGTGCTGTTCTTCCCCTCGCGGCCCTGCTGCATCGAAGCGCTGCTGGCCGAGGCGGCCGAGCCCGGAGCGCCCGCCCGGCCCTGCCCGTGCCCGCTGCCGAGCGGCGACACCGCCCTGAGCCGCCTGGTGCGCCGCCTCCTCTCCGCCCGCCGCTCGCTCGACCTCTGCCTGTTCTCCTTCTCCTGCCCGCAGCTCGCCCGAACCGTGCAGCTCCTGCACCGCCGCGGGGTCCGCGTCCGCCTGGTGACGGACGCGCAGTACATGGGGCTGCACGGCTCCCAGATCGGCCGCCTGCGCCACGCGGGTGAGCGCTGCGGGCACCGAGCCGCGCTGAGGGCACCGAGCCCCGCTGAGGGCACCGAGCCGCGCTGAGGGCACCGAGCCCCGCTGAGGGCACCGAGCCGCGCTGCGGGCACCGAGCCCCGCTGAGGGCACCGAGCCCCGCTGCGGGCCCGGGGAGCGCCGAGCTGTGTGTCACAGCCCCCGTGTCTGTGTCTCTGCAGGGATCCAGGTGCGCCACGACCAGCACAGCGGGTACATGCACCACAAGTTCGCCATCGTGGACCGCAGGATGCTCATCACGGGCTCCCTCAACTGGACCACGCAGGCCATCCAGAGCAACCGGGAGAACGTGCTGGTCGTGGAGGACGCCGAGTATGTGAAGGCTTTCCAGGAGGAGTTCGAAAGGATTTGGGAAGAGTACAATCCTGCCAATTACAGGTTTTTTTCCGAAAGGCACTAAATGATTGAGCTGCCTCACAGGGCTAGTGGAGCATGGTAGCACCCACAGATTTTATTATTATGTATAGACATCATTGTTTTGTCCATCTGGGGGTAACTTTGGTAAATGTCTCCAGAGAAGTGTTCTCTGCCCTAAAATGGCACAGATCCCTTGCTGTGGGTCATTCCCGTGCTAGAGGGAATGGCACAGCTGTTTGCTTGTGAGTGTGACAGTGACAGAGCTGCATCCAAAGGCATTTAGACTTTGGGCAGGCTCGTTGCTGTGCCCTGGCCCAGACCAGGTGTGTTCATACAGTGCTGACCGTGTGTTTCAGCAGTAAAAGGAACATTTCCAGCTCGGGATATGGAATGGAATTGTAGCCAATTCCAAATGGAATTGTAGCCCAAGGGCTCCTCTACACAGGTGAAGAAAGGAGAGATAAGAGGGCTACAGCAGAGTTAAGAGTTTCTATAGATTAAGTGCCTCAGTTGCATTTCTTGTTGGCATTAATTGTTGAAAGTTGGTAAAAGGAAATTCGTGGGAAATAGCAACAATTTTTAAGTTTGGATTGTGTACATGTTTCTTTTGTTTAAAGGTTAGCAGAGCTCTGGTGTAAAAGCGTGAGCACAGATGGTAAAGGCACCTTCTCTTCCAGCAAGGAAGTGTAGGGAGGTCTGGAAGGAAGTGGGAGAAACAGTTCTTTGGGATCAGGGTTTATCTGGACAGCAGACGTGGCTGGAGCTGGGTCACCCACTTGAGGTGGCTCTGGAAACCCTGCTTCTTTCAGGTGCTGGGGCACCGTGTCATGGTGTGCCCTCACTGGGAGGGAGGTGACATCTCTGTCCCCACAGCTCAGGGTGGAACAATGATGTAAACCTAAGAATTTCAAACTCGAAATAGTGTCTATGTAAGAATTGTTTTATACTGAACAGCAAGTGCCTTAATATCTCTCAAAATGAAAAAGAGTTTTTTATATTCTGTTACCATTTTTGTTACCAGTAGTGCTGTGATTGGTACTGTTAAATAAACCATTTTCACAGAAAACATCAACAGACTCATCTGACTTTTGCATTCCACTTCCTGTAAATTCTTATTAAGATATTCATGATCCATGGACATCTCCAGATTTTAGATTTGTTCTGTTCTGAGAAAGCTTTTGTGGGGGAAAGAAAATTATGTTACCTGTATGGAAGCACCTAGGGAATGTCAATCTCCAATAAATCCCATTCAGCAGCACTAGATTTAAACTACTTAAAATATATTATTGCTGTTGATATGCTGCCTGTTGCATTTCCTGTGTGAAGTGTGACTATAAAAACCATCTCCTTTTTCATGCTCTGACCTCTGCCCTGTTCTTCTTTATTTTAGAAATAAACCTTTCACACACAGCATGCAAAGGGTGGTGCAAAAATAGTTTATTACCATATAGTTAATGTAAAGTTAGGTAATTATATTTACAAAGTAAAAATGATCAGCTACATCCAGGGGAGCCTAGCACGCCACACAAGGCTTGTAAGGAATAAATACAGTGAGAAAAAGTGATGTTTCTGTTACAGCGAGCAGTTGATCAGGAATGGTGGCTCTTAAAAAAGCACTGGAATAAACTGGGAGTGGAAGGGAGAAGGGACAGGAAGGAGACAGTGGAAGGAGACAGGAACTCACACACATGGAGAAACTGGAGCCTTCCACACCCTTCCCCTTTGCAGGGGAAAAAAATGAGGTGTGAGAGCGCTGAGGCTGCAGGGCACAGCTGAGGGTGGCTGCTCTGCCACAGCCAACAGAAACAGCTCTGGGAAGTGACCCCCTCACCCTCGGTGCTCACAGTCCCCGGGCTGTCCCCAGACACTGCCCAGATGTGACCCAGATGTGTCCCCACCGCGGGTCAGTCGGGTGAAGCCGAGCTGCTCCGAGGCCACTGGGGGAATTCTGGCCATTGACACCTGAACTGCCACATGACACCACCCTCAGCCTCACAGAGCTTCCCTCCCTCCAGACCTCCATCCTTAGGAATTCTGGCCATTGACAGCTGAACTGCCACATCAGACACCACCCTCAGCCTCACAGAGCTTCCCTCCCTCCAGACCTCCATCCTTCCAAACCTCCATCCTTCCCGGCCTTCTCAGGTCACCCAGAACTCCAGGAAGGTGGACACGGGCCAAGCAGGAGGATTCCTGCTTCCTACTTACCACAGCCTCCAGTACTTTACATGCTTTGCTTTCTCTAGGTGAGAACAAACAGTGAGAAAACAAACTCTTGTCCTGCACTCAGGGTGAAGAGAGCACCAAGACAATAATGCCAACTGCACCCATCATTCTGAGTTCAGAGCCAGCTGGGTTAGCTCAGCTGTCAGGTTTCTCTAGTGAATCCCACACCCTCTGTTTCCCCAGCATCCTCACAGTGAGGTTGTTGTTTCCCTGTGTCTGCAGCAGTGCCTTGGCTCTTCTCCAAGAATTTTTAATTTTTTAATTTGTAATTCCACTGGTTTGAGGTTACACAGTGAGGTCCAGCTCGTGGCTGCCGTGGGGTGGGCGTGTGTGCAGGGGGGCTGTGGCTGTTGCTGCTCTCTGTAGGGCACAGCTTGCACATGCACAGCCTCGGTGCTGCTGTCAAACACGAGGTTATTGAGTCCTCTGACTGGAAAAAAACACCCCAAATTTATAGCAAAGCAGGTTACAGCGGCCAAACAGACTGTACACAATCTTTGGACAGCTACTGTCAGAGCTGAAGGCGTAGATCAGCAGAAAAGGTTTGAAAAGGTTTTTGTAACAGTCCTCAAACCCCCAAAAAAGCAGTTTATCAGGGCAGATGGGGTGGGTTGGACACATTACACTCGTTCCTCCTCTCCCACCCCACACGTGGGGGCTCTGTGCTACAACAAGGCTTAAAAATCAAACCCACAACTCAGTCACAAAGAGAACCCTCTGCAAACTGCTGAGGAATAAATATTTACACTGCACGCTTGGAATACTACACAGGTATTAAATTACTTTTGTTTTTTAAAAAGAGAAGAATAAGAAAGCTTTTTTTTTTTTACCTAAAAAAATTGGAAAAAAATACAGAGCAAAGGCAAGCCACAGCGAGTGTGCTTGAGTGTCCACAACAGAGTATACAAACCAGGACAAATATGCAAAGGTCCTGTGGAAGTGCCATGCTTGAGTGTCCACAACAAACTGAGTATCCAAACCAGGACAAATATGCAAAGGTCCTGTGGAAGTGCCACAAATAGAGTAGGTTCAAAATGTGAGCACTTTTACTGCAGTCCAGTTCCCAGTTCTCTGGTACCAAAAGGGAATTTTCTGGTTTGCAAGCCAGCACCAATTCTAAGCAATTCTATTTTTGAAACAAATGAACACAATTTGCTTCTTTTTTTAATATGTGAGCAAAGAAAAGGTGACATTTAAAGAAGGATTCTGTCTGGCTCAGAAGAGATGGTGCAAACGGGAGGAAAATTTGGCTCAGGAAAAATAAGATTACTTGGAGCCAACAAGGCTCCAAGACCTGTGCCTTCACTGCACTTGAGCTCTCCTAAACCTCCCTTTTTGGTGCCATCAAGTGTGGAGTGATGCAGAATGCAGCAGCTTGCCCACACACTTTCTAATTTAAATAGCCACTGATTAATCCCAAAAGATGGATGAAGCCTGGAGCAGGAAGGAGCAGGAGGATAACTGAGGATCACTGCTATGAGTAAAAGGACTCCTCCCTTTATTTTCTATAAATATTTGCTATACAGCAGGAATATTTCAGTTTGGGGCTGTTTGTTGGTGCTGCAGGTTCTTTTTCTTTACAGTAAAGGCAGGCAAAGTGCTGCCCCTTGCCTTGGAGAGATGCTCAGGCTCACCAGAGCGAGCCCAGAACCCTCAGCAGGGTTCAGAACATTTGGCTGCACAAGGCACCTTCCTTCCTCCTCTTCCTCTCAGTGGCCCCCAGCATTCACAGCTCCCACCCTAAACACACCCCAAACATCCTTCCCAAGCACTGCCCCAGAGGGAGCAGCTGATCCTGATGATGCCAAGGTCACTGCTCAGCCCTGTCTGTAGAGCAGACCAAGATTCTCCATTTGTTTTTCCAGAGGAGCACAATTCCCCCATGGAAAACGCCTGCTGCTACAAGCTGGAGCACATGAGCAGGATTTGCTGGGGAGTCTAAGAAAGGGCAGGGTCCACATGGCAAGAAGGAGACCAGGATGTTCTGCTTGCTTGGCTAAAAAGGACAAAGTCCCACCCTAAGTCTAAAGAGGAGGAGGAGGAGGAGGGTTCTCCTAGAGCCAGTGACATCCTGCAAGGGAAGAGCAGTGACAATGACAAGGCCCACGTGCCATCCCAAATCCATGCTGCCTCCCACAGCCTCTGCCAGGAGATCAGAGCTCACCACGGGCAGCAGAGCAGCTGGGATGAAGTGGCTGGAGAGGTGATCCAGGGGGGTCACAGCAGGAAGGGCCCAGGTTCTCCAGTGCCCAGACCATGGAAGGGCTGTGGTGAACTGGGATGCAGTGACTGCACATCCACACTCCTGAGGCCACTGCTGACGAGGGAAAGGCTTTGTGTCCGACAGGATGAACATCTTTCCTACCCTGCTCCCACCTCCAGGACCTCCATGCACACCCAGAGCATCCCAGCAGAACAGCTGCTCTGTCCCTGCAAGGTGCTGCCATCCTGCCTGGGGACAAGAGGGGCTCCTCTGGGCAGGACCAGCTGCCAGGTCCTGCCACGAGGTGCCCAGCTGGACACTTGGCCACAGCAAGGCCACACAAGCTGGACAAGAGCCTGACTCCCACCGTGGTCCAGTGACATTGTGTCCTCCTGATGGTCTGGTGGCTGGAAAAAAGAGATTGTGCTCCCAGGAGGATGAAGGGAACTCCAGCAGCTGTTCTGGTCCAGCCTGGCAGGACTGGGATGGCTTCACCAGCCCGTGGGGCTCTGAGAGCTGTGCCTGTACCAACCACCAGACCCAAATCCAGCAGGGAAGCACCGGGAGCTGCTGGCCTCAACCTTGGCTGAGTGCCTGAAGGACAAGAAGCTCTGCTCTGGGTGAAGGCCAGGGTATCTTCCACATCCCAGCCTGAAGAGGTCACTCAGCACCCAGCCAGGCTGGGAAGCCAACGTGCTGGAGTCTCTTTCAGCCCTGGTGACCTTCCAGGTGGCATCTTGAGATTTATTCTGGGATGAAGCTCCACACCTGCAAAGCAGCACAGGCTTCTTCTAGGAAGCCTCTGCTCAGCTGGCTGTGACCATCTAGTGCTACCAGCTCCTCATCCCTTGGTTTGTATGCATTTATCTGCCTCATGGTGCTAAATTGTATGTTTTAAATACAAAAGCTGTTAGGACTGAGAAGGTCTGAAGCACATACTGGTTTTGAGATCTTTATTTCAGGAAAAGATTAAAGAATTAAAATAGGAGCTGCCCTGCTGACAAGAAGAGTTGAATTCAAGAAGCTGGTAAAAAAGGAGCATTATATGCATTGAGCACTGTGCATTTTCAGTCAATATTGGCTCTACTTTCTACTCTACTTTCCTTTGACTAGGAAAAGGGAGTTTCACATGCGCACAGACCCTGGGATACACGGGATTCAATGAGAGGGAGTAACAGCAAAAAAAAAAAACCAAAAAAAAAAACCAACAAAACACAAAGAGAGTGCTGGGCTTGATCTAACAGAGGCAAGAAAGTGATCTTACAGCTCGGCCCCTGGAACACCAACTCCGGCCACCAGCGAGACGGGAGCGAGGACGCGCCGACGGGGCCGGCTCGATGGTGCACCTCAGTAGCTGCAGCTCCCCATCCATAACCACCTGGGCAGCCACCAAAGCTTGCCAGGCTTCAGTGGCACCTACATTCAGGATACGGCACAGTCACGGGGCGGGAGAATCACTTCTTGCATCCTTCTCCAGCGAGAAGTCAGTGTTGTACCTCCAGGCTGCGGACGCCGGCACGGATTCGCGCTCCCCGACAGCTTCCCCCGGTTTTCCCCCCTTGTAGGTGCAAGTAATGCAGTGGAGATCAATGGTTAGATCAGGCTCCTGGTGTGCTCTGAGCACGGGGTCTCTAGACAGCAGTAAGAGCTCGGTCTGGCTGACACCACCCAGGCCCTGCTCGCTCTTCCCGACAGAGCTATAGCTTATTAACAGGCTACTGAGCCTTAATACTGACACTTAGTGTAATGGTTTACAGTAAAGAAAGGATTCTCCTACAAAGCGCCGAAGAGAGGGGGGGAAAACCCCACTCCAATCCCTTCCTCTCCCTCTAAGAGTCTCTGGAGCATCTCACAAGCAGGGAAAGGAGCCGGGGAGGCGAGGGGGGGGCACCGCCACCGCGGCGCCGGGTCCCGTCGGGGCGTCAGGACGAACGACAGCGAGGACATCGTAAGGAACGAGAGACAAACGGTGCTGGTGCTGTGCTGCCTCAAGCTGGGAGGTGCGCGTGGTCAAGCGGAGCGGGGAGAACTAGTCTTTCTTCAAGTCCCTGGATTCAAAAAGCTTCAGGCGTTCTTGCACAGTCAGGCCTTCCTTCAGACTCTGGCAGAGACAAAAGACACAGAGCGTTGGGGCAGGGGCGGCGCGGAGGGAGCGATGCTCAGGCAGAGACGTGGCAGCGAGGAATGGGCTCCTGGAGGAGGATTAGTGGGACATGCTGAGAGAGAACACACGGTTATGGAGGGCTGTTACTGCGGGCAGGGCCTTGAGACAGGGTGAGATTGCAAATGAACCAGGTGACGAACCAGAAGCAGATGAGAGGCACATCATGCTGCAAGCGGGATTAGCTGACCTGGGAATGACGCCTTGTCCTGGGGTGACTTTAGGATGCTTGTATCCCCACTCATCTGTTTAGCCCACAAATAAGTTTTGCACCTTTAAGACTGGTTTTGAGAGTGAAATGGGGGAAGTAGAAGCACGCAGAAATATTTTCCCAAACTGGTTGGGGGAGAGGCTGCTTGTTTCTAGAGGAACCCCTTTGGAGGTTCTCTCCCAAATCTGCCCTAAACCAGGACACCCCTGGAGCTCACAGGGCACTGCTGGATGGGGCAGTTCCAAAGGGGGGAGCCCCAGGCAGGCCAGCTGGGATCTGCTATGCTGAAGCCCCAGGATGCTGAGCAGGACCTGCAGGCTGGTCCTTTCCTGCCTCCCCCACCACTACGGCACCCATGGGGACAGTCCTGGCTCCACTCCTGCAGGATTTGCTCAAGAAACCCTGGAAACTGCTGTGTGCTGCCAGCAACCATGCCACCCCTTCTCTCACCCCACCCTGGGACTCTCCCAAGCCCATGGTTAGACAGAGGACTCCTAAATGCTGCTCAGGTCTGGCAGGCTCTGATGGCTGACCCAATTCAGACGCTGCATCCAGATTTCAAGGCACAACTCTCAGCTGGCCAGCAGTCTCCTGGCATTTGGAATTGTAAAATCCACCAGCTACACCTGGGGACTCAGTAGCACAGTGCTGAGAGGGGCAGAAACCCAGAAACAAACTCCCTGACTCCTGCAGGACAGCTTTAATTGAAACCAGCCTGAGGGATGCAGCAGCCTAATGCCAGCATCCTCCTTCCTGCAGCCCCAAACCTGTGGCACGAGAGACTGAGGAGAGCAAAGCATTAGGAGGTGAGTTGTCCCTGCAGATGAGGAGGCACAGCCATCTCCCATCCCTAAAAAAAACAACCCATAGCCAGAGCTCTGCCCCTCTGTGCCCCACTGCCTGTCCCAGCCCCACAGCTCTGCCTGCCACCCCGGTCCTTGGAACTTGCAAGGAATTCATGCTGCAGCTGGAACATTATTTACTTTACAGACCAAGCCTTGGCACCTTCAAAGGCACAGACTGAAGGAATGGAAATCAGCTCCTAGGAGGAAAGTCTGAGAGAACTGGGATTGTCTGGCCTGGAGAAGAGAAGGCTCAAAGTGACCTTAGGGGCTCTTCCAGAGCCTAAAGGGGCTCCAGGAGAGCTGGAAAGGGGGACTCTGGAGAGAGCCTGAAGTGATAGGACAAGAGGGGATGGCTTCCCATTGCCAGAGGGCAGGGTTAGATGGGATATTGGGAAGAAATTCTTCCCTGTGAGGGTGGTGAGGCCCTGGCACAGGGTGCCCAGAGAAGCTGTGGCTGACCCTGGATCCCTGGAAGTGTCCAAGGCCAGGATGGATGGGGCTTGGAGCAACATGATTTTTCATTCCTTCCAACCCAAACCATTCTGTGATTCCATGATCCTACCATCAGGCAGCCACCTCCCCTTCTCCTTTCCCTTTCCTGGCTGTGGGACTGTTCTACCACAGCAGCAGATTGGACTTTTGGGCTACATTTTCCTTCCCATGTATTTATCAAGGCAGGGCTCCATGATAAACTTGCCCTAAGGCTGTGCAGATTCCCATGGTTACTGTATTTCTGGAAATGTTTTTCCTCCCACAGGCCCACAAACACAGAAGGGCTTTGCCAGGCAGCATGGACATGAAAGCACTAAATTGGATTGAATTTCCAAATGCTGCGTGCTCTCTTTCCAAGGGGCAGCAGAGCCTCCTGGGATGAGAGTCTCTGAGCACACACTTCCTAAAGGAAGTTTACTTTGGGCCTCTTTAAATGGGAGCAGCTCATGCATTCCAGTTCTCACATCTGATTTCTCAGTGGATGGAAAGAGACACCAGGAATCATCAGCCCGTTCTGCCTGATGGCACAAATTCCAGCAAATTCAGCCCCTGGGCAGTCCCACAAGCATTTCAGTTGCTGATGAGGAGAGCCTGATGAAGTGAGACTAATGTAGGATGATATCTGTGATATCTTCCTGAGGCTCTCCACCCACTGTGCTGGGAGCTCCCCTCTCCTAACCTGCCTCTGCAGCTGCTCCCACCTCTGTCTTTGTCATGGGCCAGGAAATTCACTGTTCCTCCAGTTAATGGAGTTATCTGGCTCGTTAGAATCAGCCTCATTTCCTATCAGCTCCCTCCTTTTGCTGGATGAGCTTGGAAGCCTTGGAGGCCCAGGGATGGAGAGCAGGAGGAGAAGATTACTGGGCAAGGAAGACTTTTGCTCAGGCATGGGTCAACCTGAAAAAGCAGCAGCTGTGGGTAAAGGAAATTAGGGTAGTCCAGGACATTCCCTCTGCAGCTGAGGTGGCTGAGACCATTTTCCATGCTCCGGGCTGCTATGGGAAGTACACTTAAAGGCACCCCAGACTATTCCTGCACCTGGCTAACAGCAAAACAGGTGTTTTCCTACGAGACCTGGCCAGTGCTGGGGTTTAGTCTGAGGCATGCAGAGTCATTCAGGCATGCACACTCCGTGTCCCACGCTCCCAACACAGTGAACAGGAAAACGTGCCCCACCATGTCCAAATCCTCTCCGTGATGATGAGCTGTGTTGGTGAGGGTGGGAAGAGCAGGAAGACAAAAAAGCCACATCCCCCAGGGAAGAGGCAGAGAGACTTCATTTCACACAGATCTTTGGGTACGCTGACTTCTCCCCTCCCCTTCCCCTTCGCCCAGGAGAAGAATTAGCAGTGAATAAACCTGTCAGTGAGTCATTAAGAGAAGGAGGGCTCTAGTTTGGCAGGGAGGTGTGAGCAGTGCATGCAGAGGTTGGGCCGCCCCGCGGTGGCTGCGGCGCTGGGCGGGTGCCGGTGTGTTTACCTACGTGGCAGGGAACCTGGACTCGGGTTCATTTCAGTTATCCCATGAGACCTGCTCAATAACGGACTGTTGAAGGAGAAAGCAAAATAAAACAACAACAAAAAAAAAGAACAAAAAACAAAAGAAGAAGCTCATGAATCCCACATGAATTTGCGCTGGCGCAGCCCCAGCCCCCCTGTCCCGCAGCAATGCCCTGGCACAGCCCCTGCTTCTACTGCTCGCCTTCCCCACCAAGCAACACACATGGGGACCACACAGAAACTGAAGTGGTGAAGGGAAACCCAGCATCAGAGTGGCCCAGCAGGTCTGGGCTGCCCCAGAATGTGCAGAAGTCTCTCTCTGTTCACTGGGTGCAGTGCAGATGCCCTGAGCGGAGGAGCTGCTGCTCGCAGAGCTCCGAGTGTTTCCCCACGTGGGCACCAAGCTCAAAGCATTTTGCCTGCCCTGAAAAGGCCCAACCACTTCAAACATCAGCAAGAGACACCAGGTGAGAGGCAAAGCAGGTTTGCTCATGCTGAGCTTCCTCCCAACTGCCCTATGTTTAATGCTGACTCCTGATCAGCATTATTTGCCCTTCCTTATCCCTGCAGTCCCACATGATGGAACTGGCTGCCAAGGAGAGTCTGGCACAGCATCACTGGGCTTTGGGATCAACAGCAAGCACAGAAGGACCACAGAAGCACAGGGCCATCTGCACCATGTTAACACACAAGCAAAGTGTGTGTTAAATATGCCCAGGACCCAGACATTGCTGATACACATAAAGACAAAAAATCTTGCAGTGATGAACATAAAACTAGAATGATGTGCACATTTCCACCTATATTTCAACTGAAAAGAAGAAGCAGATACTGGAATAGTCCTCCTGTGAAAGACCAAAGAACAAGGAGAACGTCAGCCTTTTTTCCAACCAGGGAGCAGCTTCATGCCTCCATCTGAGCAAGGTCTGGACTGGGGGAGTGGGCCCTGCCTGGCTGCACAGTCAGTCCTTTTGCAGTAAAAAACCATCCAGGCTAGCACTAGTGGCTGGGAAATTCTTAATTTTGTTCCCCTGCCCATTTCTTCCCACTTGGGATCCCCACCAAAGAGAAATGCTGGGCATTCCTCTTTCTCATCCCCCTGGGCAGGACATCTGAGCTCACCTTTGACCTGATATTCCTTAGTTGCCGGCTAACACTGGATCTGTCTTTCTTCAAGAAATCAGGGTTGCTTTTTGATTTCATAATATCTGGGAAGAAGCAAAAGAAGTGGGATTAGCCTGGTGCCCACTGCCTTCCTGCAAGGACAGGGCTGGGGCTCTGCCCTCCCAGCCCAGGAAAGTGCCCCGATGAGCCCAACTCTTAGCACTGCCCCAAAGGGCACAGGGGGCTTTTGGGCATCCCTGCATCACGAGGTTTTCCTGATGCAAAACGCCAGAAGGCTTCCAAAGCCCATCAGCTTTGGGTTGGAAGGCCAAGTCCTACACTCAGACCCGTTCCTGCACAAGGGTTTGTACTCCAGGATTCCCTGCTAGCTCGGGACACCCAGGACTGCTTAGAGCTGCTGGAGGAGGACTGACCATATCCCGATACAGTGGTGTTCACAGGGGATTTCTCTCCCTGAGCTTCTGTGGCTGCTTTCAGCTGCTCTTTCAACCTGCTGATATCACAGTCTGCCTTGGCCTTCACGATGCTCAGCTCCGTGTAGATGTCTTTGTACTTGTCGCTGGCGTATTTCTTATCCTGGCAAGGGAACAAGAACAAGCCGGTGGAGCCAGACAGACAGCTGGAGCCGAGGGGTTTGTGGATGCACTGAAGAGGAGCTTGGCAAACGCCGACGGAAGAAGAGCCGGCAGCGGGAGAGAGGCTTGGCCAGGGCAATGCACGCCCTGGGAGCTGCTTCCAGCAGCGAGCCGGGACTGCAGGAATGGAGAGCTGAGAGCCAAGGGCCAGCACACAGTGCTGCCCGTGCGTGCAGCCCCTCAGCTACAGGGCTCTTAGTGGCTTTTCATTTTAGCCAAGACACAGAATTCAAGCAGAATTCCCAGAAATGGCTTTGGCTTATCCAGAGCAAACCAGTTCCACCGCTGCGAGGCTGGGCAGATCTCTAACACTGATTGTTTGTGCCATTTAAATCTGATGTGACGTGACAGTAAATGGGGAAATCATGCTGAAAGGGATGTTTTCCCACACTGTCTCCTTTGTGGGGTATGTCTTAAGTTGATACATGGAGTGCTTTACTGATGACACCAAAATGGGTATTGAATTACATTCAGGGGGAAAAATTAAATATGGTTTCAAATCTAGGCGTAAATGGGCTGAAATCTAAGCACAGACACACAGGAGCAGAGCACAGTAAGAGGATTTGCAGAACCATTCCTGGCATTACCCTCAGTGCTGTCTGCAGCTCGTCTTTGAGGGAGCTGATCTCCTGCTTCAGGTACTGGATTTCGGATTCTTTAACCCGCAGCAGGACCTGTGGGAGCAAAAAACAGCATCTTTGCACCCGAGCAGACACAGTGTGACACCTGCTGTACCCAGTGGCAGTCAAGCCAAGGGCTGGAGACTCAGCCTCATGCCAGCACCACACAGCCTCTGGTCCACCCATCTACTGCTTCTCATATGAAAAGTCCCCCTGGTTCTCTTGGGAACTCGCCCAAGCTGGCAGTGCTGATGTGCTCCCTGCACACCCCAGTTTCTGTCCACACTGCTCTGCAGGGATTGGAACCCAGGGACAAGCAGGGGCTGCAGAAGGAAGAGCGACTGTCTGACTCAGCGTGGTGAGGAGATCAGGACCCCAGAATCTCCTGGTCTCACACAGCTCATGGTAACAGTGCTGACCAGCCACGAGAGCCAACTGGGGACAGATGGCTGCAACACCTCCCGGCCGTGACACCTCCCAGGCTGTGACACACTCCCAGGCTGTGACACGCTCCTGGGGTACAGAGAACTTGTGCCCACCCAGGTGCCTCTCTGCAGAGCTCACCTCCAGCTCGTAGGCGTCCTTGCCCTGCGTGAGAGGCGACCCAGCAGCCTCTCCCCCGCCCTCCCCGGTCAGCAGGGTCCGCAATCGCGTGATCTCCGCAGCCAGGCGGTTATTCAGCTCCTGGGGAGAGGAGGAGAGCCATGTGGGACATGAGCCGTTGTGGGACAGGGGAGCACGGCCATGGCTCAGCACGGAGCCCACGGTCAGCAGGGCAGGGAGCCTCACCTGGTTGTGGGCGTTGAGCTCCTGGTTCTCCCGCTGGCACTGGCGGAGGGCCTGCCTCTCAGCCTCCAGCGCCTGCGCCAGGTGGGCGTTCTCCAAACACTTCTGGGAATACTGCTCCGAAAGCACCTCCAGCTCCCGCTGCACCGACTGCAGCTCCTCCCTGCAGAACAGACCAGGGGGTAGTGCCCTCTCCACACACACACGTCCCCAAGCCCATTCTTCCTTCAGCATCCCAGGATAACCCAACAGGGAGCTAAGCACCAAGGAGGAGGATGGCATATTCCCTTTGGGAAAAAAACTCAAGCCCAGAGCAAGTCAACTTGCTTCTTCCTTCTCCTGGCAGAGCCATGCCTGGGCACCAAAAGGGACAGGAGGTCGTTCTCTCAGAGGTTAAGTGGCAGAACTTTCTCAGGTTTTCAAAAACTGAGCTGAGATCTACCAAGTTCTTCCTTGTGAGGGTGGGAAGGCCCTGGCAGAGGCTGCCCAGAGCAGCTGTGGCTGCCCCATCCCTGGAAGTATCCAAGACCAGGCTGGACGGCACTTGGGGCAGCCTGGGATAGTTGAAGGCGTCTCTGCCCATGGCAAGGAGCTCGAATGAGATGAGCTTTAAGGTCCCTTCCAACCCAAACCATGCCAGGATTCTAAGTTTGCTCTGGGCACTCGGGACCAGGTGTATTTGCACACCTCCCCAGTTATACAGACATATCAAGGTTGATAAAACTGACAGGCAGCCCTGCTCAGCTCTCAAGAGAGGACAGCCTTGCCATGGAAAGTTTAGAGCTTTTTCCTCACCTTTTGAGTGACCCTGCTGCTGCAGCTGTGTGAAAAGCAGCACTGGCTGCTCATCTGCTGCTTCTAGGGACCATAAAGCAGCTTTTTTGGGTAATGTGGGGATATTGACCTGGAGCCTGAAAGATTATGGGCAACCAGGATTCTCTGATGGATGCAGCCGGGTCAGGACCACGGGAAGAGGCCCCTGAAATAACCCCAAACTCATCACCAGAATAAAAAATGGGAGAGAAGGGTCTCCCACACATGAACTCCCTGCCAGATGGTGACAGAGGACAGTGATGGTCTTACAGGTACTGCCTTCGGAGGGCCTCGATGTCGGCGTTGACGCTGCTGATCTGGGAGCGCTGGGACTTCTCCAGCTCCCGCTCCAGCTCCTCGCGGTGCGCGTTCTTCATGGCTTCGATGGCTGCGAGGGGCAGCACAGGGTTAGCACCAGCACCCTCCACCCACGGGTGGCTTTTTGTTTTTGTTCACTTCTTACAGGAACAAAACCTCCCTGCAAATCTCTCACTGTTTCACAGCCCCTTCAGTCTGTGCCCCAGCTGCAAAGGGGCTTCTGCAAATCCTGCTTTTTAACAGAGTCCAAATGATTGTCCCCTTCCCACGTTGTTTCCTGGACTGTGGGACTCCTAATGTAGAGCCCCTGAACTCCAGTGTTTTAACATTCCCTGAGGCACTGAAGAATTAATTCAGTGTGGAATTGGCAATAATTAACCACAGGAATGACTAATGCCTTTCAGAGTTGGGATGCAAAACAGATCAGATTGTGTAACAGCCAAAGACAGAGGTAGCTAGCCTGGAGAAGGACCAGGAGACGGGCACCAAACCTGGATGACCAGGAGATGGATCTCCATCTAAAACATCTTTCCCACAAGCCCGTTCCCACCTCCCTGTGCAGCCCACCCAGCCCTCATCCCAATGCAGCCAGCACCACTGCTGTGTCCCCATCAGCACAGAGCTGCCCCTCCATGGGGTCCCTCTGGCACCTGAGATGGTGGCAGCCGTTTCCTCTGCCAGCAGGCGATCCTTCTCCTCCCGCAGCTTCTCCAGCTCCCGCTGGTGCTGCCGCTGCAGGTCCTCGATCTTCTTCTGGTGCGTCTCCTCCATGGCTGCAAAGCCCCTCTCACATGTTGCCTGCAAAGGGAGGAAGGGAAAGGGTTGGCCCAGGAGCACAGGGCTGGTGCCACGGTGGTGGGGAGCCCCCCAGGAGCCACGTGCCAGCAGGCAGCTCAGCTCCCCAGGTCCAGCAGGGATCTTCTGCTTCCCCAGCCAAGGAGCACAATGGACCTCACAAAGGTCAGGGCTTGTCCTGAAGTCGCTTGACCCCTGACAGCTCCAGGGAAAAGGATGCACAGGGGCAGATCCAGTTGGGGAATGCAAATATATGTAAAAAAAAAACAACCAAAAAACCCTTCTGTGCCCCTTCTGCTCTTTTCAATGCCTGTTTTTTAAAACCTCTGGGTGGAGGAAGATGACGTGACAGCAACAGGATCTCAATTCCCAACCAAGTATTGCTACAAATGCTGCAGGGAAAATTACTTGCTAATTGAATTACTAGGAAAGAACTCGGGCCAAGACACAGGAGGAGCAATTTGGGGAGTTGGGATTCAGCAGGGGTGAGGTCCTGAATTCCTGCCTGGTCCTTCTGTTCCCAGCTCAGCTGCCAGCCTAAGCATATCAGGATCCTGGATGGACACACGGCTGCAGGACACAGACAGGACCAGCAAAGCCACAGGCAGGCCCAAGCCACGAGGGAAGAAGGGGCAAACACTGGGGACAAGGTGCTGAGCCCCATCAGGCAGCTTGGGACAAACCTGATGCCAAGCACTGTACAGGGCTTTTCCCCGTAATGACACAGGCTGGCTTCATTCCCTGAGCTCCCCCTGACTAACACCAGTGTTTTCCATGGAAAGTGAGAACTGTCACCTCTGGGACCCCATGGGAAATTTTAGGGGGACAAATTCACTCACCCAGTGGCAGAAGTGCTCATGACAGTCCACCACCACTGACCCTCACTAACATACACCCCTCAGCATCACCTTCTTGGCTAATGCTCTGTTCCCTACATCTAATCCTCACTCCCAGTTTTTAGCTTTGGTGGGTTTTTTCCCTCCCATTTAATTTTTAATCCCAAGGCATTCTTCACTTTCCCAGCCTTGTTTGTTTGTTTTTTCAGACTCCTAACTCAGTGCCAGAACCTGCCTGGACTTGGCTGTGGCACAGAGCAGCCCTGCAGGATTCTTCATTACACCCAGAATCATAGAATATGCTGAGTTGGAAGGGATCCACAAGGATCATCAAGTCCAACTCCTGAAACACCTCTAATTTTGGAAGAAAAAGGTGCATACTCTGCCATAGGTCTGGCTGTAGATTCACTATTTAATGTATTGTAAATGCATTGCCATAAATCCACATGTACAAATCAGTATCTCATAGAATCCCAGGATGGTTTGGGTTCGAAGGGACCTTAAAGCCCATCCAGTTCCACCCCCTGCCACAGGCAGGGACACCTTCCACTATCCCAGGTTGCTCCAAGCCTTGAACCTGGCCTTGGACACTTCCAGGGATCCAGGGACAGCCACAGCTTCTCTGGGCAACCTGTGCCAGGGCCTCACCATCCTCACATAATAAGAATAATTTCTTGTTAATATTAAATCTAAATCTACCTTTCCTTCATCTAAGGGCCATTGCCCCTTGTCCTGACACTTCATGCCTGTGTCAGAAGTCCCTTCCAGCTCTCTTGGAGCCCCTCTAGGCACTGGAAAGGGCTCCAAGGTCTTCCTGGAGCTGTCTCTTCTCCAGGCTGAAGAGTTATGCTTGTGTTACTGATGTTACATTCTCCATCAGGTTCTTAAGAGAAGAATGGAGCACATTCAAGCCTCCAGTTTGGGCAGGTTTCCAATTGCTTGGTTGGCTTTCTGACCACCACTGCTTAATTCCAATGGGATTCAGCAAAACTACTGCTCTCCCCAGGCTAAAACCAGCTTTTGGCTGGAGCTGAGCCACACTTCACCCCCAGCTCAAATGTGTGCTGGATCTTGTGGCTGGAAGCAAGCTCTCCCACATTTCTGCTGATTCTTAAGAGCAACTGGTCTGTGAGAGCCTCACTGGCACAGCCTCTGCATCGCTGCCCTTTTGGCTTCCTGTTCAACCTGGCAGCCTCCCCTTGTGCTGCCAGAGTCCTCTACTCACTTCTGAACTGGGAATGCTTTCCTAGGAAAAGCAAACCACCAAACCAATTTTTTTTTTAGATGCTGGATGATCTCAAACCAGTTTTACAGCCAGTCTGACTGGTGAGGCAATTTGAACAGTTGCATTTCATTGCCAATGGGTTTCTCTGCACCTCACCTGCGTGTTCTGTAACTGTGCACTCTTTGTTGTGTACAGAATTACTGTGTCCAACACCAGCATGGTCCTCGCAGCCTCCTGCAGAGGAGCTCTGCTTTGCTACAAAATTTGGCATCTGTTTGCAGCTACTTTCCCTAGGAGCATACATTTTGAGAGCATCAAGTTTCCATTTCATCCTGCATTTTTGAAGGCAGCAGAGACAGACCGGAGATTTGATCAGACTGGGAAAGACAGAGCTGAGGAATGCTTTTAAAGGGAAGTCACAAACAAAATGCAAGTGTTGGGTACAAGGAGAAACACTGAGGTCTTCGTGTTGAAGGAGAGTGTGACGCTATCGAGCTACTTTGAAACTCTCTCTCCCTCTCCACACAAAGACCACCTCCAGAAATCCACCTTCCCGAGCCCTCAGCAATGCATTTAGAATACCCCAGCATGGAGAAAAAGGAAACACCATGCTTTACAGAGGCCTGGCTAATACCCTGGGGCTTGGTTCAGCACGCTGGATCTTTCAGGGGATGTCCCTTGGCTCGGCAAGCAAACCCTGGCACTGCACATACCCTCCCACATGCTCAGCAGCACAAGACAGAAAGTGTTAAACATATCAAGACCTTTAGGTTCTCAAAGTCTTTCTGGTATTTTTCCCTCAAAGTGGAAGCGTTCCCCTCCAGATGTTTGTTCTCCAGCTCATCCCTCATGACGTTCATCTGGGCCTCCAGCTCCTGGATGCGTTCCCTCAGGCCATGCATGGAGTCCGGGTCACTGCCGGGGTCCTGCCCGGTGCCACCCGCCTCGCCGGCCACCCAGGTGTCCCCAGCACCCGGGGCCACCGCGGGGGACGCCTCTGGGTGCTGCCTCTGGTACTCATCGAGGGTCTCTTGCAGGCGCTGCAGGTTCTGGCTGTAGTGCTCCTGCAGCGCCTGCAGCTCCTCGCCGTGGATGACCTGCAGCTCCTTGATCTTGGCCTGGAACTTCTCCTCCAGCGTTTGCATCTGCTCCAGGTGACACTGCTCCATGTTCTGCTTGTCGCGGACAACGGCGTCCAGCTGGTTGAGCCCCTCCACCCTCTCGGCCTTCAGGGCATCCTCTGTCCTGTTGAGCTGCTCGATCACGTTTCGGATCTCCTCCTCGTACCGCCCCTGCAGCTCGCTCAAGCTCTTGCTGTGCTCGTGCCCTTCCTCCTCCAAGAGCCTCCGCTGGCTGTCCAGCTGGGACACCTTTGCCTTGAGGTCAGCGTTCTCCCTCTCCAGCACGGCGATCACCTCGCTGTACTCGCCCTGCTGCTTCCTGAGCAGCTCCTCGTACTCATCCCGCAGCAGAGACACCGTCTTCACGCGCTCCTGGCACAGGGCATCCATGCTCTGCAAGGATTCCTTGTAGGACTTCATCTCCCTCTCGTGCTCCAGCCGGACTTTGCAGGCGGCGTAACAAACCTGAGCCTGAACAATGGCATCGTGGACTAACAAAGACGAATACCGCTCCAGGTCTCCCATGCACGAGTGGTAGGAAAGACTCTGGGACATCTTCAGGAGCTTCTGACAGTCTCTCATGGCCTCCTCGGGAGGCAGAGAGAGTAAGGCAACAGAGATCTCCTTCAGAACATTGGATTTGTCCTTTAGCTGCTGGGCAAGATCTTCCTGAATGGAAACAAGAGCTTCACTACTATGGTCTGGGGCACTGCCGGTCTCCTCCACCTTGGCTAATTCCTGGCATGGCACCATTTGGACACGGCTCCCATCCCAAGACATCTGGGTTCTTTCTGAAGCATCTTTTTGTATTTCAAGTGCTTCAGAAATCTGGTGCATAACTCTGTCAAACTCAGGAGTCCTGTATGCTTTGATAATCTCCTCCAACATGCATTTGTGCTGCTGCAGAGCTGTTTTGGTATTATGGAGTTCTTCTTCAATTGCTTTTAACCTCTGATGAAAAGATTCTCTCATTTTCTCTGCAACAAACCCAAGTTCTGCTTTGATCAATGTAGCATCTGCTACAGCACTGAGAAAACATGGGGAAATGCCCAAACTTGTTTCTGTTTCACCCTCAGCTTCTCCTTCTCTAGTGCTCAAGTGTGCTCTCAGCTCCTCCACCTGGCTCCAAAACTCCCCTTCCAGCAGCAGCTTTTTAGACAGGACACTGGCCAGATCATTGGCTGTATGAGAAACACTTGCTGGCTCCACCAAAACCACCTCGGCCGTTCCCTGGATCTCTCTCAGAAGCTGGGCTATCTCAGAGCTCGCATTTTTCAAAGACTCTGCTATTTGGTTGATGAGAGAGGCCTCAAATGCCACCCTCTCAGAAAGCCACCTCAGCTGGCCAGTGTCAAACACATCTGCTTGCTGCTCCTTGCAGACGTGCTCCTCTTCTCCCAAATCCCCTCCTTCTGGAGCGGGGCTCTCCGTGGTGAGGCTTTCACTCTGCTGATGCTCTGATGCTCCGCTCAGGGCTTGGATTGCGTTTGATAAAGTTGCTTCCATGCTAGACAAAGTAACAAGGAACAAATCACCCTCTTTATCCTTGTCTGATTTGGGCAAGGATCTTAGCTGCTCCCTGCACTTCTCTAAGCAAGTCAGCGCTTGATCGTTTTTCATCTGGAAACCTCCCAGCTCGCTGACGTGACTTTCTATGAGCTTGAACTTTTCCTGCCTCTCGCTCTCCAGCTGTGAGATCAAAGCATTGACTTGGGACAAGCTGGTCTGAAGCTGTTCCCGCAGCTGGGACTCTGTGCTGGCCCACTGATGGTGGAGGGCGATGAGCGTCTCTTGGTTATGGCCGTGCTGGCTTTCAAGCTTCATCGTCACATCTTTGAGCTTTTCCTCTGTAATATACAGTTTGGTTTCCAGGGAATGGATGATGGAGAGATAAGTCTCAGAATCGCTGGTCCCTGATGAGGGGTAACCCAGAGCTGGCTCTGAGGACATGCTTTCTTCAGACAGAGATCTGTCCTGGCTTGTGTCTGAAGAGGTACTGCTTGTCCAGTTTTTCTCTGATCCATCTGGATGGATGTATTTTTGACACTGGATGCTTGAAAAACGGATCCTTTGCCTCTTGGCCCCCATGATTCCTACGTCAGGCTTTGCTAAAGCTTTCTGAACCAACTCTTGGTCCTGGAGCTCTACAACTTTAGATGGGGAGCCAAATTCCTCCACTTGCGTCTGACTGGTCTCAAGAACTTCATCCTCCTCCTCCTTCAGTGCATAAGTCAGAGCTGGAAGGACATCCTGAGTTTGCAGAGCCTGCCCCAACTGGGACGGATGACTTTCATCCGCCTCAAGACTTGGGCCAAGGTCTTCTGCCTCCTCAGCACATGGACCTGTGCCCACACTAGCTAATTTCTTTAAAGCCTCCTCCTTGGCCTTTAGCTTTACTTTAGTCTCCTCTAAACTGCTATCTAAAGCAACTACTTTAACCAAAGCCTCACTGAGATCTTGATCTTTCTTCTCCACAATTCTCAAGTGCATTTCCTTAACGTGTCTCAGCTCTTCCTCTTTCTCTTTCAGCACCTCCTGCACCCCCCGGAACTGATCCGACACCTCCTCGAACGACTGCTCCAGATTGTGGTAGTTGGTCTCTTCCATTTTCAACTTTGCTTGTAGCTTTGCAACTTCGTTATCCGACTCGGCCACCTGATTCATGAGCTCGTGGAACCGGCACTTGATCTGATCCCTCTCTCTTTCGAGCTCCTTGATGTGCTCGGCAAGTTTTTGGATGCTTGCCTCCTTCATGGCCAGCTGCTCCTCCAGCTGGTGGACGAGCTCGCTGCCTTCGAACTTGGCGCTCAACTTCTCCTTCTGCAGAATCTCCATTTGCTGCTCGCTGTTCTGCAGCTGATTCTCGTACTCGTTGGCCTTGTCCTCCACCTCCTTCAGGCTCCGTATCAAAACCTGCTTCTCCCTCTCGCAGCTCTCCAGCAAAGCCTCATAGTTCTTCTGCAGCTTCTCCTCCATGAGGACCCGTGCCTGCTCGCTGGCATTCAGCTGCCCGCTGAGGTCCGTGATCCTGTCCTGGAGCCGCTGCACTTCCTTCTGGTGGTCCCGCTGCAGCGCCTGCTGCATCTCCAGGTCCCGCAGCTCCTGGGTCTTCTCCAGCAGCAGAGCCTCCGCGCTCTTCAGCTTCTGCTCGCTGGCCTTCAGCTGGGAGCTGAGCGCGGCCTCGCCGTGCTGCCACTCCTCCAGCTGCTCTTTGGCTTTCTCCTTCTCGCTCCTCAGGTCGCTCTTGAGCTTGGCCAGGGTCTGCTCCTTGATGGCGAGCTCGGCCGCCGCGTTACTGAGCCTCGCCTGCAGGCTCTGAATCTCGGCCTCGTGGTGCCGGATCACGTCCTTGGCCTCGGCGTAGCTGCGCTTCAGCGACTGAATCTGCTGATTGATCACCTCTTGCCGCTGGCATTGGGCTTCCAGCTCGCTTTGGAGGTCTTGGTTGACTTTGTGGAGCCTCTGCCAGGCACCTGATGGCGAGGCGGCTACCTCGGTCTTAAAAAAATTGATTAAATACTAGATTAGTAACACTCTTGGCTCTCCCTTCTGAGTGTCACACCTCTGGCCAGGCAGGCCGTGGAAAAGCTCCTCACAGCGACTTGGCTGCTACCCACTGCTCCAATTGGGATGATTTGTTCTTGGCACAATTTGGTTTGTTTAACCAACTTTTTTTTTTTTTTTTTTTTTTTTAATGAGAGACAACTGCTTTCCAGTAACAGAAAACACTGACCACAACATCAAAACAGCTGTACAGTTAACAGGCTAAATGGAAAAAAAAAAATAAACCCAAACTCAAACAGAATCAAAGAAACAATGAAAAAGAAACACCAGCAGTAAAACAGAGACAGACAGACAAAAGAAAAATGCCAAGGATGATGAGGAGGAGGAGATGGAACAAAGTGGAGGAGAAAGGAACTGCTTTTTTTTAGCAAGTTTGTTTGTTTGTTCATGAAACAAAAAGTGCACAGTTCAGGTAATACAGTCCACCGACCAAAAGCAACAACAGAAAGTGAGGTGACAGCAAATGACATCACATCCCACCCAAACACGGGGCGACAGGCCAGCCATTGTGGTGGAGATGTCATTTCTGCGCCTGCCAAACAGGACTGAGTGGCTGCTCATCGTTTTAGAGAGGTGCTGTTATGCTAAAGCTTAGGGCTAGGGAGGATCTAATATCTCTACCTGCAAAATAAAATAAACCAACAAAGGACAAAATAAAAAGCCCGACAAATGGAGGGAAGGAAAAGGTGTGATGAGAACGTAAAAATGAAAGAAACCAACCTTTGTGAGATTCAAACCAAAGCAATGGAGCATGCAAAGAGAAAACTCACAGAAGGCGTCATGCAAAAGGCGACAGAAATTATGTATCTTAAAAAAAAATACACAGACAGGAAGAGGTGAGAGAAGCACAGCGTTAAGCCTAGGAATTTGGCCTGCCTTGCTGTACTCTGGTTGCTGATTAAGGAAAGCCCACAGATGTGACACTCAGTTATGTTAAGTTAAATTTCATGCTTTACACCAAAAACATGCAAGAATATCCGTCTGGGACAGGTTAGTACGTGCCCCCTCCCACCCACATGGCCAGAGAGGGGGATGTCCCCAGCCCATTTGCCAGGAGCAGGAGCTCCTGGTGCTTCTCCCAGTAGGGATCAAGGTTAGGGTGCCCCATCCCAAGGAAGCTCAGAGCAAGAGAAGGGTTACTCGAGGCCAGAGAGGCTTCAGTGCACGGCACATGCATTGGAGGGTGGCTCAGCACTGCTTCATGGAACAGGCAGTGCATGGGGGTCCCTGAGGGGCTGGTCAGGCTGCCAAGGAGGGGCTGGTGCCTCCCAGGCAGCTCAGGAGGGATGGGCTTGGCAGCAGTCAGGTTTCTCTATCAGCCCTCCTAATAGATAATGCAGGAACCTCCCCAAAATCAGGCATGATTGGGGGCAGGGATGAAATTCAGTGGGGGTGTCCAAAAAAATGCTGTGATGTTTGTCTGCAGAATTCCCCCAGCGTTCCCACTCTCTCCACCCCAGCAGGGTTTGGTGGGGTTACTCCCTCCTACAACAGGACTTTAATCCCTCTGGTTCCCAGGAAACACAAGGGAAAGCCCCAATACAATTAGATTGGAGCAGGCAAAAACCTCCAACCTTTCCAAAAACCCTCTCCAACTTCCAGGTCCAAGTCTGGGTCACTTCTCTTTGCAGCTCAGCCTCTCTGCAGGCTTCCCCTCTTGCCACCCCTCCTCGTATCGAGGCACTGTGGCCAACTTCAATCTGATGGTGGATTCAGCATCCAGCTTTTATCCCCATTCCCTGATTTTTCCAGGCTCCAGGCAAAGGGAGGTCAGACGCCTCTGCCCCAGGGAAGTGGGACTTAGTTACTCTTCCAGCTCTGCCAAGTGAAAATGGAACTCCTCCAAGCAGGCACTGTCAGCTCGGAGACTCCAGAAATGAATTAATTACTCCTCCTGGGAGATCATGGGCAAGAAAGGCAAGATGTCCCCCTCCCTGGGCTGGCTCCACTGCCTGTGCAACTTCTTCAGGGAAAATTTTCCTGTGAGAAATAAGGATGCAAGGTTTGGCATCGACACTGGGTTTTGCTGCCACGGGAGCGCAGCGTGCGGCAACGCGCGGCCACTTTGATCCACAGCCAGTTTGGTCAAGTAGATTTGAGCAGGTCAAAATGCTGACCCTGCACAGAACAAGACTATGGACCCCTGAGAGCAGCCAGAAGCTGCCCTGCTGGTGCCACAGCTTCCCCTGGGCATGGATGTTCTCAGAGGAAGGGCTGCAAAAAACCTGCTTTGTTTGGACGAGGCGAGGAAAGGTTTTCCCAAAGACCATCCTGTTTCTTTTGTCAGATCCTCCAAAACTAATTGCAAGGCTTTGCTGAGGAATCCTGTGACAGCAGAAACCATCAAAGTGACCCAAGAAAACAGGTCATCCCAGTGCAAATCCCACTCTGGCTGCAGGGAATGTGACCAGGAGATACATCTGAGTGTCCTGTGTTTGCCCATGTAACAGGCAGACAAAATCCCCAGCCAGGAACAACTGATGGGCTACAGGATGCTTGGAAAGCCTTGTGTGCACTCCACTGCCTGAGGGGAGAATCTGGGGCACAGAAAGGGGAAACAGCTGTTGCAAAGGCAAACACAGTATGGGACGGATCAGAGGTGGACTTTGCTGAAGTCCCATCTGTCCGGCTCTGTTTTGTTTCCCCTTGGGAATGCTAACAGGTAATGCTACCTTCTATTCCATCCCAGATCAGACGTTTCCATAAGCAGACGACTCTGGCAATGCTAAAGAATTAGCCACATTTGCAAAAAGGTCAAATCTCTCGGAGCTCAGTGGTGGTCACCCAGGATGTCCCCACGAACACCGCAGACAGAAGCCCACCAGGGATCCCTCAGGCACAGGGAAGATGGATCTCCACCTCCTCCCTGTTCTCCTACCTGCAACACGTAGCCCTCCCGGGCGCTCTGCTCCCGGCCCAGAGCCACTTTCAGCTGATCCTGCAGGTGCCGGTTCTGCTCCAGGAGCTCCAGGGCCTCCTTCTGCTTCTGCTCCAGCTGGAGGGACATGAACAGAGACAGCGTCCAGGGAGTGGGCAGGGGATCAGCCATAAGGAACAAGTGGCTCGGAGGGGACACAGAGCAGAATTAACGGAGCTTTTGATGGTACCACTGCTCTGCTCTGCTCTGGGACCTGGATTTCATTTTGCCAGCAAAAATCCCTCCCCTCTGAAAGAACTTATTTATGTAATAGTGTAATTCGTAAAGCTCACTACAGCAAAGGATGAACGGTACCAGCTCATGCCAGGCACAACCCTGGCAAATCCCAGCCCAGTTCAGCTCAGTGATATTCCTGGTTACTCCATAAGAAAAGGTTACCCCTTTCATTCCCACTAATACACCTTAATCCCAACTAACAACAATCTTTGTTATCCCAGGCAGGAAACTCTTCCAAGTGAGCTGAGTCTCCTCCATTCTTTTCCAAAAATCTTTAAGGCTATTTGATGTAGGGTCCACAAAAAAGGAACCTTTGTGGTGTGTGCTCAGATCATGGCAGTTTATAAATGCAGACACAAGTCTCTATAGCTGCAGAGACACAGAAGATTAGGAATTTGCAGTCTGGTTGACACACTTTGATTGTACTCATTTTGTCAGAGACAGGCTGGCTACAACCACCACAAATCAGGCTGTGCTGGCTGGGAGGGGTAAGGAAGTACCAGGCCATAAGAACAGCCCTTTATGCAACTGTGAGAAACTTGAAAGCTGCTGGCAGGGCGAACAGGAATTGATGCAGATCTGTGCCCTGCCAGCTCCCCAAGGAACCTACAGCATCCCTACTAGCTGCTGTTATGAAGGAGGAATATTTACAGCTATTTTTAAGCCTATATCACGCTCCCTATAGTCACCCCAGTGGCCCGAAGGCCATTCTGGCAGGCAGCCTGCACCCTACACACCCCTTTACCTCCTTCTCCAGCAGCGTGGTCAGGTGCTGCTTCGTCAGCCCCTCTTCCCGGTCCTCGGCGTGGGCGAGGTGCAGGGGCGTGATGGGGATCTGCTTCTCCTCCCGCAGCGGGGTGGTCTCCACCTGGTGCCAGCGCTGCTCGATCTCCACGTGGACGTTCTGTGGTTTGATGTCTGCTGGGACAGGCAGGATCCTGTCCACCTCCATCCTCAGCGCCTCTTCTGACCCTGCCCCGTCCACGGCATCGATCATCTCGAAGCGCTTGCGCCGTTCCTCCCGCCGCCGGGCCCGCTCCCGCTCCAGCTCTCCGGGGTCGGCGTCGGCAGCTCCGCCGTCCCTGGGGAAGGCGGCCGAGCCGCTACTGGAGGAGTCTGCAGCGTTCGCACGCTCCTGCACCAGGGCCTGCTGGATGGGGCGGAATTCAGCCCAGTCAAACGTCTTGGAGCGTCCTTCTCGCCGGCGTTCCCGGGCACGGCTCCGCTTCTGCTCCGTGTCCAGCTCGGCTTGTTCCGCATCCGGCTTCTCGCTCGGCTTCGGACCGGTCTCGAAGGAAGAGCCTGTTTTGCTTTTCTCTTCCGGCAGCGAGCTGTGAGGACAGAGAGAGGGTGAAGGAAAGTGTCAGTGGGTGCTGGAGGCAGCCAGGCGCTCCCATGCATGCCTCCAAGAGCCGGGTGGAAAAGGGCTGCTGGAAGCCCAAGCCAATGCCACGTGGGTGTCCCCTGCCCCTCCATCTCCCCTCGCTCCTCGGGTGCAGGAGCTGTGGATGTGCTGGTGTGCAAAGCCTTGGTGCAAGCAGCCCCAGCTGCTCCTGGGACACCCTGGCACCCGGAGAGTGGCTGATCCCAACCTTCTTCCTCCTCGGCAGCCACACTGTGGGGCCAGTGACCATGAGCAAGCAGCAACCCATGGCTGAGGCAGCGACCCCAAATTGTGCTGTCAGAGGTTCCAACAGCCCCTCCAGCCCCCAGGCTGTGGGGCTCCATGCACACCCCGGCTGGCATGGCCATAGTCATGAGCTTGTGGGAAAGATGCCACCAATCCCACCAAAACCAGGCTGGCTTCGGAGCTGTGGGGTGGAGAAGCACAGAGCAGCAATGAGAGTCTTGGGAAACAAGGCTAAGGCTCCCCTTCAGCTTGGAAAAGTATTAATGGGTCCATAACTTCTCTGTGCCACTATCTGCACTGAAGGCACAGACCTCCCCAGGGCACCCAGACCCACAGGCAGCACGGGCAGCCCCCCTGGCACTGGGCAGGGGTGAGTGCAGCAAGGAGAGCGCATTACTCAACACATCACAGAAATCACTGAAAATGCCAATTTCTCAAGCAAGGAATGACTTTCAGTGCTGAGTTAGAGGGTGGTGGGTTGAGGGGAGAGACATACTCATCAAGCAGGGAAAGTTAATAGGGGAAGGCAATACCATTTCTAACCTACAGACAATCCATAATGCAGTATCAGCTTATTAAATACAGACATGCCAGCCCTGCAACATGCAGATCAAAATTAAACCAGAAAACAGCAGTATGCTACATCTGTGGAGGAAACCTGTCCCAAGGGAGTAGTAGGCACTTGCTGAACTCTCTTTGCTACCCAAAGCTCCAAAAGCTGCCTCCCAAGGCACAGTCCTGCTGCCCAGGCTGACTCCTGGCTCTCCCTGCTTCCAATACAACCACAGCATCCCCAGCCTCCAGCAGGGACTCAACAAGCTTGGTGCAAGAGCTGGAAAGCAGCTCACTGGGCCCTCCACTACAGTCTCTGACCCATGGGACCACATGCATGGGGACTGCTGTGATCAGGAACAGCAGCAGCAGCAGCACGGCTTCTCCCACCTCAGAAACACACCCCAGCCCCCAGCCAAGAACCTCATGTTTGTGCATATGCCCAAAACAAAGGATGGAGCAGAAGACATGGCTCTGTGTGGGCTAGTATCTTCCGATGCACTATCATCCAGCAGCAAACCACAGGCTCAGTAGAGCTGGGTTTTGAGAGACTCTGGCAGTTACAGGCTAAAACCAGCTCAGAGATAATTCCTTCTTCAGTGCTGTCACTTGCAGCTAATAAAATAAACCCAGAAGGCACAATGATGAAATGTCACTGTTCCTCACCCATGATACTGCATGACTCCAAAGCCAGGCTCTCAATCTGGAGTCAGTTAGTGATTACAGCTGCATTTTAAAGTAAAGCAGGGATGAGACTGAGTCTTAAAATGGAGAAGAGCATCAGGAAAGAAATGGGGGTCCTGAGGCCCACCATATGGTGTTGGGACACAGATATTTTGCTGCTCTAAATCCCACGTGGAAGAATCTTGGCATTTCTAGAGGTGACATCTCTCAGGAGCTCATTTCTCCTCTGCTGCTTTCCAAAGGGCACGGGATGTGGGTCAGGGAGCAGAGGGATGGCCGCTGGGAACGAAGTGAAGACACTCAGAAGGTTGACCCAAAGTTTCTCATTTCATCTCCTGCAAGTGCCCCACGGCTATTAGTTCTGCTCAACCACTTCACATCTTCTCCACCACAGAGAAATTAATTCATATCACACAGGAAGGAGTGATCTTTGCCTCCCAATGGTATTTATAGGTTAAAATAAAAAGGTTTTTTTTTAACAGGGGTGGGTGTGGGAGTGGTGCAAGCTGCAAGCTGAGCACGCTGTGGCAAGAAGAGCACAAAGGTTGCAGGGAACTGGGGTGCACTGGGGAACTCAGCCTCACAAGGGCTGTGAGCTCAACGTGGATCCAGTTCTGAAGCAGCCACTTTTGTTAATGAGGATATTTTCTATTTGCCCCATCATCATCATCAGACTGTAATTAATGCCTCTGCAGATTGCACGGCACTGCTGAGGACAGGGAGCAGTGCAGCATCTGCTGCCCATGCCAGGTGCTGACACATGCACCAATGTAAACCATCATTAGGGCTCAAGAAACCAAGACAAGGAGTGTTTGGCTGGGTGGAGCCACGGCAGCAGGTCAATGAGACACAGCTAAGGGCTGCAGGAGTGTGTGGGACCCTCCTCAGGGGTGGGTGAGCACTGCTGCCCTCCCAGCACACTGAGCACAACACCCTGCCACTCTGCCAATGCCTAGCACCCCTCCATGCTGAGCCTTGGGCAGTTTGTCCTTCCAGCAGCCCCCTTCACCCACTGCTTCCCTGGTGCAGAATGCAATGGCATCCCAAAGCCAGGTGGGATGGGCTGGGATACCCCACGCTGCTGCCAAGGGCTGCCAGGCAGGCACCAGTGAACACAGCCCTGTTGCACACACAGAGCAGGACTCCAGCAACATGACTAACCCACAGCACCAGCTCGGTGGGAAACCACAGAAGCACACACACATCATTCCCTTTTCCCAGCTCAGGACTGGTTCACGGTCTGTCTGTGCAGTGTAACAAGTTACTGCCCAACGGGGACCTGCGCCTGGACCCTCTCAGAGGGAAAGCCAAGTGAAACCACTCTGTGTGGGTTGGAGCAGGTGCAGACAGTGAGCACTGCAGGGCTATGGTGCTGCAGTAACCTGTGAGCAACCATTAATACATCTGGCTCTTTAAAGGCAGAGAGGTCCCCTCAAATTTCCTTGGTCTTCATCTTCGTATCTAGTCACATCGGAAGATACCAGTGTGGGGAAATCAAGGGTCAAGACCAGGTTGCTTCTTCCCTTCTCTCTGGTTTTTATTTAAAGAAAAAAAAAAAAAAAAAAGGAAGGGGGGAAGAAAAGAATGAAAAATAAATGGAAACTGCAGGACTTCCCATCCGAGGTGCAGAAAAGGAGGAGCATGCAGTGAATCACAAGATATACAAACCACAGAACGTTAATACAGGAGAGAACACAGTTTTCCAACCTGGGCTTCAGCACGGATAGTTTCAAAGAGAAGTTTTTCCTGGGATTGCATGGAAATCAAACATACACAGGAGTGAGGAGAAAGGCGGCTTCCCTGAGACCCCTGTGAAATCCACCAGAGCTCGGGCACGGCTGGGAAAACAATGGCTGAGGGCTAAGCAGGATGGGGAAGGAGAAGATGGAGCATCTCCAGGTCAACAGCACTGGGTGAGAAGAGCCATTCCATCAACACAGGAACAAGCCTGGCAAAACCCTGCTGGCTGCAGCTACAGTAAGGAGACTGAGTTAGTGATGTAGCCGTGTCCACACAGCCTGTAAGAAGTAGCCTGTGTGAGTGTGGCCAGCACAGACAGCTGTGAGGAGGCCAAACAGCCTGTACACACAGCCAGAAGCGCCCACAGAAGGTACTCTGTGACGCAGGAGGTCCCCTTCCTCTGGCACTGATGCAGGAGGAGACACCAGCATTACTACAGCTTAAGGGGGATGAGCTGCAGCAGCCTTCTGGAAGATCAGAAGAGGGAAGATGATTTCCTGGCTGGAGTTTAAAATAGATCAGAGCCAAACAGTTTCTAAACTCAACCCTGGGCTCCTGCTGCTGTGACCCATAGAGGGGCTGGGCAGCTCCTGCGGAACAGTAGCCAGAGGAAAGGGTGAACCCAGCACAACTGAATCCAAGTGGTTTCACAATACCTGGTAGGAATCCAGAGGAGCCTTGATATAGGAACAGTATTTCATAGTCCTATGCACAAATTAAAACCACATTTTCAACCCTCTTTGAAATCTGCACGTGTAAGAATAACTCAGCATATCAGTGTCCCCACAACATGTATCCAAATTAAGCTCAGAGAGATGTGAGAAAAAGCTGCAGCTTCCAGGAACAGACAGGCTCAGAAAGAGGAAAGAAAAAGGATGAGGGATGAGTTACTCCTGCACAGCAAACCACACAGCTGCAGGGGCTGCTACAGCCCCCCCTTACCTTGTTACATCAGGAGCAGTGGTGGGGCGAACGTGTTTCATGATGGTCTGGATCCAGTTGCGGCGGATGCCCGATGTCATGGCAGAGAGGGTGAACTCCCCTTCCTTTGTCTACAGAGAGACAGAGAACAGCTCAGAGCAGGTGATTGCACACACCAGCAGCTTCCCAACTCCCCAAGACCACCCTGCACTCATCCCCAGGCCCCCAGTGCTAGGGCACTGCTTGCTAGCCACACAGAGTCAAACCCAGCCCCTCTGTCCCCCAGCACACTCCCAGTGGGAATTAGCATTTCCCAGCAATCAGGCTGATCTTGCCATAGGTGAGACTCAAAGGCTGTGACAAAACCTTCCTTTTCCCCTTCCTTTTCTGACAGTCAAAAAACTGGCCCTCAAACCCAAGTCCACAGCTCTCTGGAGCACTGTGTGGGGATGCTGAGCAGCCTCTCTTGGGTGTCTGGGGAGATGTTCCCCTTGTCACAGACAAGCATCCCCATCAGCTGTCCTGCAGCTGGACTCTTCCTCCTCCCCACATTTCCCTTACATGGATCTGGAAGCCGTAGTTCCTCTGAACTGGGTACTCAGTGACATCATAGCACGTGGATAAATCGATTTCTCCATCCAGGTCAGCTGCCTGCAGAGGGAAGAGGTAAAATAAGCCACAAAGCTTTGCAGCCCCAAAGCATGGTGGGCTTGCAGGGAAGCACAGCAGGCCCCTGAGAAGCACAAAGCCCTGAAGGGGCCCCAGGACTTCGGAATCTGGGAATGGGAGCACTGAGGGAGGCCAGATCCATTTGGGAGCACCAGTAGCTGCCCTGTAATGGGCTGAGCACTGACAGAAGACACTTACCTCCTCTGCCACTGAATCCCGGTAGTATCTCAGGCTCTGGTCAGTCAGCACAAACCAGTGCTTCTTCCACTAGGAAACAACAAAGATGGAGCAGTTACAATCCTGCTCCTTCCCCACCACCATATTCATGGCTGCTTGTCACAGGTCGACTGGCAGAGCCACCCTGCAGGAGGCAGCTGGATGCCTGTCCCTCCCAGCTCCACACACTCCATGGGAAAGGGGAGAACCAAACAGGCAGCAGTGCAAGGAACAGTGATGGTTTGCTGCCACTCTGCAGAGTACCAGATGCTGCATGTGACAGTGACACCACGAGAGCCACGGGGCAGTCACAGCCTCCCCATTAGCTCCACTACAAGATAATGCTTTTAGAGACTGCACTTAAAGCCTTTTTAGCACAAAAAAAAGGTGGTAAAACATTCATGTTTTATCTACAGTGCCTAGAAACTGAGTTGGGAGTCTATTCCTGGCCCTTGCTCTATACAAATCTGCCTCTTGAATGCTTCCAGCACAGGCTCACCTGAGGCAGCTTTCAGTCAAAGCACTCGCTCCAGCTGCCAATTCCCCTTTGGCTGTCTATGGATGTGTCCCTGGACCCAGGGGTACCCACAGCAGAGCCTGGGCCACCCACAGCCACAGGCAAACTGCCCTCATTTTCCCTGACAGCTTAGTAGGTGGGAAGAAAATCCAGGGAAGGGGTGGTTTGCAAACAGCCAGGGCCATCCACGCTGCCTCAGCATCAGTGCCCACTCCTAAGGCTCCAATAGAGCAGAACATCCTGCATCCCTTTGGGAATTAACAGCAGGAAAGTGGCACCAGCTGCTGCCCTCAGAGCCATTTATTTATTTATTTATTGCCATTTCCCTGGCACTCAGGAGACTTTACCTGAGCCTCATTTCTGACACCAAAGAGGTCGCTGGATCGCAAGGGAGACAAGAGTAATAAATAGGGAATAGGAACATGAAACCAGTGCTGCCATCCAAGCTGCCCTGCCTCCCTAGAAACCCACAATATGATATCCACCTTTGAAACCTCCCCAGGACAGAGCAACAGCAATTCCCACTTCAAGAGAAGCCCAATACTGATCTACCCAGAACACTGGGGCTCCATCAGCGCCCCATGTGCAGCCGGCACAGGATGTTAGAGTGAGCTGCCAGAAACCAGGATTGACCACAGCACCAAACACTGACATGAAGGGCAGAGCTTTCTCCTGACTCACCTGCCCATCCTCATACTGCTTTGTCAACCAGCCCTTCTTGAAGTTCAGCAGGTCGGGCTGGAAGAAAGGAGAGAGGGATCAGGAGAGGGAAGAAGTGTCTGCGCCCAGAAGGCAACAGCAGCGAGTTGATAAAACCCAGCAGAGCAATGAAAGAGACCAAAAACAGTTAAATTCACAGAATCATATAATAGTTTGGGTTGGAAGGGCCTTTTAAAGGTCATCTACCCCAGGCTGAATCATTACATTGCACGGTGGCTAAATGTTTGCTCCCAGGAAGAATGGAGACCTCTGCACAGTTTATTCAGGCTGTTCCCTTCCTACCATTTCTCCTGCAATTTCCTACTGCTACACCAGCATTACAGAGAAAGGATAAACAAGGAATTAGCAAGACTTCAGACAGTTTTACCCTCTATTATATATTATGAAAGAAAAATGATGTGCTATTGATGCAAAGCTGCAGGGTTCAAAACAGGCTGAGTTCCCAAGGCTGGAAATACAGGGAATCCGAGCCCTGCACCACCCAAATGACACCTGCTTTTTCCTCCAGTGTGGGTGCATGGGGATGTTGAATTTCTGAGGAAAGCAAGCAGGACAGCGTGGGATAACTGCTGCCAGCCCCTCCTCCCAGCCCTGCCTGTGTGCAGGGAAGGATGTGGTGGAAATGCTTTCACTCCCCCGAGGCTGAGCTCCTCCAGCTGCTCCACGTGCTGTAGAGTGGAGGAGGAAAACAGCAGTGTGTGAAATCCAGCTGCAGCATCTGAAACGGGCTACAGCAAGGGCAGCAATGGAAATTGGGTCTGGGAGCCTATTCAATCAAACCCATGGGGCAGCACATCCCATATCTGAGTGATCCTGTGGTGGTGGGAACACAGTCCTGCTCCACAAAAACATAGGGGAAAGTAAAGTACTGAATTATAGGATGTTTTGGGTTGGAAGGAACAGTAAAATCATCCTGTTCCAACCCCCTGCCATGGGCAAGGACACCTTCCACTATCCCAGACTGCTCCAAACCCCATCCAACCTGGCCTTGGACACTTCCAGAGATGGGGCAGCCATAGCTTCTCTGGGCAACCTGTGCCAGGGCTTCACCACCCTCACAGGGAAGAATTTCTTCCTAATATCTAATCTAAACCTGCATGACTTTCTTCCCTTCACCAGATAATGTGCATTGCCACTTCATATGCACTTCTTATTCCCACCAAGAATTTAAAAAATCACTCTTGTGGCTGTACAAGTCTACAGGAAAAGCTCCAGAAAGACCAAGCTACTGCATTTTTCTGATAAGTCCTTCAATAGAAGCTGTCCATCCACAAAAAATGCAACTTGTATTTACAGTAGGTCTGTAATCTATTTGAGAGATTAGCAAGTGTATTTATTTTGTCCCTACAGAAGGGTGGTGAGGGAGAGGAGAGTGCTTTGTGTTTATTCTGTACTGTTTGCCTCCAGGTCTGGTGAGCATTTGAAATATGCAAAGGGAGGAAAGCTCAGGAGGGAAGGTTCAGCCCTTCCTTGCAGCCTTCATCCCACTCACACCCACTTCCAACTGCATAAACATCAAGGAAATGGCATTAGAAAACTGGGACATGTGTTTGCTCAGCCTGGTCTGTGTCCCTGCCCCTGGCAGGGGAGTTGGAACAAGATGATCTTTAAGGTCCCTTCCATCCCAAACCATTCTGGGATTCTGTGATCCTATGAAAATACCACAGTCGTGACACAGCAGCTGGTCCAAGTCCAGAAACTGGACTGACTCTCTGCTGAACTGGAATGCCCTGCTGCAGCCTCTGCTGGGGACACCACGGGGCAAAGAGGGGCTCTGGCCAGGTGAGGTGACCTCAGAACTTCTAGGGTGACCTACAGCATAAGTGTCTGACACATCACAAAGCATGGAGGAAATGGGGTATTCCAGGGGAAAATAACCAGAGCAGGGTCTGCTTCCCAAGCTGCTGCTGTACTTTAAGGAAAAGTGCTCCTCACAAGACTCTAAGTTTTAATTTCTGCAAAAGGCAAAAAGTGTGGCCCTTCTCCAGCTGGGCCCCTGAGACTTTCAGCACTGGTCACACCTGATTCAGGTCCCTGAACCTGCTCCAATTCTGAGTGCATCCCACATCCTATGTGCTGGCTGTGAGGAAAGCAGCAACAGTCCAGTTTTTGTGGGACCTTTTGGAAAGGGCCTCTCATGCCCTTCCCCAAGGCAGGGGACACCCCCCTGCTGGCTCACCGTCATAGAGGACTCCGTGGACCTTCTGTCCAGTGACTTTGCCCGGCGGTGTGGGGACAGAGGTGACGCAGACACGTCCAGGATGGAGCCCACAGCTGCTCCTTCACAAGTGAAGTCCTGTGTGAACAGCATTAGCCCAGATCAGTGCAGGAACTAGGACAGAGTCCTGCTCTCTTGGCTCATGGCATAAAAATCTGCTTTATTTAAGGGGCATCTCAGGCCCAGAACAAGTGTCATTTCCTTGGCAATACATTTTTTGTCCTTTCAGGCACTAATTTGTTCCCATTATACCCAAGCATATCTGGGACTCTCAAACATGTTTCTTTTGTTACTTCACCCTATCCTGATGTGTCCTGCCATGCCAGGTCTGAAGTTTCCCTTTGTATTATGAAGAAAGAAGAGACAGTCTGATTTTCCACTCCAATCTACACCTGGCCAAGGGAGCAGAGCAGGAAAATTCGCACACACTGAGCACCCACAGCGGTTCAGCTCCTGCAGGAGCTGCCTGCGACTCCAAATCCACATGGACAAACCCTGCAGCTAAACCCTCTATCCTGGGATGCAGGACTCCAGGTTTTATCTTCCAGGATTCTGTGGCTGAGCATCTTACCCGTTTCCGTGGGAAAACCCTCTTCTCACTCCTGCCCTGCCGCGTCTCGCTGGACAGGGCGGCGCCTCCCGGCGCGTTCGTTTCCATGTGCTCCGCGTTCTCAATATCCAGTGCCTCGAATTTCTCAATCACCTGGGATCTCCTGGAAAACAGGGACAAAAGGGAAACCAGAGATGTTTTAAACACATGAGCATCAACTGCGTGGAGCTGTACAACCCTACAAGTTTAAGGTCACAGATTGCTCAACCCAGAGTTCAGGCACATCAGGCTTTTGGTCTCTGTTTCTCTGTGAGCTCCAGCATGGCCAAATCCAGGGTAAAAACTCTGATCTGACATTATTTTACCCACAAAGTGGGGAAAAACCTCACATTATTCAGCTCTGCACCTAGCATCTTCAGTAACTAGAAACCTCTCACAAAACCCAGCAATAATTTTTTATTTGTGACTTTAACAGCCCCTTGGGAAGTAGGGATTATGGAGCAGCTTTGGCTTAAGCTTTGCCTCTACCCTCTAGCACTGGGGCTCTCAATTGCACCCCAGACCCCTGACACGTCACACCAAGCTGGGGTGCAGAGGTAATGGGTGGCTCTGGGTCCCCCAGTGTGTTCACTGCAAGAGGAACCCTCTGAAAACTCAACCCCACACAGGGAACAACCACAGGACTGCACTGAGTAAGGGGTGTCCATAGGTGCCCCCAGACCACGGCTCTGGCTCACAGGATGCACCAGAAAGGGCCTGGGGAGATGAGGAGCACCCTGTACCATGGCAGGGAACTCCCTGCAGAATCTGGGGCCTTTCCCTCCTCTTAACTGGGCTGAAAATCCAGTCTGGACATCAGGAGGCGTGACCTGAACTCTCAGACACTGCCTTGGAGCCCATTGCACTGTGGCACTTGCGTTTCTGAGGATGGAGAACTATGAAGAAATGTGGATGGAGCAGGAGCCAACCCTGGAACAAACCCAAATGGGATTCTCTTAAGGACGAGCAAACAGGTGGAATTAGAAGTGCTGTTTCAGCATGAGAAGCTGCTCACTGACCCACAGGAGAGGAATTTCTAAAGAACCTGCTCGTGTCTAAGTTTGCATTTCCAGGCGTTCAGGAAAGTATCGGCCTCAGGTCTTCAATCACAAACTGGGAATATAAAGCAATAACCCACCACCACCACATGCCAGCTGTGCTCTGAGCTGTGAGGCTTGAAGTTCCACTTCAAACCTCCCCAAAAAGCTCTGTCTAGGTGGTTTCTTGACACAAAATTTGGACCCGCATATGCCACATCTAAACTTGGGGCTGTTTGCTCTGTGTGAGCCTCTGATGTGCATGAAAATCACAATGGCAACCACATGAGGGATAACAGGTTATCCAAAATAAAAACATTTTTAACACTCCCCACAAAGAGGAACAGCAGGTTAAGGATTCAAAAAACCATGAGATGTTCAGTTTTCAACCAATATTTGCACCAAAATCTATAAATGAGACAACCAGTCTTAGCACATCCCATCCCCTGGGGGGCTGGGGCCCCCCACTGCTGCTCAGAGCCAGGCTGCCAGGACACAACAAAAGAGGAAGGGACAAAATTGGTAGGGAAGACATTGCTTTGTAAATTTAAAGATCTTTGATGCTTTTAGGGGACATCTGTTCAGCCCCTCCTGCCTCCCAGTTTGCAAACTGGGAGTGGGTAGATCCCAGGCTCATGCAGAGCTCCTGATTTCTCTGGGATGTTCTGCTCATGAGAAGCCTGACATAGGCCAGGCTGAGGAGCATAAATTCATGTTCTGTGTTCACTGACAGACAGGGAATTGTGTTGGAGTCACATTATTTTAACCCTTTTTATACTGGGCCAGCCTTCTCTGAGTCTCAGTTCAGGAGGGAAGAAAAGGTCCATGAATTAACATCGTCTGTGCCCTATTAGGTGAAGGTCTGAAGAAAAACAAATCAAGAGGGAAAAAAAAAAAAAAAAAAAAGAACAAAAACCCAACCAAAAAAACCATAAAAACAAAATCAAAAGCAGGTTGATTTTTCATGAAAAAGGGGCTGCACCACCAGGTTGTTCTACGGCTTGAGATTGAGATGAGATGGTAGCGAAGCAGGCGAAGTAAAGGTGGACACGTCACACAGCAACACAGCAGGAGAAGGTGGAGAGCAACAAGACCTGGAAGAAAACAAGGCTGGAAAATGAATGAACAGAAGAGGAAATTATATATCTGCATCTACATATAAAACAAAATCAAAATCATTCCAGTCATTCATCATCGAAAAAGGGAGGAGAAAAATAAATCACTGCAACCAAATCACAGCCCCAAGGGTTAATATCATCCAGATTACAGGAAAGAATCTTTTTTTTTTCCCATTAGATCAACATTTCAGAGAGGTTACTGCCAGAGATCCTGGAGGGACGGGGAAGGAAGGGCTCTCCTCCCCTCCCCACGTGTTGGATAGAGCTGCTCCCTCTGCACAGCAGCTCTGGGTGGACAAAACAAGGCTGAGACAGGTATGAAGAAGCTTTTTAAAAGCTGCGGTGCATTTAGTGCTTTTCAACTACAAAAGCTCATCCCAAGGAATTCCTTGGCCATGCAGTCTGTTAATCTTTTCCAGGCCACTAAACCCAGGCTGCAGATCTCACCTGTTAGTGGAGGGGGTGTGCAGTGGGAAGGAAAGCTCAAAAGACCAGGATGAGTTGTCATTAAAGCGATTTTCTTTGATTGGAAGAAAGGTTTTTATTTTTATTGGATTCATTCATTATTTAGCATCAAGAAACATAGTAAGTGTCAGGAAAAGGAAGAGGCATTTCCCAAGAGGTCCACCAGAATGATGAGGATAGTTTTATGAGGAAAAAAAACCTGTATTTGGGAGAGCAGAAGCTCCTCTGTATGGGGAGAAGCAGAATTCAGAGCAGAGCTTTACACCTCAAGAAACTCCAGAGAAGGAATTTGAGCAAGAAAAGTATTTTAAGCAATTTCAGACAATTCTGCTATTAACTGATGCTGGAAATACACCTCAGCCCCTGACCACACTCCTACATCAGATGTGGCTGACACCACAGTGAACTCTTGCCAGTGTGAGAAGAGTATCAGGTCAACCGGGAAAGCTGTGGTTTTACAGGCTGCACGCCTGGAATTGTGCACAAAAAACCAAGTTTGTCAAACAGACTGGAGATGGCTCAACCTCTCTGGCCTCAATGCCTGTCCCCCAGCCCAGTGTGACATCCTGGTGGGTGCTGCAGCCCTGTCCTGCCACGTGCCAGCAGAGGGAACTCGCACTCTGCTGCTCCGCCAAAATCGTGGAGATTATCTCCTGTTTCCTGATTCTGAGTGGCTGCAAGCTCAGACATCTGCATGGAGGCAGAGTCAGGTATAAATGGTCAGCACAGAAAATTCCTGGACTTAAATCATGTAATATTTCTTGTGATAAGGAAACAGGATGAGAAGCCTTGACAAATGGCTTTATCTGGAGCAAAGCCTGCAGGTGTGGCACTCGGGATGCAACACTGGGTACCTGAAATTATTTTCCATCCACAGCTCTGACACTTGCACTGATTTATACACAAAAAAATGGGAGGAAGAGCTGAAAATACCAACAGAATCTGAGTGAGTTCATTTGGCTGCACTGAAGGGCAGATCTGCACGATGCCTGGCTGGTGCCTGTGGGGTTGGCATGGGACAAGTGTTCCCAGACATGTTAGTGGGTTACTGAGAAAGATTATTACAACTGGTGTTAAACCAGGGGGAAAAGCCAACCCCACAGCATGGAAGTGAGTTATTGTATCTGCCCAACCTCAAACAGCACAGTCTGAGCTCAGAGGAGAAAAATGAGAGGGACATGGGGACTAAGTAAACTCAAGTTAAAAAGCAGCCAAGCCAAGCTGAGCAGGGTGCTGGGGAATGTTAATTCTCTGGTGCAACACTGGACAGTGTGTCTGTGCCCTGCTGAGTCCACTGAGCTCCAACATGACTGTCCCAGATCCAGGACACAGGGCCTCTCCACCCACAGCACCTGCACGGCCAATTCCCAGGTTACCAGAGGAGAAAACAAACGTGCCCATCCCTGAACACCCACTGAACCATCCCTGTCCATGACACATTCCTCCAGCACCATGGGCTGTGATCCACGGCCAAACCCTCTGGCAGGTGGGGACCCCTCCCCCTTGTTTCTGCCATCACCCCCTTCCCAAAAGCTGAACCAGGTTCAGCCCTGTGGGCAGCAAGACCCCAGTGCAGCTCCTGCTCTTCTCCCTGCACCCATGCTGCTCTGATAAAAGCCCTGGGCTGATTCAGGGGAAATGCTGCCAATACTGATAAAGCAAAAATACTGTTAACAGCCAGAGCCAGGCTGGGAAAAACAGACTTTCCCTGGGAAAAGGCACCCACCAGCAGGCAATGAGTGGGGCTGACATAAAAGGACAGACTCTGGCAGCAATGTCCTCTCCCAGGCCCTGTTATCTGTTATTCTGCTCCCCAGTTCTGTGCAGGATGATCCCAGTGCTGCAGGATAGCCCAGGGCAAGGGACTGCTGGAGGAATGCACTGCTCTGTCATGCTGGGGACAGGCACTGGCCAGAGCATCCTGTGCAAGCAAACACAGCAGGGACACAATGTCACCCACAGGCAGCACCAGCTCAGCCTGAAAGCCAGAGCCATCAGCCTTTTCTCAGCCCTGTCCCCAGGCAGGATGGCCAAGGTGGTATCCTCCTCCACCATCCTGGGGAAAAGCCAATTCCCAAGGCAGACAAAGCCAAACCCAAGCTTTCCTCATTTATTCCCAGTCCAGCACTCCCTGCACACTCTGGGCCAGGTTTGGGATCCTCCTGCTGACTGATGGCACCAGCACAAGGCTGTGCTGCACACCCCAGACCTGCTCCCAGCTCTGGGAAGCAAGTCTGGAAAACAGTCCTTTAGGGGCTGGGAAGCAGCAGAGGAGAGGCTCCTACTGAAACTGTGCGAGAGAGAACATGCCCGGAGGAGAACCAGGGCAGGAAAATCAGACTGGCAGGCAGCCCTCTCGCCCAGGGCCTGTCTCCCAGTTTGCTCCACTGCCCTCACTGCACAAATGTGTCTCTCCTAGGGCGAGTGGAGCCCATCCTTGGCCTCGCCCAGAGGGCACCCGGCGTGCGCGGCGGACGCCCTCCCCGTCCTCCTCCCCACTAAGCTGTTTTGCAGCCTGCTGAGCCCTGCCTTGGCGCTGCACCCACCTCTCCCTCCTCTCCCAGATTAATGCTGTGACATTTTGAAACCTCTCTCAGCTCATTAGGCAGTTGCGTAAGGCACCTGGCACTAACGCCACTAGGAGAGCTAACCTAATTAATGGTGCTGGCTGCCAGCGTGTGCCGCGCTGGGAGGGGCTGGCAGGGTGGGCATCCAACACCACCCGACACCAGGGCAGGTTTAGATTAAATACTAGGAGGAAATTCTTCCCTGTGATGGTGGTGAGGCACTGGCACAGGTTGCCCAGAGAAGCTGTGGCTGCCCCATCTCTGGAAGTGTCCATGGACAGGTTGGACGGGGCTTGGAGCAACCTGGGATAGTGGAAGGTGTCTCTACCTATGACAGGAGATGGAACTGGATGAACTGTAAGGTCCTTTCCAACTCAAATCATTGTAAGGTCCTTTCCAAACCCCATAGCAGCCACTACCACTATTAAAGACATCCCACCACCTGGGCACCCTTAAACCCAGGAGCACTGAAAAACAAAGAAGCTCCACCCATCAAATTCCACCTGCTCCATCCAGGCTGCGCTGGGAACGCAACCTCACTGCTGCTGGAAGCATGCAAGGAGATGAGCCACTCATTCCTTACCTTCTCTCATTCCCAAAGAGCCGGGCCACTTCTTCTCTCCCAGGGCTACGAGCCCGGGTTCTCCGCTCTAGCCGCTTCCTCTCCACCTGGAAGGCCTCACGATTACTGATCCTAATGGCCTTGGGAACGTCGGCCAGGGTGGTGTACTGCCGGCTGGCTTTAAAAGAAAGGGGACGCCCCGATTTCTCAGCTCCCCTTCCTAAATCTCTGCTGTTGGAGTCCTTGTGCATGGGGCAACTGCTCTTCGAGTCCAAGGAGTTCAGAGAGAAGCTGTGAATCATTCGGTCGCCTGATCGGATACCTGGGGAAGGAAAGGGCTGGGCATGCTCCTGTGAGGGCGATTTGGGATAACTGTACCTGTTGTTCGGGGTGCTGGGGCTGGGCGGGCTTGGTGGGGGTGGCAGTTGCTGCTCTTCCAGCTTCGAGTCTTGTTTGGTCTTCTCCAAGGAGAAGTACCCGCTCTCGACACGCGTCTTCCGCCCGCAGTCTATCCGGTCTCCGTTCATGGAGCTCTCCTCTAAGGGACAGAGAAGTCACCGTGCTTGGTTTCAAGTCCAAGTTCTGCTTTTAAGAAAGAAACACCCTGAATCCACCCAGGACAAGAGGCAGGTGTGAGAGCAAAGATGGTCTGGACACCAGCCCCATGCGGTGCTACCTCCTGCACCCTTGGCTTTTCCACCCTGAGCAGCCCTCATGCCCATGGAGACAGTGGGATACTCTGCAGGGAACTGGGGATGCTGATCCAACCCTTGGGCTAGGTTTGTACAGGTGAAAGATCTGAACTTTCAAACCAAGAAATGGGCAGCTGCAGCTCTGCATTCATTTCCATCCCTGTCCTTTCCAGCACAGCTCCATGGGTGCAAGGCAATGGACACCTCATCCATCCCCATCTCTCACCTTCTTTGCTGTCCAGCACGGGATCCTTCATGGAGCTGGCAGCCCCAGCTGGGCCCTGCATGGGGCTCTGGGCTGGGCCAATGCCACTGCCCCCATCTGCTTGGTCTTTGCCCCTCATTTCTTCCTGCCAGAGCGTGGACTTGGTGGCAGGGACCTTCTCAGCGCTGGGAATGTTGCTGCTGGTCACAGCCATCTTAGCAGGACCAGGCTCCTAAAAAAACCAGTTGACACAGGAAGTTAGAGAGTTTGCCCCAGCTCCACACTCAGGGTCTTGGGCTTGGCCCCGAGGTATGAGCTCCACATAAGATTGGGTAGTGCCCATGCCACAGCAGGACAGGGATGGGACAGTGACGGGACAGTGACATGTGTCAGTGCTTTACGCCCTTTTAAAACATTCCCCATCATCTTCAGTGCTTCTCTGCTAACAAGGAGCTCTGGAGCCCATCAGATGATGGATGATGCACCTTTGGTGGCCACAGCCTGGCCAGCCCTGGTTCAGAATGTGACCCAGAAGAGGCAGCAGCTTTCCCAACTCCTTCCTTGGCTTTGTTCATTAGCAGATGTTTTGCTGTTGTCATATTAAATTTCTGCATTCACAGATTATTTTTCTTAAAGCCACCCATAAATCAATGACAATTAATTCCCCTTTGGATTGTGGGAAGTTTTCCAGCTGCTTGTTCCCTTTCCATGGAGCAGGGAGGAATATAGGAGTGCACAGACTGACAACTGAAATCTGGGAACAAGGGCTGCAAAGAGCATCCTCTCTATCCCCTCCTCCCACATCAGGTGGGTTTTAGCCCTGCACCTCCACTGGCATTTGCAGGGCTGTGCCAGAGACACCAGGGATCTCCCAGGGAGTGTGTCCTGGCTCCACACTCAGCCATGACAAGCAGCAAATGAACTCAATTTTAAAAAAAATCCCCTTGGGAAATTTCACACTAAAGGAATGCAGTGTTGGAGGTAAATGATCCAGAGTTCACGGGCATCCTGCTCAAGGGGACCCTGCTGAAGCAGAGGATCACGCAAATCTCCAAGGTCCCTTATACTCTCCTTCATTGATCCAAGCCCAAAGCTAATCACCAGCTCAGGATATATATCTTTATATATCTCTTACACACACCCCCATGTAATTATTTGTAGATATGTATTTAATTAGGCAGAGATGTGGGCCAAAAAGAAGTCTGTGAGGGAGCAGAGACATTAACTCTCTCCTGCTCAGGGGTATGAACAACTCCAAGAGGCAGAATGCACCAAAATCAGCAAAACCAGCCTCTGGTTGCACGAGGTGTGTCTGGGCATGCTCTGCTTACCTGAGCCTGCCACACCCCTGTGCAAACCCAGGGCAGAGCCTCAAATCCCACATTTCAGCCCCAAACCCTGTCTCAAGTTCCCATGGGCAGCAGGCAGGCACAGGCATTCCAGGCTCTCCTGCTGTGGGAGCACAGCAAAAGCTGCAAGAGAAACCTGCCCTCTTCCCCCTAAAATTGCAACCAGCTTGCAAAGCAAAGTGAAAACACCTAACACTCCCTGTTGAAAAATCTGCAGCAGGAGTGATATTCCTTGCATTGCTCCCACCCTGGTGATTTTGCAGAAGGATGATGCAAAATGATGGGGGGAGTTGAAAATGACCTTGATGCTCCAAGAGCATCCAGCTGTAACCAAGGTCTGCTGTGTCACAGACAAGCAAAAGCTATGGAGGGTGAGAAAAAGCAGGAATATAAAATTATTTTTTTATATCACAAAGGTGCCCACCCCTCCCTAAGCAGCTCTAAGACATGATTAGTGTGTGGCCATCTTTAGGAAGAATGCAAGCATTCTCCACCAGCACATGGAGAGCAAGCTGAACAGCAGCCAACTCCAGGAGAGGCCATTTCACAGAAAAGAATTTGGTGCTGATTTTCTCCTCAGCATCCTCTTTCCTTCCCTGGACCAGCCACCTGCACCAGCAAGATCTGGGAGACAGAGGAAAGATGCTGCTCCTGCCTTTGCAGGTTGCTCCTAAGTGCCTGACACAGCACAGCATCCATCAGCAGCAGCTCCCACATGGAGGCTGGTTTTGCAAAGTGAATTTGAGCCTTTTTCCAGCACCGTGGGGATGGAAGCCGTGGGATGGAGAGAGTGCAAGGAGGGTAGCAAGCAAGACAGGGTGCTCTGTCCCAAGACAAGAGGGCAGTGTGCCACAAGGGTCCCTGGTCCCCATCCCCAAGCACCTGGGGAGCCCATCTGCCCACAGGGAGCCGGCATCCTTCCCACAGCCACTTCCCTTATTTGGTGCTCAGGAGCTCAGATCCTGTACTGTTTCCAAGAAGTTGCCATGGTGATGAAATGTAACCCAGAATGATGTTTTTCTGGCTCTGTGCCTCTTGTCGTCTCCACCCTGTCCCCCTCCTGAACCCAGCCTTGGTTTAGTGGTGCACCCTGGCCAGGGTGAGCATCGCTGCCCTGCTGCATCCACTCCCTGGGGTGCCCCAAATGCAACAGTCCCCTTCTTGGGAATTGAGGATTGACAACTCATAACATGAAGGGAGGAGTCATCTTCCCTGGAGCATCATCAGAGCCAGCACTTGAGGGGTTGCTCAGGCTGTGAGGACCCCAGACCTCGGCAAAGGGTGGCTCAGACTTACAGCTTGGTGTGCAAAAAGGACCATCCCCTCACTTCTCCCATTGCCCAGAACATCTTTATCCAGTGGAGTGATGAAAACTTCTTCAAACAAACACCGTATAAAACCCATCCATGGCCCAGTCTGCACTAGGGCCATCCTTGGAACTTCATCAAAGAGGACCTGAAAACCAAAGCTCAGAGGAGCCATACCAAGGCTCAGGGGAGCCCTGGTGCTGGTTTTGGTCCCCGGCAAGGCTGGAGGAGCCCTCCCAGCCGGTTCCCTGTGGTGGGACACACATCCAGAGGTCAGGCAGCCTCAGGGACACGGCTGTTCTCAGCCGCGGCGAGGGACGAGGGTGGCCCTGGGGTCACGTTCCCCATCTGTGGGACTGTCCCCCATTCCAGCCACGTGGGAGCCAGGCAGGAACGAGTGAGTCAGAGCTGGCCCCACTTTTTACCATTTATAGTCAAAGTGAGCACGAAGCCACTGGCGGGTCCCTGGAGAGCTCAGCTCCGGCCCCCGGAGCTCCCAGCCTGGCCCTGGCCTTTAGTATTTTCCTTTCATTCCCATTATCTCTGGGGTCATCTCTAAGGGAGTAACTGGAGCCCGATGGAATTTCATCCTGTTTCCAACGAAAAGGCCCATGAACAGCACCTCTCCCTGGTCCCCCCATGGGGACCATGTGGCTTTGTGGCCACTCCCAGGATTGTGTGCAGGGGTGGCACCACAAAACAGCACACAGGGGGCAGAACGTGGCCCCAAAGCAGCCAGGAAAGCAGGAGTGTGTGACCCTGGAAGTGATGACCAGGAATTAATTCGCACTGATCTGCTGCCCTGGTTTGCCCCAGCTCTCACCCTCCACACAGGCAGCATCACAGGGCTGGTGATCCTGATGGCCTGGGGGGATCTACCCCAGGACCAGAGCAAGGCCACGGCCCTGAGAGGGAGGCAAGGGACGGGGTGACAGTGTGTGTGTGTGTCCCTGGGTTACCTGGGGAGTTGGGGGCTCTACCTTCCTCTTCTTCTTCTGATTCTGCTTATTTGTCCTGGGATAGACGATCAGCATCTCCAGCCACCTGCAGGCAGAGAAGCAGAAGGTGAGGTCTGTGCCACAGGGACAGGAGTGATGCTGACCTGGTCAGGGTCAGCTTGCTGAATAATACCCAGAACCCATCCCAACCAGCTCCTGGGGGAAAAATAAGCCAGGAGAAGAGGGATGACCCCAGGGTGCTTTGGCTCAAACCCTGTTCTCTGCAAAAGTGAGGCCACAGCCAAGGCTGACATGAGGCAAGGATTCAAGGATCCTGAAAGACAGTAGAGAGGGACAGAGCCTCCAGCAGGACCGTCCCTTGAGCGATGCCAACACCCGCACACTGCAGACAAAGCGCTTTTGTCCAAGGAAGAGCAGCATGAACTCGGCATTGAGAAGTCCTGTGTCCTCCCACCGTGGCCTGACAACCTGCCCCCGCATCTCTGAGAACTCCACAGGGATCCCTGGACCACTGGAAACATTCCCACTTCAAATGTCCCTGCTCCCCTTTCCTTCTCCCCCCATTTTGCACGCTGCTGCTGTAAAGCGTTCGGAGATGACAACATCAAGTGGGGTTTGGTTAAGCAATGAAAGCCAGAAGCACAGAATGAACGTAAAATGAATTCTCCCCCAGCCAGGGAAATCTTCCTGTCGTGCTGCAACTGCAAACAAAACCAGCCTGGCTCGGCCTCAGAGTGGGAACTGCTCGGGGATGATTAATGCCTGCAGTCAGGAACAAACGCTCTGCTTCAAAACCCATCGCTGGGCTGATGAGCAATAAATCAGCCCCACCTCACTCTGCAATGCCTCTCCCTCCCACGGCAGGCAGGACCAGCAACAAAGGCTGAGCTGGGAACCAGAGCATGGGGAGAGGGTGGAGAGAGCAGGCCACGGGGGCTGGCCATGGTTTGGGGCAGTCACTGCTCCTGCCAGGGAGGAGAGGAGCTCACTGCCCTGTGCTGTGATTCCCACATGGCTCTGCATCCTGGCTCCACAGCCACTGCAACACGCTGCTGTGGATGGGGCTGGGGGGACAGGTTTGCCAATTCAAGGTTCACCTGTGCTTGCTTGTCTCAGTAGGGCAGGGAAATTTCAATGCATGTAAACACAAATTCTTGGTAGAAAAATGTCTATTTCAACAAGTATTTACAGAATGAGAGGAGTCTCAACAGAAGGAAGGCTTGGAAATAAGCCAGGGAAATCTTCCTGTCGTGCTGCAACTGCAAACAAAACCAGCCTGGCTCGGCCTCAGAGTGGGAACTGCTCGGGGATGATTAATGCCTGCAGTCAGGAGCAAATGCTCTGCTTCAAAACCCATCGCTGGGCTGATGAGCAATAAATCAGCCCCACCTCACTCTGCAATGCCTCTCCCTCCCACGGCAGGCAGGACCAGCAACAAAGGCTGAGCTGGGAACCAGAGCGTGGGGAGAGGGTGGAGAGAGCAGGCCACGGGGGCTGGCCATGGTTTGGGGCAGTCACTGCTCCTGCCAGGGAGGAGAGGAGCTCACTGCCCTGTGCTGTGATTCCCACATGGCTCTGCATCCTGGCTCCACAGCCACTGCAACACGCTGCTGTGGATGGGGCTGGGGGGACAGGTTTGCCAATTCAAGGTTCACCTGTGCTTGCTTGTCTCAGTAGGGCAGGGAAATTTCAATGCATGAAAACACTCATCTGGTCAAAATCACAAATTCTTGGTAGAAAAATGTCTATTTCAACAAGTATTTACAGAATGAGAGGAGTCTCAACAGAAGGTAAGGCTTGGAAATAGAAATCTCAGCAGAAAGTGCTGACTCTGCTGCTGCCAGGGCTGGGGGAGGCAGGAGATGCTGTGCCTTGGGAACAGTGGGAAAGAGCAAGTGTTCATCCCTTCAACTTCCTGATGGAGTTTCAAATGTCAAATTTTGGGAGGGAGGGACTGAGCTCTGGGCACCCATGTGGGAAGGCTCTCAGGTGAGCAGCAGCACAGCCACACTTTGTCACTGTGTGCTGGCAGCTCGGCTCTCCAGGGCTCTGCACCTTTACCAGCACCAGCTGGCATGTGAGTGATGGAAGAGGATGTTTCTAGGTCACCACCCAACACCTGATTTGCTCTTTTTAGTGATCTAATCTTCGGTGTCACTGATCCACTGCATTCCTGTGATATTTTAACCATCCTTGGAGGTGAGATGCTCCCCTGGGACCAGGGAGGTGGGGAGCATCCACCCCAGGATTCTACACCTGCCCAGGGATGGATGAGGACCAGAGGGTGTATGGCACTCAGGGTCAGACATGCCAGCCCCAGAATTATGGGACCTGTACCAGTGGGCTGGGTGCCTAAAATGGGATGGGATCCCTAAAAGCACTGTGGGGTCACCCCAGCACCCAGAATCAGCCTGGGTATGCACAGCCACAGCACCCAGCCTTGGTCAAGGTCCTACCCACCTTCCTCTTGCTCCTGGCTAATGGAAGAGCCTGGGAGTGGCTGAGCCCCAGCACTGCACTCACCCACTGATGATCTCCTTGTTCTCAGCCCGGATGAAATGCTCCTTCTCTGGTGTCAGGATGCACAAGGAGAACTTCTGTCCCGTCCGGCCCTCCCCGTCCACCACATCCGTGCACTGGTTCATGTTGATGGTGCCCTGCGGGAGCGTGGTCGGCTGCGAGGGAAAGGAGAAAGGAGCAACTTTAAGGGGAGAAGAGCAGAGGAGTGCAGAGCTGAGCCCTAAATCCTCTCCTGCAGGACACCAGGGTCCTACACACCAAGATGCTTTGCCCACAAGTAGCCAGATCCATCTGTGCGCCGTGCCCAGTGCACAGCAAAGCTCTGTGCCACACATCGGGGGACACAGACCAACCAGTACAACTCCTGCCACACCAGCCTGGTCCACTGGTGCCACTGCCGTGCCCAGTGCACAACAAAGCTCTGTGCCACACATTGAGGGACACAGACCAACCAGTACAACTCCTGCCACACCAGCCTGGTCCACTGGTGCCACTAAGGTGCTTCTCCTATGCCAAACATCCAGGGAAGGATGGCTGTCCTGTTGTGGCACCTGGACACCAAGGAAGGGCACCAAGTGGCCCGCTTTGGTCTGCAGCCACAAGCCATCTGGGTTTGGTGGGGTGGCACCTGGGGACAGGGATGGCAAAGCAGCAAGGTCCCACTGTCCTCAGCACAGGATGGCTCAGGGATAAACAGACACAAGCACCAGGTTTTTTCCATTAAAATTTAAAAAAAAAATCACATGGAGTTTGCCAGGGAGGAACTGCAGCATGGAAGAGACCTTGCTTGGTGGCTTTTCTGAACAGTGTCACCTCTCAGCCCCACAGCTCCAAGGAGACCTGGTGAAGTGGGACAGGTGATGGCCCCTGTGGCCCAAGGGGACACTGAGGGACATCCAGAGGGGTGTCAGCACTGACAAGAGCTGACAGGTCCATCTGGAGCAGTGCTGGCTCATCCGATTACAGCGTATCCACCCGTCCCCAGTGCCTGCAGCCCTCCCCCCTGAGCCATTCCATGGCTCCCATGTCCCCAGCCTGCCTGTCCCCACCAGGCTCGGTGACAATGGGGTCCTTCCATCACCCCAGGGCAAATCTGCACCTGGGACATAAATGACTGAGGGAGAGATCCCTCCGAGCTGCCAACAAGCACCAAAGGAGGACCTAAAGCAGTCTGTGGACACCTCCTCACCCTGCCAAAGCCTCCTTGTGCCCTCCAGATGGCCAGGCCAACAAGGAGACGGATTTCTGGCAGATGCTGTTAAGGTTTTTACCATGGAAACCAGCTCCCCTGCCAGCAAAACCCCTCCAAAAGCAGCCTGTGCCATGCAAAGAAAGGGTGACAGGAGAGAGCTCAATGGCCTCAGCCTACAAACCCAGAAAATTCAGATCAGTCTCCCAGAGCTCCCAGTTTAGCCATCAGTGGGTGGTGGCAAATAGCCCCTTTCCCCAGGAAAAAGGTTTTTCCCTGCAGCTGTGTCCCTGGGTGGGAGCATCCTATGACAGCCCAGGGGTGGCAAGGAGCCATCACAGGTGCTGCAGCACTGGGAACATGAACTGGACCAGTTGTACATCACAGACACCAAACCCTCCTCTTCTCCTTGTGGAAATCAGCATCCAGAGACCCCCACCAGAATGGAGGGAGGGAAAGCAAAGCCCTCCAGACCCCCAGCAGGGCGCATGCCCAGCCTCCCACCCTGCACCGCCACGGGCAGTCAGCTCCTAAGAGGATTTTTTGTCTTAGACAACAAAAATAAAACCCCGCTTTCCGGGAGCTATAAAAACCCAACGGAAAAACTTTCTCCTGTTCCAAGTGGAGTCTTAGAAAAGTTTTTGTCTTGCTGGCCTCTGGCACAGCCAAGGCCTCCAGGACTGTAAGGTCCAGGTCCAGCCTCCTTCCCCTCCCAGAGCAGTTTTACACCAGGGAATTCAACAAAGACAGAGGGGTGAGGAAGAGGGAGGGAGCCCCACAGGGAGATCTTGGGCCACTCAGTCCCTTGGCGCCCTGTAAGGCCCCAGAGGGATTTGGCAGGGAGCTGGCACAGGAGGAGAGGAAGAACCAACACCCTCCAAGCCCATGGCAGTGCGGGGTGGCTGCTGCTGCTGCCCACACCCAGCCCTGACCAAAGCGTGCCCGGAGCAGAGGAGCCGGTTTGGGGGCTGGCCCTGCAAAGTGGTTTTGCCACTCAGCCCTCCTTGTGAAAGGTGAATGCTGGCATCCTGCACAGCCTGACACATGAGTCTCCATCCAGCACTGCACCTCCGAGCCAGGACACCAGGAAAGAGTTGGGAACAAAGCTGGGAATGACCCTCTTCCACCTGGCCCCAGGGATGAACCCTCCATCCCACTGCAGCTCTCCTCCACCCCACACCCCTCAGCAGCAGATGAAACCTGACAGACTAGCAGCCTCACTCACTTGGGATGTAAATTCCTTTACACCATTTGTTTCCTTCCTTGGAGGCAGCAGAGGCACTTTGAAGTGAAGCAGAATGCAAATGGTGCCTGGTGGAAAAGCGTGTGCATGCACACAAACTCCACCAAGGAAAAGGGGATGGCTTGGACCCCTTCTTCACCTCTGAGCACTTGTTTCTGGGCTGGAGGGCTTCTCAAGGCTGGGGAACCTTGGAGAAGAATGAGCAAAGCTGGTCCCTGGCCAGGTAAGGACTGTGTGGCTCCAGCAGTTGGAAGGGAATGAATAAATAAATAAATGAAGAAGCAGAGAAGTGTTGCATTGCAGAGACACCAAAACAACAGGGCTGGGATTTCAACCAGCCCTTGAAGAGCAGATGCTTTGATACAAGGCTGAACCCAGCATCAGACCCCAGGGTGGCTTTGTGTCTGGGTGAGGCAGGAATGGTTGCTCAGCCTCAGCTCCTGCTTGCTGCCAGTCCCCAGCTGAGGGACAGCCCTGTCCCAGGCACTGGCCCTGCCTTTGCCCTCTCCCATGCTGCTGCCAATGGGATGGAGCCCACAGGTACCCCAGAACTGGATCTGGTGGCTGGGTGTGTCATTTAAATAGGGGTAGGAGTGGAAGAACAGCAGGGTGTACCTCTGTGGAAGCAGAGGACACCATCAAGGCCACCACCACCAGTAGCAGCCCTCCTTGAAGCCACCAGTGCCACCAGGTGCCTCCAGCCCAGTCACTCGAGCAGTCCCTGTCCCTCACCAGTACAGGAAAAGGAGCACTTGCATCACACGAGCAGCTACAGCTCTCCAGGCTGCCGGTACCAGCAGAGGAACCAGAGACAAGAAACAATTGTGTTGCTGTTTCCCTCTGGAGTGACACATCCCTACTGACACACACAAGTGCTCCCAGTCCCTCTCCGTAACACACAAAGCCTATAGAGCGCTCTCCTCCTCCTCTTCCTCCTCCTCCTCCTCTCCCTCCCTGGAAGCCCAGGCCGTGAGTCATGCCAGGCTCTCCACATCAACAACACCAGCAGCCTCTGGATGAGATGCAGGGCCTTTGGATGGAGGCTCCTAGGATGCAGAGCTCAGCAACTGCAGCAGCCCCCTCCCTGGGCAGTGAAAAGGAGGGAAAGAAAGAATGGGGATCTTCTAAAAGCTTGAAGGAAGAAATCCCAAGCAGGGCATTAGTGCATCCACCTGCACAGTGCTGGATGCTTCATGGGTGATGAACTACCAGGTACAGGAGCTGATGCTGTAAATCAAAAGGGTTTATCTGCAAAGTCCCTCATTTCCATAAGGCATTGCAGGGCTGAGGTAGAAAACCACGATTATTTTGGTTTAAAGATTTCTGAATTTTTTCCCAAGGACTCTCCCTGTCATTTCTAACATATGGGTATCATAGCAGCTTGATACAAAATACAAGGGAGCTTTGCTCAGGAGCTGTACACAGGATGTTTTGGAGCAGGTAACCCCACGGTCAGGCTCCCGAGGAGGGGCTCTGCCATGGCCTCCATGGGACATGGCCAATGCCCAACCCGTTGTCCAGGGCTATTACACAACGTGGGTTGATGAAATCTGGAACACAACCTTTAAAGAAAGGCGATGGGGCAGGGGGAGGAGGAAACCAAACAAAAGGGACATTTTACTTTCTGCCAAGAACCAGGAGGGGAAGAGAAAAAAAAAACCCCACAACCATTTGTCTATCTCGCATGGCGGGCTGGTTGCCTTGGCACCAGGGCCTGGCTGTCCCAGGGGAGATCACAGCTCTGCTGTCCCACTCTGGGCTCAGGATTTGGCAGGCTCTGCCCTGGCTCCCAGCACTGCCCTGGAGCAGCAGCGAGCCTGCAACGCCTGGGGAAGAGACATCCACACTGCCTCCATAAATGTGTCTTGACAAATGTTAATTCTCCCAGCTAAAATATTCATGAAGGTGGCTGCCGAGTGCTGCTCACTCACAGCACTCCTGAGTGCTCTGCAAAGGCAGCTCCTGTGTTTGCTAAAAGCTTCACCCATCCCAGTGCCTGGGCTCAGCTGATCACAGTGCTCAAGGCAGGATGCAAACAGAAGGGAGCAAGACCTCGCTGTCACACTGTCACGGGCACATCATGGCAACATGGAGACAACCACGGCTTGGCAAGGGCACAGACAAAGCTTGGACATGCAGCACCCAGCACCAGCATGGCACTGGGAGCCTAACCCAAAGCCACATCCACCATTCCCACCCAGAGGCCACCAAGAAAGCACCAACCCCTGGAAAAGTTACAGAATCATAGAAACACCTCCAACCATTAACCCAGGGCACTGCTAGGTCCTCCACTAAACCACATCCCTAAGCACTACATCTATGTGTTTTTTGAACACTTACAGGAATGGTGACTCTACCATTTCACTGGGAAGCCTGTTCCTATGCTTGACCACATTTCATTGAAGAAATTTTTCCTAATATCCAACCTAAAACTCCTCTGGAGCAACTTGAGGCCGTTTCCTCTTCTCCTATCACTTGTTAGCTGTGAGAAGACACTGACCCACACTTGGCTACCACCTTTCAGGGAGTTACAGAGGATCCTTTTTCAGCCATGCAAGGCGAGACATGACCTCCTAAACCCCAGCTGGGGATGCAGCTCCCAAACCCCAGCTGGGGATGCTCTGTGCACACACACAGGGCTGGCTCAGCCTGCCCTGAGCTGCCCAGGCACCAGGCAGGCACGGCTGGCACAGCAGCAGGGCTTTAATGAGCCTTTTGGGCTTTCTGCCACCAGGCACGAGGCTATCGACAAGGCCACAACGGGGCCGGAGCGCTGCGGTGGGCAGATTTTATTACACTTATAGATTGGCTGGCAGGCTGAGCATCCTGGATTTATTAAATTAGACAAAGAGGTTGAAAACAGCCTCTGTGGGCTCTGCAAGAGGATGGACTAGAGGAGTCACCCATTGAAGGGCAGCAGAAGGTTGTGCTCACACATCCCCGTGGCAGCTCTGCTTTCCCTGTGCCATCCAAGCAAGAGGCAGGTATCTTTTCTTGGCCACCTGAGCACAGCTTTCTCAGCTGCAAACTTCCTGTATCAGTATCTACTGCTCAGTGAAAGCCCCTGAGAAACCTCCAGCCATGCACCAGGCAATGGAAAAACAGGTTTTTACCACTGGCAGGGGAATCATAGAATCATAAAGGGTGCAAAAGACCTTTAAGATCTTCCAGTCCAACCACCAACCCAGCACCACCACCATGTTCACCATTAAACCACGTCCTCAGGTGCCCCACCACAGGGAGGTATCAAGCAACGTGTTCCCTGCACTTCAGTACTTACTTACACCTTTTGCCCCTGCGCAAGAAACAGGGGAAGATGCCCCCAGATGTCACCACTGCCTGGTTTCACCAGCCTGAAGCCAGAAGCCATGGTCCCTTTTCACAGATAGCACAAGCAGTGCTCTGCAGATGTGGCCTTGGCACCTGCCAATGTGCCTCTGTACTGGCAACAAACCTGTGCCAGCACAAGAAAGGGAGGGGGCACTTGCCCTGGTGTGCAGCCAGCAATGCAGAACATCCCCCAGATGGATAAATGCCACGAATGCCACTTCCCCAGCCCCACTGTTGACCCTGGCTTGCTCATCACAGGTGCAGCTCCTGAGATTTGTTTTGCTGAAGGAATTCCCCACAGCCCCAGGTCACCCACCCCAAGGAGGTGGGATGGGTTAGCAAGTGCCACACACACCTGTCCCTGCATGCCAGCCCCTGAAGAGCCCTCCTGAGCCTCCACCGGGACATAAAACAACATCAGCTCCCCTTTTGCCAGCGGGACGGAATTTTCTTCCTCGGGGAGCAGTTTGAGAAGGGGGTGAAGTGCAGGGGCTGGGCAGGAGAGTTCAGCCAGGGGCCGCTTTTAAGCAGCGTCGGTGTTTATGTCCACAGACAGCGAGTCTAAACACTGAGCGAGGCCGGGAGCTGCCTGCGAACTGGCTGGGTGCACCCTCGGGCTCCTCTCCCACCCGGTGCCACCTCAGCCACGCATGGCCAGCACCCATCCCAGGGGTGCCTAGGCAGCAAGTTTGGGGCCACACACGCCATTTGTAGCCCCGTCCCCACGGGTACCCATCCGGCGAGCGGGTGCTGGAGCGGAGCGAGCCCGGCCGGGGCTGTGCAGAGGCTGGAGCCGGCTTCTCTTGGCCTTATAAGGCTATTTTCGCACTGCTCTTGCAGCTCCCAGCTGCTCCCCACTCCAAAGCAGGGTCGGAGTTGGCAGCCAGAGCCTAGCCTGCCTCCTTCCTGTTAACCTCTTTCCTGCTGAACAGCCTCTGAGGGGTCTGTGCATGGTGGGAACAGCCGTATCCAGTCCTGGCACAACCACCCAGGCTGGGCAGGGAGGGTCAGCAAACCCAGTGATGGTCACCAAGTGGGTTCAACCTCCCTCAGCACTGGTGTCTGACCCTCTAGGTCCTCACAGCATGGACAAATCCAGGAGTCTTTCAGGGAAGCTTGCAACCACGGATATGCACATTCTGCTTCCAGTGCTGCTGGAGAGGAAGAGGGAGAGATGCAGGAAACACTGGCACCATGATGGGAAGGACAGCAAGGTCCCACCAGGGTGGGGTATCCAAAGGCTTCTCTGAGCTGCTATCCTGGCTGTTTGTGGACCACACTAAAAGCCAAATGTTGTACAAAGAGCTTGGAGCATCTGCTCGAGTCCTGTCCCAACTCTCTGGGGACCAAAGCAGAAGCCCAGAAATGCACAGGCATTTGTCAGTCCAGCAGTGCCAAAGGCACCACCTTGCAGCCCTGCAAACCCAAAAGTTACTCTTCCCTCTTGCTCTATGGGATTTAGATGCATTTAAAATGCAAAATGTCCTCCTCCCCTCCGAGGAGGGGGGTGGGAGGAATACAGGATAACAGATCCGACCCCATCTGCTCACAGCTGCCAGCCTGGCATCTTCCCTGCTCCCAGATGCACAGGCACAACAGCCAAGGGGGAAGCAAATATCTGCAGCCTTCCAGCAAGTTGTCATGGTAATCAGCCCGATGGCAAAACCCTGGCAAGACCACGGACAGACCAGACCTTGGTGCAGAGATCATGACAGGAGTTCCCTGGAGAGGGAACTGCAGTCGTTTGGAGGTGGGAAGGAAAAACGGGCTTCATTTGCATCTTGATACTTGAATCTTAAATTGCACTGTTCCAAATTGGCCTTGTCAACTTTATCCTCCACCCCCTCGGTGTAGGAGACGAGTCCCAGGTGGTCCCTGCACCGCGTGCCAGGCACACATGTGCAGGAGCTCAGCACCACCTCGGTGCTCACAGCCTCCACAGCAGCAAGGGGCTTCACCAAACAGCAACCACAGCTCCCTAAGGTCACCCACACACACAAAGATGGCCATACACACAGTGATGCCAGTTTTGGACACAGCTCAGGAGGAGGAAAGCTTGGATCGAGGCAGGATGACCTCTACCCATGTTGGCCAGCCCCAGTTCCAGCTGGAACTGGATTTCTGCTTCATGGGGGTGAGGGAACATGACCAAGGTAATTGTCATCCAAGGAAAGCAGCAAATTAGATCAATCAAATCCCTGTACCTCCCACTAAGTAAACACATCTCCCTTCCAGCCTAGAGGGAAAGGAGGGACAGGTCTCCTCCCTAGCCATCCCACAACCTCTCCTGCAAATGCAACCAAGCAGAGGAATCACTGCAAAGACACAGGGACAGACCAAGCCATCAGTAGCACCACAGCCATGAAGAGCCATCTCCAACAGCCATTGTCTGGTGCTCTGGATAATTTCAGGCCCTGCAGCCACCATGGTGGGGTATCCCACCTTCACTCCCCAGGCCTGTCAATATAGGGTCTTGTTCTGGCACTCAACAACTGCAGAGGGGGAGAAGACAGCCCTGGGGATCAGCAGCACCAGATCCACCGGAGGCTCGGGCAACTCCCACGGGCGCAGATGCTTCAGTGGAAGTTCTTGAATCCGGCCAAATTAGTCTGGAAATCTCATTATTCCCCCGCGCCGCTCTTATGAGCTTTGCAGAGCTTCCTGCTGGGCTGGGAATACCAGGAGGCCGGGCTCCCAGGGCGCTTGGGGTCTGCAGCTGGAGGTGTGGGGGCCAGCCCAAGCCAAAGAGGTTGGCTTGGCTTGGCCAACCAAGCAGCAGCCACATCCTGCACCCCACACCCCTACAGAAAACCCCACACTCACTCTGTGTTGCTTCCATCAACTTCCAGACCAGCTTAGACCCTGCAGACCTTCCCAACAGCCGAGGTGATGGCTGGAGAGAGTTTTCCAAACTTTGACCACTGGCCATCCCACCAAATGGTACAAAATGTGAGCCTTCTGGGCAGTTCCAAGGAGAAAAGCTCCCAAGAGGCACACACACACACACACATTGTGGGGGAAGGAGACCACCCAGCAGCAGCTTGAGCTGGGATTTGCTGCCACAGGCAGGATGTAGTGGAGGCACTAACACTGATAGCAAAGAGCTGTCCTGGCCAGGCAGCCACCACCAGGTTCAAAGGCAAGTGGCACCTGGGGTAAGAAGTGCTTTAAATGCCCAGGAAAAATTCACGACTAACACAAAGCGCTGCTGGAACCGTCCCAGGGTAGCAGCATTTTCTTCCCAAACCTGCTGCTCACATCTGGCTCCTGTAGAGGAGTACAGGGAGAGGAGAGAGCTCACAGCCATGTGCTGCTCCCAACTCCTCCTTTGGGAGCAGCTGTGCAATCCCAGCAGAGGGGAGCAATCTGGGGCTAGTGCATGTGAGGGGGATGAGCACAAGAGGTTTCTTCATGGCCCATGCCTGGGATGACAGACTTCACTCCCCCCAGCACTGGCCTGTACATGGCATTAACCACCCATGCAAGCCAAACATCCCCTCCCTCCACACATCTGCTCCATCCATAATCCCTGCTGTCCCTCCCCTAACGGGAAAGCAGCCAGGAAAGTGAACCAAAACCCTAATTATATCCCAGTAGCTCCCCAGCGCCCTGGTGATCCCCGTGACTTTATCGATGCGATCGCAGCAGGGCTGATGAAATGTGGAGGAAAGGGCCGAGGCTGGGTGTGCTCCAAAACCCCACCTTTCTCTCCAGTCACACCATCACAACAGGTGGAAATCCCGTATGAGCTCAGGATGCTGCTGGGACACTTCTAAAACCACACCGTGTGCCTGTTCCCTCTGTCTCCTCTGCCCAAGGACCAGTCACCCACAGCAAAGGGAACGGGCAGGAGAGTGGGGACAGCCATGGGTCACAGTGGGACAGCAGCCCACGGCCTCACTGCAGCTTTCCAGGGCTCTGTTTGGCCATAAAATCACGGAGAGCCACAGCTACAGCACCTGGAGCCACAGCACCCAAGGCATGGGGGGTGCAAGAGCCAAGACCCCCAGGATCATGTCACAGAACGGTTTGGGTTGGAAAGGACCTTAAAGTTCATCCAGTTCCAGCCCCCTGCATGGGCAGGGACACCTTCCACTAGACCAGGCTGCTCCAAGCCCCATGCAACCCAGCCTTGGACACTTCCAGGGATGGAGCAGCCACGGCTTCTCTGGGCAACTGTGCCACCCTCACAGGGAAGAATTTCCTCCCTGCAGCCCCGTGGCAAGGGGTGCCATGGCAGCAGAGATGTGGCACAGCCATGGGGTGCATGCCAGGAAAACACAGTGGGGAAAAAACCTCCATGGAAGTGGGACCTTCCCTGCCTTCCCCAGCTCCTGGAGCACCCCAAGCTCCACATGCAGCACCTTTCTCCTGCAGCAGCACAAGAGGAGCCGTGCTGCTGTGGGAGCAGAGCACAAGGCTGTTAACACACTCCCACAAACCAGCTCCTGGATTGGATCCTGCAGGAAGGAGGTGAAGGGTAAGTGAAGTTGCTGCACACGTGATTTACCTATGGTAATTTCAACTTTCAGCAAAGCTGTCTGGCTGTTTTATCTCATTGCCTGTTTGCAGTCAGACTTCAATGACTGCAGGGAAGAGCCTCCTGTGTAGCTTTGAAGAAACAGGGCAAAATAAAAAGCTCTTACAAAATACATATTACCAAGAGCACATTCACACGCTTTTACCTGGTCCTCCATAAAGGAAAAACAGTATTTTGACGGCATTTTTTTTCTACTTTTGTATCTTGTAACCTATGGTAAGTAAATGAGCAAGACCAATAATCAAATATGCCTGGAAATTCTCATTTTTCACCTTAAAACAGCACAGACAAAAGGGGGAAGACTCCTGCAAAACCCCTGCGCTTGGTAACCCTGAGAAAAGCTGTTTACAAAACCTCACTGAAGACCTCAGCTTGTCTCCACGCAAGTTTTAACCTGACGTCCCTTTTACAGCCTCCAAACCTGATGAATAATTCATGCCTGGGATAAAGCAGAAATATCATATTCACCAATGCTTACCTAACAGAGAAACAAAGATTGCAAATAAGTAATTTATTAACCCCGAACCGTGTTGCTGCTTGAACAGAGGGCACAACTCAGCTTTTGATGGAAAAATCACTCCTGAGCCGAGGCAAGAGCACGCTGAGACCCCCGTTCTCACCACGCTCCAGCACAAACACGCCTTGTCCTGGACTCGGTGAGATGCCAGTGGGGGAAAGCCCCCAAGAGCAGGGCTGGGAGTTGCCACCCTCCTCCTCCTCCTCGGGGGTCGCAGTTGCCCCTGCTCCAGTGGGAAGCCCACAACCCCGGGAGCAAGGCTGGGAGCTGCCACCCTCCTCCTCCTCCTCCTCAGGGGTCGCAGTTGCCCCTGCTCCAGTGGGAAGCCCACAACCCCGCACTCGCCCACGGCTCCAGCCGCTTTCTCAGGCATTCCAAAATTTGGCCGGAGTCTCTTTTTGCAGCACGCCCCCCTCCACGGCTGGACGCCTGCCTAATTGCGTATTTATTTATTTCTGCATTTTCCCAGCTCCCCGCACACACTGGCGCAGGGTGGGGGTGGGGGGGGAAGCCATGGCCGGCTCCCAATGTAGACATAAAAAAAAAAAAAAAAAAGAAAAAGAAAACCAAAAAAAGAGGGAGTGCAGCTCCCCACATTCCCCGGAGGGTGGGAGGAAGCAGGGAAGCGCAGGGCTGGCTGGGAGAGGGGTGGGAGCGGGGGGCAGGAAGGGGGGACGCCAGCGGCATCGCCCACCCCCTTTGCTTTGTGCGCGCTTGGGGAAATTAAAAATAGCTGCGTCCAAAGAGTGGCTGCAAGCGCCACAAAGAGCGTGTTGAGCGGAGGCAGCTGCAAGCTATTTGCTGCCCCTGGTAATCAGCATCTCGGCTTGCAGAACCCCTCCGGCCCCCCCAGCCCCTTCCTCCCCTGCCAGAAGCTGCCGCTGCCTTTCTCCAACCCACATATGTCATGTCAACAATCAATGAATGCAGGATCTCTGCCGGGGAAAAAAAGGGGGAATGAGCTTTGATTTTTGGAGCAGCTTTGTTGCCTTGTTCCATTCATGTCCTCGTCCTCCTCTCTGAGCTGTCACTGAGGGGTTTGCAGCACTGAATCCCACCAGTCAGTGCCAGGATACCACATGATCCTCAGTAGGAAGAGGGATGCGCCAGCTGCTGGGATGCTGCTGCTTCTAGGAGCAGGGAAAGGGATGCTATCACCCAGCATCACCCAACCTGCAGCCCACAGCCCACTGGTGGTCCTCACCGACCTGATACGGTGGAAAGAATTAAACCCAACCCCATCACCACCACATGGCTGCAGCTGGTGGGCTCAGGGATGTTCTGCAGGCACCTTGAAAAAATTGTGGTTTTGTTGGTTCATTGGGTGGCTTGGTCATTCACGTGTGCACTGGCATGGCCCCCTCAAGGGACTAGGGGATGCTTGGGAGCCCAGCACTGCCCTGGCTCAGAAAGAGCTGGGATCAGGCACCCACTGCTGCCCTTTCCCCTGCTGCCTGGGGGGACCACGGGGCCCTTGTCAGGGCAACTGCTCAGCCTTAGCTGTGTCATTTCACTGCCAGTCCTGACATCTTCCCTCCTAAATGCCATCAGAGCTTGATTTCCACATTAACCTTTTCCAGTAGATACAATTTTTCCTCCACCAAAAGCCCACAGCCAGGCTGGAAGCCACAGCTCCAGGAGTCACAAAGGAACTGCAGCTGCTACAAGTGCCTGTTTCACTCTGCTCCCCCACGAACAAGATAAATGCAATCTAAACTCCAGCTCACTTCCCTCACTGCTCTGGCACACGTCTTCTACAGAAACATCTTTGCTAGGTCCCGAGGGACGAGGGGTGGGGAAAAAGCAGAAGGATGGAGGCACTTGAACCTGTCCTTGCTGCTCAGCCTAAGAGCAATTCCAGCTTTGTGGCTCGCCCTGCAGAAGACAATAGGGGCTGTGTTGTTTCCAGGAAGGAAGCACCTGGGCCAGGTCATCAAAGCAGCTTGTGTTAGGAGGTCGCTGGCTGCATCGAGCTTTCAACTCCACTTTCATCCTCTTTCTGCCTGTTAACTCCCAAACCTCCCACCGTGGATTGTTTCCCACCAGAGCCTCTCCTGAGAGGGTCCTGCAGCCACAAAATGTCCTTCTTGGGGGGCTTGGATGTGGACAACAGTGTTCTCCAAAGTTCACAATAAACCCAGGCACTTTTGGGGCCCCGATGATATCCTTGGCAATTGTCAGTTGCCAGGACTCATGACGGAGCCATCCTGGAGGAGAGCTTCCTGTTCCTTCAGCCCCCTCCCAAATTCTCCTTCTGCAGCTCAGCAGTTTTACCTTCCCAAACTAAAAGACATAAACCAGAAGAAGGCTCAGCAAATGTAGGGAACCATTCCTGGAGGAGCCCAGGATGTCCTGACAGCAGGACCCACCTCCCGCAGCAACCGGGGCCAGATACTTGGAGCAGAGAGAAATGGGAAGACTTGAACACCCCAAAGGCACTGTTATGGGATCCCCACACCCAGCCCCAGTAATGACACTTGCATCAGCATCAAGACAGACAATATAAAAACACAAATGAAGATTTGTGTATCCTCCTCTCACCCTCTTCAAGGCTGCTTGGTCCTGACTTCAGCAATGTCCCAGGGAATGAGTTCCCAGGGCTCCCTGTAGGTTCATGGACTTTTTTTCCCTAAATCAGTATTGAAAATTAAACACAACAAATTCCTCAAAGATCTCTGAGGTCTGTTCAGAGTCACCAGCACTTGTGCTGTCTCTGCAGCTCCTCTAGAGCAGTCACAATGATGTACTTTGTCCCCTCTCCCTTGCACCCTGATTTCAGGTGTCCCTTTCCTGCCCAGCTTCCCTGAAGGAGAAAGGATCTCTGCTTCCCAATTTTCCCATCATTTCCTTATGTCTACTGCATCATCTATGAGATACACACCAAATATCCCACATAAAACCTCACAGATCATTGTCCACCCTGACTTGACTACATCCAGTCTTGAAAAAAACTGGGATGGGGGGGTCCCTGTCACCGTCTGAGCCTCACAGTCACTCCCACCCAGCCTTTCTGTCTCTGCTTACTTTACATTTTAAACATGCTTTGATTCAAGCCAAAAGCTTTTTATGCTAAACAGAAACTGAAAGTCTTGATCTGGCAAACAGAGGCACTGGCAAAATTGTGTCCCCACTGGGGATGAGCGGAATGGGGTTTGTAAAGCCTGGTGCTCCCACGGAGGAGGGGGCAGGGAGAGCTTGGAAACACTTAAATGGCAAAATGTGTGGAAAAAGTAAGGACAGAGAGGCCAGGATGTTTAAGGTTCGTTTTTAATCCCTGCCAATGAATTTCAATTCTGTGCCAAAACTGAAGTAAACTGCTTTGATCTAAAAAGGAGGGGGAAAACACACACACGGGCTCTCGGCTCCTTAAAACAATACAGATGACAAAGGAGGTAACTACAATGAAAATCAACACAGCACAGCTCTGCTGACAGTGACATTTTAAAATGCCCCTTTCCTCCAAATAAAGAGGTGTTTGGACAGGGGTGAATTAGGAAACAATAATCACACAGGTCTGTGGATCACAGCATCAGCAAGCATGCATCCCTTCCTCTGATCCCCGTCCAGCTGCCACCAATGCTTACACCATTCTCTTTTTTTACCCATTTATCAGTTCCTTAGGTTTCTGTGGCCAGGAGTGCAGCCTGGGGCTGAGCAGGTCTCCAGATGTGACCCCACAGCCCTGCTGTGTAGTGCCAGACCTCCCACCTCTGAGCTGGCCTCTCTTCTCCTATTTATACACCCAGCCCAGGGGTCCCACTGCTCCCTAACCATTCCCAGATGCCAGGCTGGCCTCACTCTTCATCTCACCCCAGTCCCATCAGCTCCCAGCTCCCTCCTGACCTTCCTCCCTGCCATCACAGGCTGGAGCAGGGATGTCTGCTCCATTGTGCTGAGGTTAATTACATTATGATCCATCTGAGCTCCTGATTTAGGAGCAGGACCACCCTGCTGTGAGCTCGGGAAGGGTCTGCAACACCACCATGGAGGACACAACCATCCAACCCCAGCAAACTTTGGTATTGAGGTGGCTGACTACTGGTTCAAGCATCCTTCTAGATCCCTTCCCAATTTCACAAAGCAATTCGACTCCAGCAAGTAACAGGAAGAGCAGAGATAGAGCTCACACATTTCATCAAGCTAGGAAGTGCCAGACACAGACTGAGGTCATTTTGTTGCAAAACGGGTATGTCATGCCCAGGGATGCTCCTCCTGAATCCCTGCAGGGAAACTAAAAGAGCCCATCCAGAAGATGCTCTCAACTTGCCTCTCATCCACAGCAGCAGTGAGTTTGAGATGCTCCCAGACAAGCCTGAATTTTGTCCTGTTTTCAAACCAGCATATGCACAAAGCAAAAAGCCTCTAAATTAATAGTCTCAGCTACCAAAAGGAAGCCTGATGTGACAGGAGAGTACCCCCAGGGAGGATGCAAAATGCCCACCTAGTATAAATCCCAGCTCAAGAGAAGCGACACAGGGGTAAACTGAGGCACGGAGACAAGGCCTGGCTTGGACATGCAGTGACTCATTAAGAAGCTAGCCTGGAGATCCAGACTCACTCCTCTGCCTGGATCCATCCCCAGGCAGAGCCTGAGGCCACGGGCCCACCTGCAGGCCCAGGGAGGGACATGGCAGTGCTCTCCATCCCCACAAACCCCTCCTGCCTTTCCATTCCCACGCAGGCGGGCTCTATTTATAGAGACCTCGGCCGCTAATTATAGATCACAGCAATCAAAACAAAGGCAGGCAAAAGCCCTGCACTTGCCACTCGCTGGCTCTGGCCCCTGAGCTCGGCACTATTCTTGTGGCAGCTCCCCAGTCCCAACCAAAACTTCCCAGACCGCCCCAGCACCGCAGAGCCGGGCTGCTCTCCCACGGCAGCGGTTTCACTGGAGACCACAGGGTGTTTTACCAGGAGAACTGAAACTTGTCCTTGGACACTCACAACACAGCAGCTCAACCCCAAGTCTGTTCTTTCCTGCTTTCCCTCAATAAGAGTGGCTTTGTCATCCTCCAGTTGCTCCAGAGAAGCATCAGCCCCTATCATCATCAGACCCAGCATGAAGGTTTATCAAACAGCAGAAGGAAGCCACCATCAGGGTGCAATTGTGGATGTTCAGGATGGGAAGGCATCCCCAAGTGATCACAGAACCTCCACATCCACCCACAGTTGGGAGGCAGGAATTTCTGCACGTCTGAGCAGGCTCAGCTTAGCCAAGGCTCGGCAGAGCTGGGAACAGCTGCTGGCATGGTCCCTGCAGAGGGAAGGGGGTGGGATCTCCTGGGCATTCCCAGTGGCCAGGCTGGATCTGGTGTCACCAACTGCACCCAGCCTGAAAGAGGGAGACCCCAGGGAGACAGTCTGGCAGCTCAGCATGGTCCAAGGGGATGAAGGTCCAGAGCTGTGCAAATTCTCCCCATCGCAGCCATCATGCAGAACTCATTTTGTTTTCAGACTGGAACCATGGCAGAGCAAGGACAGACAGAACGACTGACACACAGAAAGAAGGCGGCCAAGCAGAAGCACAGACTCAGGATCAGCTCTGGGATATCCCTGGGCAGATCTCAGGAGAGGCCAGGACAAGCAGGACAGCTGGTGCCTGCTTGTCCCACCTTCCACGCCCAAAATGCTCCAATCCAACACCAAACTTTACCCATCCCATGGCAAAAGGCTCCCTGGGCCCAATGCTGCCACTCACATCTCTGGGGACTCCCTGAGGTCTCCTCAACTTGGGCTTGTGCTTTGAGCTGCCCCTCCACACCCCACTGCCCTCCAACCTGCTGGGAGCCAGGAGCAGAACCTCCCTGGCCAGGCATAGGAATGTCTCCACCAGCACCACCAGCCCAGGACTCCCCTCCCAGGCTCACTCCTTCTTCCAATTCCACTTTTAGTAAGAGCAGAAATTGCCAAACCCACAAAATTAATGTCTGAAAGGTTCAAGCAGAGCCATTCAATCCCAGCCTGCCACTGCCTGGGAGGTCTCCTGTTGCGTCAGACCCTCCTGGGATCCATCACACCACAAGTGGCCATGGGGCAGCGAGTCCAGGAGCCAGCACAGTGTTGTCACACTGCCCAGGACACCATCCCGTGCTGCACATGTGTACCTTCCCTTTTTGTTTGTGTTTTTCCATTTTCTCCCTTCTCAAGGGGAAAAAGCCCAACAGGTGCCTGGAGAACTGCGGGATGCTCCTGCTGTCCTCTGGGTGCTCTCTGTCCCCTGTGGCACAGGGCTGGGGCACTGCCTGTCTGCTGCTGCCCAGATGTGGCACAACCTGGGGCAGGTCAACCTCCTCAGGATGCAAAACAGCAAAAAAATATTCTAGATTGTGTTTCCCAGCATTCCTGCACCTCTACCCTCAGACTGGAGAATCCCCCTACTCCACCCAGACACAAAGCACCCTCCTGTCAGAGCAGGACAAGAAACACCAGCCCTGTGCAGAGCCAGGATGCTGACACTGAAAATGTATTAAAGCCTCCACTGCTCCTACCCAAGACATTTAAATTATTTAGGGCACTTGGACCAACCCCAAGTAAAAATACAAACAAACACAGCATGAAATCTGAGCCACACTCGCCAAGCCTCCTCATTCCATGGTGCCCTCACAGGAGGTACTGGAGGAGGACCAAAGCACAGTGACCTCGCAGGGAGCCTCCCTGCCACAGACACAGGTCCCCATGTGTCCCTGTCCCACAGGTGTGCTCTCTCCAGCTGGCATCCTGAGCCTCCTGCCCAGGCAGATCCCAGCACAGGGTGTTCACTGTGCCAGCCTGCTCAGCCTCGGGCACCCTCCCGTGGGCTTTCCTTAGCCAGCAGGACAGATCAGCAGTCCTGGGTGCTCCTGGGACTGACCTACTGGGCTCTTCAGCTCCACTCTGCAGCTCACAGTGAATGGGTTTGCCTTCCTTTGATCCCCTTTTACTGATGGGAACAGTGCTGGTGACAAGCTGCAGCTCCAGGGCGGGCAGGCGGTGGGAAGGCGTTCCAGCTGACCTACTTTCCACGGGCATCGCTAGGCAGGGCCTCCTTCTCGGACACTGCCGAGGTGATTCACCACAACCAAAACCCAGCTGGCACCGGGAAACTGGGCACAAAGGAGGGGGAACAACCTTGGGGACCCCCTTCAGCACTTCCTGCCAGTGTGGGATCTGTCAGCAACGGATGAATCCCATGCCAGGAGGGACTCGCACACCTCCAAAACACCCACCCATCCTCTGCAGAGTGTCTACTGGGCTCCCACACAAATCCAGCCTGGCACAGAGTCAAACCCAGCGAGCACAAGTCTCCTCCAGCTTGGCAGAGCACTCCAAGGGCAGCAGATAACCCAGCTGATCCCCAGAGCCTGGACAGAGCCGGGCAGCACTCACCATCTCGTCGAGGGCATAGCGCAGCAGCCCGTGCTCGTAGAGGATGAAGAAGCGACGCTGCCATTTCTGCAAGAGAAGACATCGAGGTGGGTCATGGCAGTGCCCACCAGCCCCTGGGCCTTGCTGGGAGCACTGGAGCTGCACATCAGCTGGCAGGGCTCTGCCAAAGGTATGTGTGCACCAGCACGCATTGCCCAGTGCTGACTGCCCTGAGCTCTGGCAGCCTTGAGACCTTGACCATTCCCTGGGGAGCCTGTTCAGAGCCTGATCACCCTCTGGGGGAAGAACCTTTTCCTAATAACCAAACTAAACCTCTCATGACTCAGGTTCATTCCATGAATACTAGGAACACCAGAAGGATCCCCAAACTAAATGCTCTGAGCCCTCAGCTTCATCCTGCACCATCTATTCCAGCATGCAGTGCTGGAGGGTAACAGGGTGTCATGTCAGATGTCCCCCAGCAGCACATGAGCTCAGTTTGGATGGTGGCTGCACTCCTGGCATGGCTCTGCCCAGGCAATCCTGGCACCATGCCAGCACTGCTGTCTCTGCAGCTGCACAGCAAATCAGATTGAAGAACTGATCTGGCTGGAAAACTGCTTTTTTTTTTTTTTTTTCATGTGTGCCAGGTTTTTTTCAGCCAAGAGCAAAAACTGGTTGAGCAGGCTGAAATAAAAAAGTCCTGGATTCATAGCCCCAGTGCAGCAATTCTTATCTCACTTTTCTCAGCCCTTCGGGCAAAGTCCAGGGTGCTCAGGGACAAGCAGAACTACAGAGGACCTTGTGGACCTCCACAAGCCCTAGCTTAGCAGGCAGCCTGGGTTCTGGGGAGAGCCAGGTCCCATGCCCCCTTTATGTCAGGCCAGCAAGCCTGTGACAAGCTGTGACTCCAAATAATGACCCATATACCCCAGGCTGAACTCAGAACCCAATTCTTCTTCATTCGGGAGCAATTTTTTTTATTACAAACAGCTCCCAGAACATTTTGGCTGCATGACAGAGGGTTCACGGACCATTGCCATCCCTCCCACGCACAAGACAGTCCCATCCTGGCCGTCTCAGCAGCAAGCTCCCTGCAAGACAAGCTTGGGGACAGGCTGCAAGTCCTCGTCACAAACCAGCAGTGAAAGGACATCAGCCTGACAACATCCTTCTGAGCCTCACACCCCCCAAGACAGGAAAGTGGGGGATGCTCCAACCCCACAGGATGTTGCTGTTTCTGCTAAGCATGAGAAAACCCCTTTGGGAAGAAGCTGAGTGTGTCCTGCTCTGTCTGCAGGTCCCTGCTGCCAGCACTTGGCTTCAGAGCTCCGAAGGGTTAGAGCAAATGGGAACCACCACTCAGCCCCTTCCTTGCTGCAGGACCTGCCTGACATCAGCATATCCACACTAGGGGATGGGATGCAGCCTCCCTCTAGAGCTCTGGGCACGCTCATGATGAGCTGCAGAAAATATAGTAGCTGTTTCCAAGCCCCAAAGGAAAACTGGGAGCCTTTCTGATGGTCACAGCACAGTTCAGAGTCACACAGCCCACACCCCACTGGCCTGAGCACCTTCCCTGGCAGCATGGCATGTGTCAGGCAAACCAGAGCAGCATCAAAACATCAAAAAGCAAAAGCAACAAGCAATAAAATTGCACAGACTGAGCCTGACCCGCACCTGCAGTGCCCAGGGCTGCTGCCCAGCACGGTAGACCTTGCATCCCAGAGAAGGCATTCCAGCCTTGCTGCCAGAAACATCTCCCAGCTTCCTCATTTGCACAAGAGAAAGGGAGCATGGAGGTGCCTTCAGCACTCCCAGGGTCACAGCCACCCCCATGGGCAGGGACAGCCCTTGCTGCTCCTCCTGCCACCCCCACCAACGTCATGGGGAGGGGATGTCTCAGTTTCACTCACCCGAGAGCGATGGACTGGGTTGTCAAAGTCCGTTCCTTCCGGGGCCAGCAGCAGCCAGCCACCATAAATGGGTTTGGCCTGCAAAGAAACAGCAGAGAAACACTCACACACAGTGGAAAACAGCTCAATGTGGATCAGCACCACAGGGAATCGATGGTTAGGGACCACGGGAAACTGCAGCAGCCCCAGCACGAAGGCAGCTGTGTGAGCTCAGCCTCCTGCACGCAGGCAAACTCAGCCTTCCCAGCGCAGGGAACGCGGTGTCTGATGGCAACCCGTGGTGTGACACACACTGTGTGCCAACGGGACTGAGACGAGGACTCGGGAGGAGGCAAACCTCAGCCACAAACTCCAAACACAGCTGCTCCTGCATGGCACCGTGCCCGGAGCACCAACCTCCCGGGTGCTGCCGAGCGGCAGAGCCCATCCCCACCGCGGCTCTTCCCGTCGCCATCGGCAGCGTGCCTCTACTCCAAAGCAAAAACACACTCCAAAGGAGAGCTCCATGTTTTCCGTTCGTTAATTAAGAGAGGAAAAACTACCCAGCGCTGGCAGTTCTCCAGCTCCCAGCCGCTTCCCGTGCTGTGCACATCCAACTCCTGCTTCCCTGCAGGGGCAGCCCCTGCCAGCCCGCTCCCCCCGCCAGCAGCGTCCAGCGGCCCACGGCGAGCACACAGGAAGGTCAGAGCCAGGAGGAGGGAAAACAGCTCATTCAGCCAGCCGGGAAGAGAAAGGGAAAGAATACTCGGAAAGAACCTTGCAGCACTGCCGTATGTCAGTGGAAAAAAAAAATATCCAGGCTCTTTGCACCGGTGGCTTGGATGCAGAAGTGGCCAGGGTGAAGCTGACCCATGCCACGGCAAGCGGTGGGATGGGGATGGGCACCGGGCATGTCCTCCCATGCAAACTCCAGCGGGCACCGCTCCCGCTGCCTTGTCAAGCTGTAAACGATGAGCCAACACCTGGCAAGGGCTGGGGCCAAATCCTGCTGCAAGACTGGCAAGACATTGCCACACCAGCGAGGCGGCTCCACAGATACCAAGAGAGACCAGGAGGGAGGAAACTCAGAGCAGAGCCAGCTCCAGGAGACCCTGGGTGTGGGAACACTGCTTTCCACCATGGAACATCCATGCACGTCCATCCTGCCCCAGCCAAAAAGTCACAAGGACACACACTCCCAGCTCTTCTCTAACTGATTCAGTTAATCTTGTTTCTTTCATTCTTTTCAGTTCCTTAAAGTTTAAAACTGTTTCCAATTCAGTACCTCCCCTAGATTCCTTCTGCCAGTTTCTGTGGTTTTGTAATGTTAAAAAAAAGTTTCCCCTCTGGAAAAATCCCTGCAAACAATAGAAGAAACTGCCTATGCACCAGAAACTGTCAAATACATGAAGCACTGAGTAAGCAAACTGGAAACACGCCGGAGGAGACCTTTTACTGTTTATAAAGTGAAAAGAAATAACAAAATCTCTTATCCCCTCCACAATATGACATACCAGCTCGAGGTGTTGCTCTCCCAGCAGCTGGGAAAACATGATTTGAGAAGACCTTCCTTCCTTTCCCCTTTAAATGAGATTTAAACCAACGAAAACAAAGCGCTGGGATTGGGATCCAATTTGGGGGAGTTAGGGGGGCCCAGGGCACCCCTACAGCTGTTCCCACGACCACAGTGGGGGTGCAGAAAAGCATCTATGTGCGCCACAACCCTCCCTGGGTTTGGCAAAGGGGCAAAGCCCCCCCATCACCCCTGCCCAGCTCACCTGGATGCTGCTGCCCTGCTCGCCCGTGGCCCCCATGCCACCTCCAGCTGCTCGGCACCGCTCTGTGCCCAGCTCCGTGCCCGACTCCGTGCCGCCCACGCTGCCAGCGCCCCGCAGGTGAGCCATGCTCTGCCACTCCCCCGGCACACCCCGCCCCGCGCCCCCACCCAAAGCCGCCCGTGACGCATCCGTGCCCACGCCATGGGAGGACTCCGGAGCGGGGGATCCCAACGCTCCCTGCCATGCTGGGATGTGGCCACGGCCACCCGCGTGGCCTGGGAACAGCCAGACATCCCAAATGTCTCTTGTGTTTTACAGGGGGAAAGCAGAATTGCAGATCTCGAATGATGACACGTCAGAGACCCTTCAGTGGGTCACTGTGACGAGAAACGGGGTCCGCGAATTCCCGTGAGAGAATTTGGGGTGAGTGCTGAGCAGCTGGGGCTTGGGAAGATCTTAGGAGTGGCCTCCACCATGCAGGAACAAGAGGATGACAGTGACAACAGCACGTGACATCCCCAATGCTTGGCACCAACACACCAGGGCAGCACCCTGGTGATGCTCTGGACAGCTGAGCTGCAGGCAGGGCTCAGCTCTCCTCCATCCCCCAGTTTTCCCCTCTATGCCCCAGCACAGCTCCTCACCAAGATCTAGTGCTCAACCCAGCAAAGCCCCATGAGCAAACACTCTCCCTGACCCAAGTCACAGCACTGCAGTCACACAGCCACTGAGCACCCCACAACATCCTGCCTGTGTGACAAGCACAGGCAGGTCCCAGTGACACACCAAGGACAAAGTAACTGTAAAAACAACAGGGGACATCATCACCAGGGCCAGCAGCAAGCAGCCTTAACCCAGTATTACAGGCATGAAATCCTGCCCGACCTCAGCCTGGCTCACACCCCCCAGCAGACATTATTTTGCCTTCAGCTATTCCAATTTTAGCTCAAACTGTCTGTAAATAAACACCGAGCACCTGAAATACACACCCTTAACACAGAGCACGGTCATTTCTGTACCAGCATCATAAAAAAACCACCAGTGGGCTACACTTACTTTGGCAGAAACATCCAATTCCAGATATTGAAACCAAAATAGCTGAAAGGTATGAATTAGAGCCAGGCAGCGTGGGCAGCCTGGTTCCACCCATCAACAAATGAACACGCAGCAGTGCTTTTTAAAGCCAACCCAAAACAAGCTCCTGCTAAAACCAAGCAAATGCCCAGAAAGATACATGCATAAATGAAAGGGATATGAATTAGCACACGAAGTATCTGAAACAAGCTCATCACACCTGCATTGGAATGGCCCTGCTGAAGCAAGGTTTAAAATAAACCCGATGTGGGAGGCAGGTCCGGGGGGTGCTGGAGCACCAGGATGGAGCTGGAATCACACGTCCTTTCCACTGGCTTGGCTTCCTCTGGAAAGCTCCTCAAGAGGAAGAAAAGGCAACAACCACCACTGAGCAAGATCTCAAAGCAAAAATTCCCTCTTCCAAGGAGATTTGTCCAACTTCACATTTAGGGATGGTGTTAAAACAACCCCAGGGTTCCCAGGATGCCTTTGACCACGCAGGGCCCTGTTTGCCTCCTGGCAGCTCCGGTGATATCCAAAGGGCAGCTCCACGTAGTTTCTCCACAGGTAGCAGCCACACAGGGTGCTCAGGCACTGGGTGGGTGGCTTTGCTTTTATCCAGAAGGTACCTGGCTGGAGGGTGAGCCACAAAATGCTGTGGGAAAGCAGAGTGGAGAGCAGCTGCTGATGGAGCTGGGGTGGGGTGACGCTCACCCCACCATCACGTGAGAGGTGCGGCCGGTTTGCAGCCCCACAGTGCCCAGTTCCATCCCTGGGACTGCTGGAGGCTGACTCAGGCAGAAACACCCCCACGTCACCACTCCGCTTCCTGTCACACCTCTGGGAGTGTCCAGGTATCGGATCCCACCTTTGATCCGACACTGGAGCTGGGCTGTGGGGCACACCAGCACCTCACCTGCCTCTCAGGGCACTGTTGCAGCCACTGCTTCCATCCCCTCAGGCCTACAGTGCATCCAGGGGGAGGACGTTGCCTCCAGCCCAGAGCCAGCAGCACAGCGGGTGGGAGGAAGCGGAGAAGGAAGCGGCCCCAGCTGGGTTTACACAAAGCTGTCAGGCTGCTGTGCTGATGCTGCCCAGGCATGGACAAACCACCCCAGCCAGCTCCACCAGCACTGGGAACACAATTCCCAGCAGACGGGGAACTGGGCTTGAAGGACGTGCAGAGCCACTCATCACTTCCCAAAGCCCAGGGTGATAGAGGAACCCCTGCACACCCACAGGGCACCCGCTTCCAGAGGGCAGGATGGGTCACAGGAGCGTGGCAGCCCATGGAGCGCCAAGTCACACGGCTGGAGGTGGGCTGCGACACCAACCAGCTGCCTGGGACAGGCTGGGACAGGCTTTCACACCTCCTGTGTTTTTGATGGCACCTTCAGCTCTTCCCTCCCCGCACAAACCAGCCAGGCACACAGGATGCTGCAGAGCCACACTGCGCTGGCCTCCCAGTGCTGCAGGAGTTCACTGCACTGGGTGGAACTGGAGAGTTCTACCAACACCCACATCCCCTCTCAGGGTCCAGACTCAACCCCACGGCAGAGCAGCCACATCCCCGCTGGGGTGCTGGACACCCGGGTGGGCTGGGATGCCCCCACAGGCAGTGCCCACCCACCCCACATGTTCTGAGGGAAGCCCGAATCCATTGCCGGGAGAGACTCCTGGCTCCGAGCGCGTGGCGGGAGGGATAATCTGTTTAGGCTGCCGGCAGACGTAATCAGCCTGTCTCGGGTGGAGGCAGGGCTTGTTTTGTTCAGGCTTGGCAACTGAGCGGGAAGGGGAAGAAAAATGGATTGTTGCATCGGAGCTTTAGGCTCTGCCTCCAGCACTGGGAGCACGGAGCCTTGTGCACCAGGGAAGTGATGCAAGGGCTTCCAGCAGCCCTACAAAAGAATGATGTACCCAACCTGACCCAGGCTGTGGGTGGATCCAAGGTGGAACTTGCTCCATCACCTTTATGGGTCAGCCCCAATATTCACCCAAGGAGCCTCTCTGACAGCAGCGCCTGCTGCTTCCCACACCCAGGGGAGCACAACGGGGTGACAGCTCTCATCCAGACCCAGAGAGGGGGGACAGTAAGGTCATCGTTGCCTGTGTGCTGTCTCCTGATCCACTCCGAGCTCCCCAGAGGCAAGGACCCGTTTCTGGCACAGTTCAAGGAGAAAGTCACCACGAATACTGTGGTTGCAACCTCAAAAGAGGAAATCTGGGCCGTTCCAGCTCCACTCTGCTCACAGTTTTGCACACCTTGGAGCCAAGAGAACATCGCTGATGGATGAGTCGGAGCAGCCGTCACTCGGCAGGAATGGGGAAGGTGACATGGTGTTCAGGGAGGGAGTGGGATGCAATAGCCAAGCAGGCGTTCCTGCCCACAGCATGGCTTCTAGGAACTGAGACAGGCGTCACTTGACATTCTGTGTGCTCCCAGGGGAATGGCAGATGGAGACCCACTGGAGACCATGACCACGGCTGTCAGGAGGCTCTGCAAACACTGCTGTGCAAATCCATGCTCCAGCAGCAATCCCAAGGGTCAGGATGAAGCCCAGTCTCAGTAGTTAAGCTGCTTACATCCCTGTTTTCCTGCCTCTACAACATTTCCCCTCGGCTGTCACTTGGTGATGCCAAACCCCAGTGCAGAGGCTGCAGTGATGCCTCTGAGCATCCACGACCATTCCTGAAGCAGAAGCACTCTCCCATCCCCCAGATCTTCATCCAAGTGGCTGCTCACTGCCCCTGGGCTCAGCCCAAACAGTGCTTTTTCCAGAACAAGACCTGGGCAGCTCCTGGAAGCCACCCTGGATGATGGGGAGAGTCCCCTCTCCATCCATATCCTGCTCTTCTGCCAAAACACATTTGCACAAGGCCACTGCCAGAGCTGCAAATCCCAGTCTAGGATTTCACCACCAACACATCTCCACATGCAGCACAAGGCCAAACCTGGACAGACTGGACTTGGGGCACAAGGAGCACCGAGTGCCACTGCCATGGGCCAGCTGGTGGGCACTGCGCATGGCACAGCCCTCCTGGCACAACGCTAGCACCGACCCAGGCGCCGGCAAATCCCAAAGGACAGAGCTGCCCCAACAGTTTGCTGTGTGGGCAGTGGGAGTGACCGACCGACCAGAGGAACAGGAAGAGGAAAGGTTGAATTCACCCTCCATGCAAACAGCCGGCCCCACTCTGCAAACACCCTTGGTCCCAGGGCTGTGCTTGGGTCCGAGAGCTGTCGGAGCAAGAGCTGGCAGAGCCGGCTGCGGCACGCACAGGGAATCGGTCAAGCAGCAACAAAACGAAGGACAGAATGGACTTTGCAATTCCAGCTCCTTCTGGAGCAGCCCTGAAGCCGGTGTGCCTGGCAGCAAGCAGGCATATCTAACCACTTCCCACCACCGGCCTGCCTCAGCGCCTGGGAGAAGCCGCAACATCTCTCCACAGTGCTGGAGAGGGGATTTATCATTTTGTCGGCTGCCGGCGCAGATAAGGTGCGGCGCCATGCAAAAACCCAGCAGCAAGTGAGTGTGAGCAAAGGGGACGTTTCTCCAGCACCCAAAGGCGCCGCCACGTCCCTTCCCTTGGGCCAGGCGGAGGTTCAAGTGCACCTCAAATCAACACCAGCAACCAACACAGCTTCCGAGCGCCCGCTGCCCTCCCTGCCTGCACGTCACTGCCCAAGGATGGGATGCTGCCCATAGGGCAGGGCCACCATGAGCCTGCTCCCCAAGCCCCCTTGGCTGTGCCCTCCAAGTCCTTGCCCTCCACAGCCACCAAAAGAGGCAAATTTGACATTTGCAGAGAAATCTCTCCCTGTTCAGTGCTAATAATCAGTCAAGTAGAGGCGGATTTTTGCAGCATGATACAAGCAGCGGGGAGCAGGGAATGCAAGTGCGGGGGCTGCTTTCCAGGAAAATGGGGGCTTTTCCTCCCAAAAAGGAGCAGAGCTGGAGGGAAACGTGTGGCCGGGACATGATCCCTCACCCGTCACCCTTTGGACAATGCAAGGAGTCAGGACAAGACCCCTGCAGCACAGGGCATCCCAGCCCCATGGATGCAATGTCCCAGAGCAAAGCCAAGCCTGTGACCCAATGCTGACACACTCCAGCCCCAAGGCTGCTGGCCACCAGCTGCTCAGCATCCAGAACAGTAGGAAAGTGATCATGTCCAATGAAGGAGAGATGGAAATAACCACCCCCTGTCACTGGGCAGGGGTGTCACAGGAAGAGGCAGTGGGAAAAGTCTGTGAGCTCTATTTTCTAACTGGGTGGTCCTCTGGGCATCTATGCCATGATGTCTAATAAAAAGAAAAAAAAGGGGGAAAAAAGACACTGGTAGCTGGAAAGACGTCCTCAAATTCCTCTATCTGTGCCAGTCCCCGCTCCCCGAGAGAGCAAATGCATGGAGAAAATTGAAAGCAACTGTTTTACACTCTGCTCTTCTTCCAATTCAGGCCAGGCAAAATTTTTAGGTTAATTCCCAGCCTGTCCCATGTTGTTGGGAGCTTCATCTCACAGACCAAGGGCATGTGTGTGCAGACATGGACTGGCCTGGCACAGCTCTCCCTGGCCTAGAGAACAGGGACCCCATGGGGACACCCTCACAAGAACCTTGGATGGCTGCTTGGGAAAAGGGTCCCACTGGACAGGCTGGCTTTCTCTTGGAGACAGGAGGGGGACCCTGGGAACCATCCATTCTCCCAGGGCAGGTTCTGGAAAGTCGAGCACCATAGGAAGTTTGCAGGTGGTTACAGAGGGACCGTGCAGTGCCAGCATGGGCGTGTCTTGCCAGGAAAGTGGAAATTCCCACAAAAAGGGAATTTCTCCCTGGATGGGAAAGGAGCAGCATAAGACAAGCTGCCAACAGGTGGGTGGCACAGCCAGGACACAGCCACCAACAGCACCATGTCTGCCAGCAGCCAGATCCTGCCAGCACACAGGATCAAGGGATCTGACAGCCCACTACCCACAGCAACAGATTTTCCCCAAAGGGAGAACAGCTGCGCTGACTGACCCAGTTTTTCTCATGCTGTGTGGGCACCCCAGAAGGTCAAACACAGACTGTGGAGGGCAGGGGCACATCACCTGCAGCCCTGGGAGGGGACAGTCACATCTCCAACAGGTGGTGGGACCGCATGTAGCTGCCCCAAATCACAGCGAGCCCCGTCCGGCAGCACAGCCACGCACAAAAACAACTCGTGAACACAGCGCTCCCGGGATTAGGGACTTAGCGTCCACACAACCCTTTGAAGTTGGAAGTGCTAAGTCTGATTATTATTAGAGAGCTCCAGCTCATTAATCCTGATGTTTGGGGCTGGATTTCCCCCCTCCCAGCCCCATTCCTAAGCCGGTTCCCGAGTACGACGGAAATCCACTACTACCACTAAATATTTGTGACTCTTTGCAAACACACTCTGGGTCTCTGCCCCGGGCGGCTCCAGCGCCCTGCAGCATCCCGGGAAGCAGCGGGGGCAGCTCCTGACACGCACGCAGGTATTTTTATCTAATAAAAATCCAAAAGGGACACGAGTGCGTAAGTGTGAAGTACCTTCACCTTTCCTCCAAGCCAAGTACAAAGGTCAGATGACTCCAAAAGACTTTTCTAGCCTGACTCTAGGTAATCACCAACACTGTCCCGGTCCACGGGGCGAACAGGATGTGCTGGGCACTGAACCCCCATGCTGCAAAGTGGGACCCCCCAACCCAAACGTTTGAGTGAAAAAGGCAGAAACATTCAGAGCTGTTAAATGAACCGTTATTCCTGGGTGTGCTTCGGAGCGAGCACACCCCCACATCCAGCCAGGCTGCGAAACGGGGCACAGACAGGGAGGGGAGGCGGGCAGGGTGGCGGGGAAGCGCCGGGGTGGCCGCGGTCGGGGGGCTGCGGGCAGGGCGGGAGGTGCGTGCGTGCATCACACACTACCACAGCCACCATCTTATCTGGGAAGCGGGATTACTTCACCCCAGCTGCAAGGGAGAAGCCGAGCAGGATTGCGCCGTTTTCCCAACCGGAGCCCCCCGCGCAGGGCCTGGATCCGGCCACGGCGCTGACCCCGACCCCATGGGAACCGGAGGCGGGGGCAGCCCCCCAGGGCCACCCACCACCCCGACGGGAACAAAGCCAACGAGGGGCTGCCCGAAACGCGTCCCTGGGTCCCCAGAGAGGTGGGTGGCCCCCGTGGCAGGGCGGGCAGGCACTACGGCGGGCTGCGTGCGATGCTTTGAGCCCCCCAACAAAAGTAAATAAGCTTTGCACCAGGAGGCAGCGCAAGCCCCGGGCAGCGGGAAGGGGCCGGTCGGGAGCGGGGGGCTCTTCCCGAGCCCCCTCCGGGACGGCTCCTTTGTCTGGGCACGGCCGCGACGCTCCGCGCCGCCCGCCCCTTTCCCGCACACACCACGGCATTTTTTTCCAGTTACATTTTTTCCATATTAGCCCTCAGATTTCACGATGCCCCCCCCCCCTCCGCCGCCCCCCCAGCGAGCGCAGCAATATGTCTGATCTCATTGCCATAATAGGATCGGGAGCGGGGATGGCAGCCCTGGCCCAGAAAGGTGTGGGAGGAGGGAGGGCGGCCCTGTTCCCCTCACCCCAACACCACGGACGGGCCCTCACATCCCAAAAACGCCCCCCATGTCCCAAACACCCCCTGCCATGGGAGCGCCGGCCTTGGGCCTGCGTGAGGCCTGGGAGGAAGAGGAGGAAGGCCCAGCCCTGGCAGCCCCCCAGAGCTGAACCCTCTCCGGAAAGGGGCTGGGGTCCCCTTCCCATGCCCCCAGGAGAGCAGGGGGCTGTAGGGCACGGCGGTCATGTCCGGCACGTCCAGGAGGGGACGTTTTGTTTTCAACCGAGTTTTTCCCAGGACTTTCTGCATCGCCCGATGGAGCCCACAGGACACCCGCCACCTGCTGCCGTGCACCCCAGGATGGGACGGGATCACCCCAAGTGCTGATGGGGGACCCCAAATGGCCTCAGGGGGTGAGGTCCCCGGGGAGGTGGCACTGGGGTGAGCCATGGCCTCAGGGACCAGTGGGCACTGTGGGTGCTCCGTGGGACAGCAGGGAATCTGTGGGGTCAGCAGGCATCCCATGGGATCTCTGGACACTCTATAGGACCAGGGAGCACCCAAAGCACTCCTGGACATCCCATGGGCTTCGCAAATACCTGTGAATCCCTGTTCTGTCTGTGGGATCAGCAGGCATCCCAAGGGACCATGCACTATGTGTGGGACCAGCAGGCACCCGCTGGAATCACTGGATACCCTATGGCACCGGAGAACAACTATGGGGCTCCTGGACACTCCATAGGATCCGCAAATACATGTGGGTTCCTGTGCTATCCATGGGATCAGCAGGCACCCCACAGGACCATGCACCACCCATGGGGTCAGCAGGCACCCCATGGGACTCCTGGACACTTTATGGGACCAGAGTGCAGCAGTGGGGCTCCAGAACACCCTACAGAATCCATGGATGCCTGTGGATCCCTGGACTATCTGTATAATCAGCAAACACCCCATGGAGTTCCTAGTTAGCCTACGGGACCAGGGAGGACCCCTGGAGTTCCACGACACCCCATGGAATATAGGGATACCTGTAGGTCCCTATGCTATCCATAGGACCCCACAGCATCCCTGACCTGATCCCATGGTACCTGTGGGAGCCGCAGGCACCCACAGGACCCTACAATATCAGTGTCCAGCAGGCACCCTTGGGGATCCCATAGGATCCTGTGCCAACCATGGGGACACCAGGCACGCATGGCACCCCGTTCTATCCGTGGGACCCCAGGACGTCCACAGGACCCTATACTATCCATCGGGAGACCCACAGGACCCTAACCTACCCAGGAGGCTCCCAAGCTACCTGTGGGACCCCAGGCTACCCACGGTGCCAGCGGACACCGCACAGAGACCCAGAGCGCCCTAGGGGCGGGACGCCGGGGTAGATTCTGGGGGGAAAACAGTGTGTTTTGGGGTAAGATCCCACCTGGTTGAGATCCTCGTCGTTGAGCAGGTGGGACTCGCGGGGCTTGAAGCAGTTCTGGCACTTGCTCTTGTTGAAGATGTTGGCCTGGAACTTCCTGCAGGGATTGTCCTTGGCGGCCATGGCGCGGCCCGCGCCCGCTGCGCGCCCGCTCAGCGCCCCGCGGAGCGCCCGGGCGCTGCGGGAGCCGCTCCCGACTGCGCCGCCCGCAAAGTTTCCAGCGCCGCGGAGCCAGGCGGAAAAGGGGGCGGGGCTGCGGCGCGGACGGGCGTGCCCGCCCGCCAATAGGAACGCGCCTCCGCCCCTAACGAATGGCTGCGCTGGCCAATGGGAAGAGAGGAAAGGGGCGGGCGCGGCGGGGCCTCCTCGGCCTCGGGGGAGGGGGCGTGCGCTGACAGCTGGGGCGGGATCGGCCCCCATCGGCTCCGCTCGGCTCCGCTCGGCCCGGCTCGGCTCAGCCCAGCTCGGTTCGAATCGGTTCGGCCCAGCTCAGTTTGGCTCAGCCTTGCACAGACTGGCTGAGCTCAGCCCAGCACAACTTGGCGTGTCTTGGCTCAGCTCGGCTCTGCTCAGCCCAGCCCAGCTTCCTTCAGCCCGAGTCAGTTCAACCTGACTTGGCTCAGCCTGGCACAGATAAGCTCCGCTCGGCTTAGCCTGGCACCGCTTTGTTTGGCTCTGCTTGTCCCAGCTCAGCTCACTTCAGCTTGTCTCAGCACGGCTCAGCTCAACTCAGTCTAGTATGGCTCAACTCAGCTCAGCTCAGCCGGGCTTTGCTCAGCTCAGTTTGTCCCGGACCAGCTCAGCTCAGCTCAGCTCAGCCCGTTGTAGGAGCAGTTGTCCAGTTTCCCCCACAGAGCACAGTGACCTCCCCACACAGCCCACCCCCAGCCGTGGGACACATGGTGACCATCCATGACCCTGAGCCTGTCCCCAGCCCTGGCACACGAGGGCACACGGGGTCACCAACCCTGGGACACTCAGATTAGGTGGGGACAATGTCCCTCATGCTCCTGTGGCACCTCGGTGACAGAGCAGGGATGAGGCAGGGACGGGGGTGCACGTCCCACCTGAGCCACGTCCCTGCTGTGCCACCGCCCTGGGGCCAGCTGGGAGCTGCTGTTTGTCCAGTGAATTTTTATCCGGTGCAAACCGGCAGGTAAATATTCCTGACCGGCTGATAAGGACCCGGTGTGAGGCCACAGGTTTGGCTGCCAGCTCTGCCCCTGGTTCTGCACAGAAGCACCAGGAAGGGACCTCAGTGCCTGTGGAGCATCACTGGGTCAGGAGAGAGGTGGGAACGCTGACCCCAGGGCAGGGGACAGGGCAAAGGTGCCAAGTGGCACCTCCAAAATGCACCCAAGACTGGCACATCCCAGCCCAGCCAAACCTCACCGTGGCACAGAGCATCTCCTGCTCACCCCAGGGCTCCCCACGGTGTGGGATGGGGCCCTGCTATGAGGAGCAGACACGTGGATCTTCCTGGATTTTTGGGGCCAGGAAAAACCCGTCGGAGCAGAGGTGACGGCGCGGTCCCCTCGCGCCTGGCGCTGTCCCGTCGTTTGATGTGGGACCCGGCCTGGGCAGCCTCGCCACGCCGGCTCCACGCCGTCATTCCCACTAAATAAAGGCCAGCACAATTGCCTGCTTGTTTATTAATTTTTTGCTTCATCAAAGGCAGCTTTAATCATCTCTCTCCCTCCTGCCAGGGCCACTCGTGCGCACACCGTGTGCCCCGGATTGGGATGGGACAGCAGAGCTCCAGTGACCCCAGTGCATCCTCACCATGTGGTGACCCCAGGCTGGGAGTGGCCACCAGACCCCCACACATCACCGTTTTTGGAGGATTTCCCCACCTTTTCCTTGATCCTCATATTATAAAAGCAGCATGACCCTACCCCAGGAAGAGATTTTCCCCTCTGGAATGCACAGACCCCGCTGCTGCCCTCACTGTGGGTCCAGGGTTCACCTGGCACATGACTGCGGAAATCCTGCTCCGTGGAGAGGGTGGATGGTTTTCTCAACCAGCTCTCGTCCTTGCAGGCACCCATGGGACTCCTGGACACTTTATGGGACCAGAGAGCACCAGTGGGACTGGTGCACTGATTCCCCTCTCCTCCCTCCCTGCTTCCATCCCCAAGGTTGGATTACATTGCTTGCTGAGGACCTGGCATCCCACAGTTCCTACAGATGCCCAGCATTTCTTTTTCCATCCAAAAGCCCCTCTGCAGCTCCTTGGACACCTCCATGTGTCCTCTTGGTCCCCGGCCCTTCTCCACCTCCTCAGGGCGTGGAGCCCAGGGCCTGCAGGAAGCCTCCAGGAGGGAAGGGGCTGCTCTTTCCCCATTTCCACGGGGCACCGAAGGGCACAGAGCAGTCCCTGCAGGCTGTGCCTGCCCCGTGGGCTGGGGCCGTGACCCGGCAGCGCCTGGCGGGAAGCGGCTGCTGCCGGGGCTGGCTCCAGCCTCTCCAAAAATCCAGCTGAACGGGACAGGCTTCTGCACAAACCTGTCGGGCCGCATTCAGCCGTGCCGAGCCACGTGGTGCTGGAACCTCACTGCTGGAACCTCACTGCAGCATCCCCTGCGTGCCCCAGGTGCTGGCACTGAGGTCCCCAAGGTGTGCCATGGGCTGGGTGTCCCACCCCATCATCCCATCCCATCCCATTGCCAGCACTGTGGGAATGCCCGGCTGGGGCTGCCGTGTCTCTTCAACCCACAGCCAGTTTTTGGTTGTGGGTTGTTTTATTTTTTTTTTTTTTCCTGAGGAGTTTTATCAAATGAGGGCAATTAAAACAATGGGAAAATGGAAAGTTTTTGTCAGGGAGCTGCGGTGGCAGAGGGGGAAGGTGCTGCCGTGAGTCAGCCTTCCAAAAAGAAGCGCCAGCGCCAGGTAAACAAGGTGCAGACCAGGAGGTGTTAGTCACCGGCCCCAGCCTGCGGAGGCACCGGCAAAACCCTGCAGGAAAAGATTCAGCAGCTCCAAATCCCCCCGGAGAGAGGAGAGCATCCTCTGCTCCTGTCACGGTGAGATCCCAGCAGCACCATCCCGTGTCCCTGCCCGCCGGGATGTCACCGCTCTGGGGAGCTCCGGGGACGCGGGCCGGCTGGCTGTGCCGTGTTTGGCCGGCTCTGATGCCGCGCATTTCTCATTTTTCCGCAGGGCCGGGCAGGAGCAGGACAGCCGGGTGCTCCCCACGGGACCTTGGGCAAGTCCCTGAGTGGCTCCGTGCCGCCAGCCCGCCGTCATTAGCGCGGAGCCAGACAGACAGACAGACACACGGATGGATGGATGCCCTGGGGAGAGGGCAGGAGTCACGGCTCGGAGCTGGCGAGCCCTGGGATCCACGTTGGGATCCGCTCCTGCCCTGCTCCACCTGCAGGGCCGGTGGGTGATGCTGGATGCAGCCCTGGCTGTGCAGGGATCCAGAGCCTTCCACAGCCCTGCCTGGGGAACATCTGGCAGGGGAAACACTGACCCAAAGGAGGCTTGGATGCCTCTCATGCCACCGTGTGTCTTATAGGGGTGAGACCCCACACAGGGGTGAAAAACACCATCCTGGATGGAGAGAAAGGCCCTGGGCTGCCCTGTGCCCAGCTGGCACAATCAGAGAGTGGTTTAAGTTGCAGGAGACCTTAAGGACCATCTTGTTCCACCACCTTCTACTAGACCAGGTTGCTCCAAGCCCTATTCAATCCCATTTTTCCCACTGGGAAAACTGAAAGGACCCAAATGATCCACTGGAGGAAATCCACAGCTGATGCAGTTCAGAGGGGAGGATGCAGCTTCTGTGGGGCTGGAAAAGCCCATGAGGATGGTCCAGAGCAAGCTGGTTTGAGGTTTGAGCTTGTCCCAGAAGCCACAATAAATCCTGTCCCACCAAGCAGAACTTTCCTCTTGTCCAGAGATGCCAAATGTCTGCGAGTTCATACCTTTCTCCTAAAATTGATTAATTACACTCACAGCTGGGTTATCGGTGCCTGCTGCTGCCATCAGACCTTGCTGTGCTTTAGCAGCAAAATCCATACCTTTTGCTCCCACCACCTTTTGGCTGCTGGGCAGGGCAGAGGGGATCCCCCTGTGAGGCTGCCTGCCCCACCAACCCCCTCTCACCTTATTATCCCTGCTAGAAACACCACCCTGTGCAAAACCCAGTGCTCTCTGTCACTCTCCCCCTTGGCCACCGCCCCGGAGCTGCCAGTGCAGCCGTCGGATGTCTGCTCTGCTGACTCCATAGAATGCAAGTCCTACAAATGAAAATGTCACATGGCCCTAAATTAAATACTTTGGAGAAACCCATTATAATGCAGCAGCACAATTAGCTTTATCAGCCAGCCCAGAGTCATGCCAAAAACCAAAGCCGACTCACTTGACAGGAGCTGCCATCCATGAAACCAAGCTAACGACCTTAATTATATTTTTAGCTTCTAATTTTTGGCTGACACTGTCCTCAATTACCCAGCCCATAATTTGTGCAGGGACAGCGATCAGTCTCACCTGGCCTGTAATTCCCAGGATCAGCCCTTTTATCCCTTTTAAATATTAAATTGACTCCCACTGGCCACCCTCCAGTCCTCTGGAATTTCCCCAGGGTTTTCGTGTTAAAAATTAACAGCAGAGTTCCTGGGCAGGCTGCAAACCCCTTCCCATGAGGGCTCTGCCAGGAAAACACCTCTCCAGAGAGAATTCAGCAGTGAGGACAAGGAGTTGTACCCACCAGGTCAAAACTCCACGTAATCAGATCAGCTGTTCTGGCCAAAGATTGTTCTTTGACTCATCTCCCTTATCCACCACCCACGCTTTGCACCTCAGCCCACAGCCCTGGCACTGAACCCTCCTCTCCCTGCTCCTTCCCTCCGCATTTCTAGGGCTTTTTCCTCATTTCTGTGCCAGACCTCAGCCAACCCAGGTCTTTTCCCACCTGCCCATCCTTGGTCTCCAGCTGGCTGCTGGTTTTGGGGAGCCAGCCCCGAGCACAGCCTGGATTTTGGTAAAAAGCTTCCCTTTTCCTGATCTGTGCTGGTTTTGGCAAGGAGGCTGTGGCAGCCTCACCCTGCTGATGCCCAGGGGCAGCTCTGGAGCCTGGGTCACCCCGGGCTCTCCCACAGCCCTGGCACAGCCTCTGTGAGGGTCAGACCCTGGCACAGGGGCTGCCACGGTGCCCAGACCCCGGTGGGCACGGAGCATCCCTGGGGTGATGCCCACGGCAGCCCCAGGGGTGGTGCCGGGACGAGGAGCAAAGGGAGGAATGGAGCAGTGAGGGGGGGCTGTGAGGGGGGTCCTGAGCCCCCCGGAGGTGCCAGGAAGGGGCAGGAGCCACCCGGGGGGCTGCATCCCACACGGACGTGTCCAAGGCTGGATGGGGCCTGGAGAAACCTGGGATGGTGTCCCTGTTCCTGTAAGGGGTGGAACTGGACGAGCTTTAAGGTCCTTTCAAACCCAACCATTCCATAAATTGTGATTCCCTTTGGCCGGGCTGGAGCGGCCGCGTTGGAGGATTCCGGGCTGCGGGAACAGGCGGGCTGGGCTGGCCAAGGGTGCCATCTCCTGGGGACAGAGCCACAGATTGGATCCTGGGGACAGAACAGATCCTGGGGACAGAGCCACAGATCGGATCCTGGGGACAGAGCCACAGATCGGATCCTGGGGACTCAGTGACAGAACAGATCCTGGGGACAGAGCCACAGATCGGATCCTGGGGACAGAACAGAACCTGGGGACAGAGCCACAGAGCAGATCCTGGGGACACAGTGACAGAACAGACCCTGGGAACAGAGCAGATCCTGGGGACAGACCCCATATCGGATCCTGGGGACAGCCGTGCCCAGGAGCTCCGGACAGCAGCGGGGACAAGGGGCCGCACCCGGGGCTCCGGGGGACATCCCGAGCACACGAGGGTGGCCCTTCACGGGTGGCAGTGCCACGGCACGGCCACGGCTCCGCAAGCCCCGCTGTCCCCACGGCCGGGTGGCGGCCGCGCAGTGACTCCGGGGTGTGCCCTGAGGTGGCAGGACAGGGGGATGCCCGGGGACAGGCACATCCTGGCCCCGCAGGGAATTGGGGTGACAGAAATGAGCCCTCGGAGCCGTCTGCGCTCAGCCCGCCCCGCGCTCGGCAGTTTCGGCCGAAAAAGGCTCCTCTGCCCCTCCTTCCCCCTTTTTTCAGGTCCTACAGGGAGCAGGTGTGCGAGCAAACCTTGGCTTGGCCAGGGCTCGGGACTGCTCAGAGCAGATGGGCTCAGGGGAGGAAACCATCCCAGCAAAGCTGCTCAAGGGCAAGGCAAAGCACCCCTGAAACTTCAGAGCCAAACGTCACCCACCCTGTGTGCCTGTGACCTGCAGCTCTCCTTGCAGCACTGCAGCTGGGGCAGGAGCCCAGCAGAAAAAGAGATTTTGTTGCCAGGAAAAAACTGGGCTCTGTCACCCCAAAGAGAGTGTGGCACCTCCAGAGCCGGGTGCAGGTGGGCACTGCAGGATGCAAAACCATGTGGGGGATGCAGGGGGATGCATGGCAGTGGGAGGATGCACGGGGAGCTGCTGGCTGATGCCCTGGGGAACCAGTGCACTCAGCAAAGGCAGGGTTTAATCCAGAAATCCAGAACGGGGGGCTGGTGGGGGCTGCCCAAACCACAGGAACAACCCCAGGCACGGCAGGGTGGCAGCCACTGCCTCGGCTGTGACAGGAGCTCACGGGGCAGCGTGTCTGGGGGTGCTGGAGAGCACAGAGCAGCCTCAGAGGCTGCAGGAGGGGTTGATGCTCTCTGGGGCACAGGCTGAGGCCACTGGGGCACACGGCCCAGGAAATGGGGCTCCAGTGCAGACAGCCCAGAACTCCACAGCTGAGAGCACTCTGCCTGATCCCTGCTCAGCGAGGAGGGACAAACCACCCCCAAGTGCTTCTCACTTCCCCCTCGAGGGCTCACCAGGGTGGAAACTGCGAGTCTCTGGTGCTATTTACAGAGGTGAGTTTCCCCTGCAAAACCCCGAGAGCAGCGGGCTGAGGCCGTCTCTCCAGGGCCATCTCCCTGCTCTGCCACACTCAACCAGCTCAGGCCACGCCAAAATCGTGATTTCCCTCCCAGGGGAGGCTCAGCACAGCAGTGATGTCATCCTTTGTGCCAGACACAGGGCATGTGGCAGTGTCCCTGTGCCTCCTCTGCTGGTCCTTGCCCCCAGCCCTGAGGTGCACTGATGGTGCCAGCGCTGCTTCCCAGCCTCCTTCAGCACCTGGGATCTCATGGGCCACATCCAAACACGAGGTGTTGGTTCCCCTGCTCTGGGCTCTGCTCCCCATCAGCAGGATCAGCCTCCAGTGTCCCTGCAATGGACACGGCAGCAAAACATCCTCTGGCCTCTCCAGCTCCCCATGGCAAGCACAAAACAGGAGCTTTTGAACCAGACAGAGGAGCCCTTGATGCTGCTCCACGAATGCTTTTAGTAACAGGTATTGCTGCTTCCTTCCTCCTTCAGCTGCTTCTGCAGAAAGGTCCCTCAGCACGGAGCTGAGTCACTGCTCTGCCACGCTCCCAGCACCTCGTGCCTCCCCCTGGCACCTCTGCCAAGCCGTGCCCAGCATCCCTGCAGGAGCAGGGACAAACCCCTGGAGGCTGCCAGCAGTGCAGAGGTGGCTCTTTGCCCCTGTGAAATCAAGCTGTGCTATTAATGAGTTATTAATGTGCTATCAATGAGTTATAAGTGTGCTATTAATGGGTTATTAGTGTGCTATTGAGTTATTAATGTGCTATGAATGAGTTATTAATGTGCTATTAATGAGTTATTAATGCCCCCAGCACAGCCAGGACCCAGCTGCCATGCAGGACCCAGCACAGCCCTCCTGCCTCCCAGACATGGAGGCACCTGAGAAAATCAGTGTTTGGGGCTCCAGAGAGGTTCTGTGAGGTGAGAGCAGGAGACAGGGCCGTGGCTGCTGCTGACCATGCCCAGGACACGGAGGGGATGGATGCTCCCAGCTTGCTCCTGCCTCCTGTGCAGAGTGGAACACCCCTCCCTGAAGGAAACACCCTCTGGCACAGGCTGCAGAGGTGGAACCACCACCCCTGGAGGGACCTGGAGGTGTCTCAGTGGCACTTGGGGACGTGGCCCTGGCAGTGCTGGGGCATGGCTGGGCTGGGGGAGCTTTTCCAGCCTTTGTGATCCTGGGATTCTGCCGCAGTCCTCGCAGTGCTGAGAGCTCCCACTCCACCAGGGCCCTCTGAAGTGTGGCCACCTGGCCCAGGACACCCAGGACACCTGTCCCTGGTGACACATCCCCCCGCAGCGTCCCCCACGCTGTCCCCAGCAGCCCGGGGACCCCAGGAGCCAATGCAAGGCGCTGAGTGTGCAGCCAATTTGCATGGAAGGGACGAGGGGAAGCCCCAGGAAATGCAGAGCCAGGCATTAACCAAATCTCTCTAATAATAACCCCTGGGCCACGCAGGGGCTCAGCACTGCAGCTCCCGGGGCCATGGCTGGAGCCCAGGGGGAGTAGCCACTGCTGGAGAGCCAGATGTGAGTGACTCCGTGGAGGGGCTCGGGGGGCTGGGGTGAGGGGTCTGGGGGCCAGGGCTGGGGCTGGGAATGATCCATGGCCAGCAGGGAGTGGAGGCTCTGCTCAGAGTCAGTGCTGAGGGGCTGGAGAGGGAATCACAGAGTGGTTTGAGCTGGCAGGGAGCTGAATTCTCAGCCAGTTCCACCCCCCTGCCATGGCCAAGTGACCTTCTCCTGTCCCAGGGGGCTCCAAGCCCCATCCAACCTGGCCTTGGGCACTTCCAGGGATCCAGGGGAAGCCACAGCTTCTCTGGGAATCTGTGCCAGGGCCTCACCACCCTCAGAGGAAAGAATTTTTTCCTGATAACTGATCTAAATCTAGCCTCCTTCAGCTTAAAGCCATCCCCCCCTTGTCCTGTGGGTGCTTAAAGCTTGGCATGAGGGGTCTGTGGGGGAATTCAGAGGGAAAGACTCACCGGGCTCTGCTGGAAAATCATGGCTGAGCAGTCTGTGCTGGGAGCAACACGTGCACCTTGGGACTCCCCAGGGAGGGGAAGGTCTGTCCTAGATGAGAGCAAACATCTCCTTGGACATGTCCTCACAGCACCTGGGAGGGAGGCTCCCAGCCTGCAGCCCCTCAGCTTTAACACAGCCCCAGGTCTGCTTCCCATCACTTATCCCATGGGAAACCCCCCCTAGGTCAAGGATGGCTCAGCTCCCTGCCATCCCCAGGGCTGGCAGGAACCCCCAAAGAGCTCCCTGCCACCCCTGGGGGGCTTCTCTGGGTGCAAAGCCCAGTTTCTTCCACGAGCACCCGAGGAGAGCAGTGCCCTGAGCCTCGCTCTGCCCCGGGGGTGTCTCCAGTCAGCTCGACAGAAAGTCATTATTTCATTTTATAGCAATGTTAATTGAAGAACTGGGAGTGCCAGGCCAGCATCCCAGTGCAGGGAGGATTTTTCCCTGGGAATGGGGGGGGGTTTTCTCTTGTGCTGCCCCAGGCAGGACCCAGCCCCTCTGCAGGGAAGGTGCTGGATGGGACAGACGTGCCAAGTGCCCAATCTCCAAATCCTGGAGAGAGAAGAGAAACCCTGGCAGAGCACAGGGGATTTCCTGTATAAAAACCAAAGGTTTGGCTCTGCCAAGGCAGCAGCTCAGCCTCTGGGCACACGGAGCTGACTCTGCAGCTCGGGGGAGTTTTGAGCCTTTGGGGCCCAGCAGCAGCAGCATCTCCCACCCTGCAGGGAGCCTGGACGAGGCTCCAGGGAGGGACGTGGCTCCTGAGCCCTGTCAGGCAGCAAAGGGCTCGATGCCACCACGGCCACCCCGCTGCTGGCTCAGAGCTCCCTGCGGCTGCTCCTCTGCAGACCCCGCGAGTGGCACAGCACAGGAGCTGTTCTCAGCCAGATAATTCTTCAAAACGTGAGGTTTTGATGGTTTTTGTGCTGCTGAGAGCTGCTCCTGTGCCTCTGGCACGTGCACAAGGGCTCTGGGAGCACTGGGGCAGCAGAGGATGGGACAAGCAGCCCGTGACAGGGACAAGAGCACATCCACCTCCAGCTGGCACTGGTTAAACTGGTGCCTAAAGTCTCCTGGGGAGATTTCCCTCCTTCTTCTGCTCTGACACATCAGCCTGGTTTCACTATGACACCAGAACACCCAAGAGAAGGGGCAGGAATGACACACAAGGGGCTGTTTCTGGTATTTTCAGAAAAGCCTGCAGGGACAGGAGTAGTCCCCAGTGCTTGTGCTCCCTCTGCCAGGTGCAGGGACCCCCAGGGCACAGCTCAGGGCCACCTCTAGGCCAGGGTGGGCTCTCTGTGTGCCCCCTAGGACTGGCACAGGGCACACACACAGCTTGAAAAGCAGATTTGGCTGTGTGCTCCTGCTCAAGCCTGGGACCAGAGAGGGCTGAGGCACAGCCAGGATCCCCTGCCAGGGCTGCCAGCCCTAGAAAGGGATGAGGTGGCTGCAGAGCAGCCCCGTGGTGGCCACCCCACACCAACCTGTGTCTCTGTCCTGCAGCCATGGATGGGCCACGAGTGGGGCAGGATGCCATGAAGAACTGCACTGACCAGGAGTACTGGGACACCCTCGTTTCCCAGTGCATCCCCTGCAGCCTGGCCTGCAGGCAGTCCCTGGCCAGGAAGTGTGATGCTGTGTGTGGTGAGTGCTGGGGTGCCCCTGCAGGGAAGAGTCAGGGATGGGGCCAAGCTGGGAGGGAGGATCAGAGCCTGGGATGAACTCCAGGGCAGGCTCAGAGCCTGGGATGAACACCAGGGCAGGCTCAGAGCCAGCCCAGCTTTGCAGAGCTTCAAGCCAAACCCACAGAGGGATGTGACAGCTCCCCATGGATGGAATGGGGCTGGCAACAGCTCAGGACCAGGACCAGGACCAGGGTCTGCACTGCTCCTTTGGGGGTCACCAGGCTGCCCCAACACTCCTGTTCCCTACTGGGGCCACCCCACCCTCCAAAGGCAGGGATGTGGATAATGATAAACCCCCTTGGACAGGCCCCGAGGTGTCCTGAAAACAGCTGGGGAGGAGGACAAGGGACACATGAACTTTGCTGCCCTGCCCCTTCCTGGAGTCACAGGCTGAGGTGGCTTCACCCCATGCCAGGGCTCATTCAGCAGCCACAAGTGAACATCTCCTCCTGGAGGACAGGAGATGCCGTTCCTGGCATCCTGAGGCAGGTTTTGGGGTGTCCCAAAAAGCTGTGCAAGCCCCAGGGCAGCAGCAGCAGCCAGGAGCCCCCAGGTGAGCCCAGCTGCCTCTGTCTGGCTGAGACCACCCCCTCCCCAGCTGGGGCCTTTTCCCAGCCCTCCAGCCAAAGACCCCCCCAAATCCCGGGTCTGCCACCCTGCCAGCCCCGCAGAGGCCGTGGGGTGCAGGCAGGTGCCACCCTGAGCCTGCCCGAGCAGCGAGCTGGGCTCATCCTGCCATGAACTGGGGTGGTGGGGGCTGTGCTGAGGACACCGTGCTCATCTCCCTCCCCTCCCGCAGAGTCCATGGACTGCAACAAGAGACCTGGATTTTACTACGACGATCTGGTGAAGAACTGCATCCAGTGCAGCTCGGTGTGCGGGCAGCACCCCAGGGAATGCGCCCTGTCCTGCGAGCGTGAGTGGGGAAGGGGCACAGAACCCCCCTGCGTCCCTGGCTCTGCCCTCTTGGGGGCTGCTATCGCACCGGGGCCGGGGAAAAACAGCCAGGGCATCTCCTCCCCATTGTCTCCATCCTGCCGTGGCTTTTCCCTGTGGTGTGCTGGTGTTTCACAGGGTGGGCAGCTCCCCCAGGCAGAGTGGATCCCCCCCGGCTGAGCTGCCCCAGCCCTCGGGGAGGGGACAGGCAGATCCCCAGGACCCCCAAGTCCTTCACTGGGGTTGAGACGATCCCTGAAGAAGTGGGAGGGTGTGAGTGGGGCGTGGGGAGGGATCTCCTGTACCTTACCAGCGGGCAGAGGGGACACAGAGCTGCTCCCAAACTCCTCCCCAGCGGAGCGCACAGGCGCTGCCAGCTCCTTCCCTCCCAAAAAATCACCCCAGAGGCTGCCCCATGTCCCCTGCCACTGCCAGCTCCTTCCCTCCCAAAAAATCACCCCAGAGGTGTCTGAGCTGCCCCATCCCTCCTGCCACTGCCAGCTGTTTCCCACCCCAGCGGTGTCTGAGCTGCCCCGTCTGTGTGCCACTGCCAACTGTTTCCCTCCCAAAAAGCCACCCCAGAAGCTGCCCCGTCTCCCCTGCCACTGCCAGCTGTTTCCCTCCCAAAAATCGCCCCAGAGGTGTCAGAGCTGCCCCATCCCTCCTGCCACTGCCAGCTCCTTCCCACCCAAAAAGCCACCCTAGAGGCTGCCCCATCTCCCCTGCCACTGCCAGCTGTTTCCCACCCCAGCGGTGTCTGAGCTGCCCCGTCTCCCCTGCCACTGTCAGTTCCTTCCCTCCCAAAAATCGCCCCAGCGGTGTCTGAGCTGCCCCATCCCTCCTGCCACTGCCAGCTGTTTCCCTCCCAAAAAGACACCCCAGAGGCTGCCCCATCCCTCCTGCCACTGCCAGCTCCTTCCCTCCCAAAAACCGCCCCAGCGGTGTGTGAGCTGCCCCGTCTGTGCCGCAGCCACGGCGGGGCCGGCGGCGCTGGAGCAGAAGGCGTGCGCGGAGCAGGAGCCGTGGCTGGCGCTGTACCTGCTGCTGGGGCTCTGCCTCTGCAGCCTCGTCTGCTCCCTGCTCCTGGGCTGGACCCACCTGCGCAGGAAGGGAGAGGCCAGCGCCGCCAGCTGCCACTGCAGGGAGGACCCTGCCAAAGGTGGGTGCTGGGGACACCGGGACAGGGTGGGGGGATTGGGGGGACAGGCTGGGGCTGCCGGGAAAAAAAGCAGAGATGTTTCCTAAAAGGGGAGGGAGAAAAAGCAAAGACAGGACCAAGACCAGGGGTCTGCACTGCTCCTTTGGGGGTCACCAGGCTGCCCCAACACTCCTGTTCCCTGAGAGTGAGCCTGGAAGAGGAGCAGGACCGGACCCTGTGCCCGATTCTCCACCACAACTCCTCAGTCGCTCCCTCCCCAGGCACAGCTTCCCTCCTGGAGCTGCTCCAAGGGCGGCACCTCTCCAGGCTCCATCCAGGGGACAAAAACCAACCCTCTTCCAAAATTTGCACCTGTCCCACAAAAACCCAGTTTTAGTTCTGCAGCCAGAGGGGCTCCACAAGTCCTTGTGTTAGGGAGAAAAGGAGAAAGGATAATGTGGAACAATTCAACATGGAAAAGGTGGTTTTGTTCTTCCTCCTTTTCTCCTCTCCTGCCTTTCCAAAGAAAAATTGCCTACTTACCTATTTCTGCACACACATCACACACAGCCATGTTTACATTCACCCACCTCAAAGCCATCAATGTCAAAAATCACAGAGGAAGACCCCATGAGCCAGTGTGACCCCTGGAGTCACTCCAAGGACTGTCCCTCAAGCCATTCCTGTCTGCTTTGCTGAAGGACACGGGGATCAAAGGTCATGTTTAAGATAAGCCACCAGGTCTGGAGAGGTTTTCTGGGTGTTCTAGGTGACGCAGTGAGTCCATGCTGGGAGCTGGGTGTCCTCTCCAGGTCCAGGACCAGCTTTTCACATGTTCTAGGGCAGCACTTCAGACATTCCCAGGTGAAAGCTGCTCCTGGGCCCCTCAGCTGATGCCGTTTATTTGCAGATGGGCTGGTGGAAGCCGGCAGCGTTGGTGATGGATTCACCAGCATCAGAATCCCAGAGCCAGTGGAAACCTGTGGCTTCTGCTTCCCTGGACATGGCTCTGCTGTACAAGAGACCAAATCCTGCCACAGCAGCTCCTGCCACCCTGGGGAAAGGGCTGCTCCCTCCTTCTCCGGGATCTGCAGCACGGGAAGTGCCGGGGCCCTTCCCAGCCCTGAGGACGGACACTTCAAAATCATCTGTTCTCCTGCCCAGGAGAAGGCACCCATGGTGTGACCACAGAGGGTGTTCCAGCACAGGATCACAGCGGGGGGATGCTCTCTCTGCCCCCAAACCAAAGCTGCTTCACCCTCTGCTGCCAGTGACTGGAAGAGCCTCTACCCAGCCCGGGCTGCAGGACACGGACAGGGCTGGAGGTGGCACAGAGCTGTTTGCTTCCACTCAGGAAACCAAATTCCCATTATTCTTGTGAATTCCCAGCGAAAGAAGTGACTTCCCGTGCAGCAGCTTCAGACTTCGTCCTCCAGCTTGGCCTGGGTGCATCCCAGCCATTGGGGACATCTCATGGGGGCTTTTCACCCTGGTTCCACCACCAGCACCCCTGCCAAGGGTCCCTGCTCTCCCTGCCTGGAGATTCCTTCATCAATCAGAACAACTTTCAGCACAGCTGTAAATGTCTCAAACGTGGAACTGGATCCAAGGATTTCCTGGTGGAATTGATAAGGAGCCAGTGTGGGAAGCTCCAGTGCCAGTTTCCAGCACTGCCGTGGGTGATGGCGAGGCTTTGCCTCAGGACCAGGACACGATGCTGCACGTGAGGAGCTGGGACAGGCACCAAAACCCTCAGTGGAACTGGGTTTAAATATGAACACTCATCCAAGGCTGAGATCTTTCCACAAAACTTTATCAAAACTTTATGTATATCTGACCTGGGTTATTCTGAAGAGCTGGTAAAAGTGAGGAATCAGCTGGAGATAAAGCTGCTTTGAGAGAATATTTTTATCTAACCTGCCTTTGAAAGCTATCATGGGAAAATAGGAGTTTCAATGTGTAATCTGAAGTTCTCATTTCCACTAAAGGAGATTGTAGGAATTTTTTTTTTTTAATTTTTTTTTTTTTTTTTTTTTTTTCCAAGGAATCATGGGAAAATAGGAGTTTCAATGTGTAATCTGAAGTTCTCATTTCCACTAAAGGAGACTGTAGGAATTTTTTTTTTATTTTTTTTTATTTTTTTTTTATTTTTCTCTCCAAGGAATCACTCTTGGTAGGAGCCCATCCCCTCCACTGTCTTAAACTAGAACTTTAAACTTGAAAGAATAAATGTAATTCAATATATGCACACCTACTCCTGGTAGGAGCCCATCCCCTCCACTGTCTTAAACTAGAACTTTAAACTTGAAAGAATAAATGTAATTCAATATATGCACACCTTGGTGCTGGGAAAGCAGACAGCTGGAGAAAACATGAGCAGAGTTGTAACAGATGCTACCCCTTCTATATTACACATTCCTTTAAATAGAATTTTTTATAACTAAAAAAGGGAGGTCGAGCCTCTCATTCTGGTCACCTCCCTCAGTCCATGGGCCTCCCAACCTCCAGACCTTCTCCATGTCCCAGCACACCTGGAGACCCTCTTGGCCTCCCCTCTCACATCAGCACCTTCCCCTCCACCTGCACAGCAGCATCTTCCAGAGCCTCAGCTCCCTCCTGTGGACTCTGCTCTCCTGCTCTCAGTTCTGTGGTTTCCTGCCCCACAGCCTCAGCTCCCACAGTCTGGAGACCACAGCCCCAAATCCTGTGCCAGGAATAACAACCCAGTTCCTCTAGAACTCCAAAAGCCTTTCAGCCCCGAAGTCACCTTGGCCTCCACCCCTGCTCAGCCCCAGCTCTCCCTCATTCTGCACCCTGGTATGGGTTCATCTCTCCCTCAGCTTCCCCAGGCTCTCAGTTCCTGCTCCAGCCCAGCCCTTTTCTTGCCCTCCCCCCATCTTTGGCGCTCTGTTCATCTCCTGCATCCTTCAGCCTCCCTCTCCATCCATGCTCTGCTCCTGCTCTGTTCTCCTTGGGTTCCTGCTTGTGCTCAGACCTCCAAAGCCTCTTGGCTTCTCCTCAGCCCTGGCTCCTCTGTCTCTGCCTTCCTCAGCCCATGTCCCCCACCCTCCCCGGGGCCCTGATCCCCCTCAGATGGGGCCCCCAGCACTGACAGCCCCACATCTCCTCCTCCTCTGGGTTTCCCTTCCCAGACTCTGCAGGGAGAATCCCAGGATGGTTTGGGTTGGAAGAAATCTTAAAGATCATCTCATTCCACCCCTGCCATGGCAGGGACACCTTCCCCTATCCCAGGCTGCTCCAAGCCCTGTCCAGCCTGGCCTTGGACACTTCCAGGGACCCAGGGGCAGCCACGGCTGCTCTGGGCACCCTGTGCCAGGCCCTGCCCATCCTCACAGGAAGGAATTCCTTCCCAATATCCCATCCATCTCTGTCCTCTGGCACTGGGAGCCATTCCCTTTGTCCTGTCCCTCCATCCCTTGTCCCCAGTCCCCCTCCAGCTCTCTTGGAGCCCTTCAGGCCCTTCAAGGGACACTGAGCTCTCCCTGGAGCCTTCCCTTCTCCAGCTGAACACCTCAGCTGTCCCAGCCTGGCTCCATGGCTGCTCCAGCCCTTGGAGCAGCTCTCTGGACTCCACAATTCCACATCCTGTTTGTCAGGGGCTCCAGAGCTGGAATCACTGCTCCAGGTGAAGGTTTTGCACTTACCTTGGGGCAGGACCAGCACCTCCTCCCCTGGCACCAGGGCTGGGAATGCCCCCAGCTCTGTGCCCCCTCTGCCCAAGCACTTCCCAGCAAGGACAGGGAATTCAGGAGAAGGAAAACCCCCAGCAGCAGCCAGTGCCTCAGCAGGCTGCCCCTTTCCAGCAGGGAGCTCCTGGGGACACGTGGATCCAGTCCAGCTCTGGTGCCCTACAGACCTTCAGGACACCCCAGGAACCCCTGGCCATGGGATTCATACAAATAGATTCGGAGCCTCCTTTAAAAACAGGACAGAATTAAGTGAGCATGTGCCACAAGTGTTGCAATTAGGGCATCCCTGGAGGATCAAGAGGCATCAATTATTCAAATGAGAAGGTTATTAGGGCCATGCCTGTGCTAGTGAGAGCAGGAGCTCGCCCTGTGTGGCACCAGGAGCCCCAGCTGGCTCACGAGGTCACTCAGCTCACACCCAGGCAAAGGCAGGGCTGGGACAGGGCTGCTCCTCCTGTCACCATGTGGTGTCTCAAAAATTGGGGAAAACACTCATCAGAGGCCAAGTCCTGCCCAGACACAAGAGGGGAGCATCCCTCACCCTCCCCTCTTTGTGGGAATGTAACTGCAATTATCAGCACTGAAAAGGTAACAGAGAGCAACTTGAACAAATCAGCAGGAAAATAACAAACACCAAGGGGAATCAGTGGATTTGGCATTTTACAGCCACTGGCCAGCAGCTCTGAAGGATCACACCTGGAGACATCAGTTCCAATGTCAGAGGGACACTGTGAACAGGACACCAGCAATTCCAGATGGGATAAGTCCAACCACATGGAATTAAAGGCAGGATCCTGAGCAGGATCCCCCCCACCCAGGGTTTAACCAATTCCCACACTTCTGCTTTTTCCATCAGGCACCAGCATCAGGCAAAGCTTTATCTCTACTCGAGAGGCTGAGGGACATGAAAATGAAGCTAAAAGCACTTTCTGGCTATTTCTGTGTCCCCTGCAGAGCTGTGTTCGCTGCTGGCAGGTAACAGAACACGCCCCACCGCGAGCCTGCGCCAGTCTTTGTTTCCAGTCCTTTCTGCAAATGCCTTCTCCCAACAGAGCCAGCCGTGCCGATAGAAAATGAACCTCAAAACAAACGAGTCAAGCCCGAACTGCTGCCCTGGATGAGGAGCTGTCACTGCAGGCTGTCAGCACATCAGGGAGGCTTCGCTGCACCCTCCCTCCGGCTGCTCCGTTTTCCTACAGGCGATGTTTTTTGGGAGTTCCGCGGAGGAACCTCCCGGCTCTGCCGGGAATAATTCCGTGCCTGAGCTGCTGAAGGGATGGAGGGGGACAGGGGGCTGTGTTTGAGGGAAAGCAGCATGAGGGGCAGCGCTGTTCCTACGCCAGCAGCTGCTCTTCCATTTTTATAGGAAAAGGGAAAATGCTGTCCCCTCCTCTCGGAACCGGCATGGATTTACTGCTGCTGGGAACAGAACCTGGTGTGATTCGGGCAGGGACACGGGGATGGGCTGGCAGGCGGGAGAGGGGGGAGAAAAGAATAATAGACCTTTTAATACCCTAAGAATCCTGCTTTTGAAACCAGAAAGAGAGCCTTGAAATGTCCCCCCGAGAACCATCTGCGCCGGTGCAGCGCACAGAGCAGAACCTCTCCAGCAGATGGGCGGGGAGGAAAAATTCAGGGTGATTTATACGGCTGCCTCGTCCCTAAACAATTTGTTCCTGAAGGCTTAACAAAGCCGGCTGCAGCAGCTCCGCCGGCTGAGCGTGTGCTGCGGAGAACAGAATTCATTAAAAGGGCAGCCAAAAGGCTCAGAGCTCGGCGCCACAAAGCGAAGGCAGCGCCGGCGTCATCCTCACCCTCATCCTTATCATCTTCATCCTCATCCTCATCCTCGGCGGCGGCCGCGGGGTGGCAGTCCTGGTCCTGCCGGGAGTGGCGATGCAGCAGCGCCGGGGATGACGAGGGGCCGGCTCTGCCTTCCTCCTGCAGCCTGCTGCATTATTGAACAGCAGCAGGCGATGCTCGCTCGGGAAGGAGGGGCCCCTCTCTCTCCTGCAGCTCCTGCTCCAGCGCAGGAATGCCGAGCTCAAACCGAGCACAAATGGGGATGGAGTTGTGACAAAGCAGGGAACGCGATGGCCTCGGTGCCACCGGGGCACCCCCGCACACCACACCCAGCCTGCTGGGGCTGGCTCGGGGTGTTCCACGCGTCCTTTCCTCCTCCGTGCCCTGTCACCGATGTACAAAACCTCCTCGTACTGTTCCACTCTGTGCGCAAATCAAAAGAATTGCAGCCGTTCAGCTGCTCTTGTAAGATGGCCATTTAAAACCCAACACACTCAGTTCCCTTGTTTTGCTGTTTTTCTGTTTATCAGGCTGTGTTAGACACCTGTACCTCATTCCTAGAGCACAGAACGAAAGGTTTGGATCCCTCCCTGCCTTTCCACACTGGCACAGCTGAGGAATGCCTGGCTGGGGATTTATGCAGAGGTTAGAGATCAGAGAAGCTGTGGTTGCCCCTGGATCTCTGGAAGTGTCCCAGGCCAGGTTGGATGGGGCTTGGAGCCACCTGGGACAGTGGAAGGTGTCCCTGCCCACGGCAGGAGCTGGAATGAGACGATCCTGAAAATCCAACCCAAACCATTCTGTGATTTTCGGTGTGACGCCAATTTACACAGTGCCCCACTGACACTTCACCCTCTCCACACGGGAGAACAAAGCTGTTTCTGCTCTTCCAGCTCTGTTCTGAAGGCTTCTTTTCCCAGGCTGTGATTCCACCCCCAGCCCAAGCTCCTGAGAGCGGGATCCAGCACGAGCAGCTCCTGCTGGTACCTCCCCACAGCGATGGAGGGGGAGCAAAGGCCCCGGAGCTGCGAGCTGAGAACACCAACACACGGGCTGTGCCACTGCAGGAGGAGAAGAGCACGTGAAGAGTTAATCCATGTGGGAGGATACAAGGAACCAATACCAGCCTAGCACATACCAGGAAAATGTGTTGTTTACTTAGAGCACTGCAGAAGGGCTCAATAGCAGCAGATCCATCGCTCAAAGCTGCCCCGGCAGCGACCATTCCCAACAGATGGTACATTTTTCACCACTGAGGTTCTCTCAAGTGTCAGATATATATAAATCCACCTTTGGAAAGCAGCAGGGGGGGGGAAAAAAAAACAAACCAAAACCAGCAACAACAAAATAAGCACTTTTGAGAAATTCAAACTTATTCACAAGATTAGAAAAAAACCCAACAAAACAAAACCAAAAAGAACCAAGACAACTCTTACAGTATAAACACACCAATTCATTCATTTTTACTGATGGTTGCATTTATGAATTTCATTCTCGTGAAAAAAGGGAATAAAAGGAAAAAAATTAAGAAAATAGCTATTTATAGAAAACAAAACAAAAAAGGGCTCAAACAACAGAATCTGTGCTGATGCTTTTGGATGAGCAGTCCGATGGCATTGAACATTACCTGTGCAAGCAGGCATGCTTGAAAACCTGTCTGAGTACTGCAGCTTCAGTTCCACAATCCAGGATTTCTTTTATGGTTGTTGGAAAAAAAAGAGCCTAATAGTTTCATACTGTATTTATTTAATAACTAAAATTCACAAATAAAAAGATACTTGCAAAGTCCTTTAGTTGTCTCATCCCCTCCTCCTCCACTCTACTGCTTTCAGACCCATATGCATAAAAAAATGGGTTTGGATTTTTAATTTTAACTGTTATATGATTGGTCGTTGGAGCTGAAGCACCAAATGGAGAAGATGCTTTATGGAGATGAGGGTAGAATCCTTTGCCTTCCCACACACATTTTTGGAGGAACACAGGAGATGTACCAGTGCCCGGACTCCTCTGCTCCCATTTCCCCCACCCAGAGCATTCCTTTCATTTTATATTTCCTCTGTTAAGTGACTGACTGCAGCCTCTTTTCCCCCTTTCTGTCCTCGTGGGACTGCACACACGTTGGACATTGTTCATTTCTCACTCTGCAGGCTGTGAGTCAGTGTCAAGTAGGTCCTGTTACAGCTCAGTGCGAGTTGGTTTGTAATGGGTCTTTTCATTTCAGGTAGGTTTGTGTGTCGATTCAGAAGGCTTGCGTTGTTTCTTCCTTGTTTACATCTGACAAGCTGCTGGATAAGGCTATTCATACTCCAGGAACTGTTTGTGATAGAACAGCAAATATCTGGAAGAGAGCAGAGGGACAGTGTCAGTTCTGTGCCAAAGGAGATGAGTTTCCATTGGTGCAGCCATAAGACATGAGGGATGTTAATTTTGGTTTTCTTTTCAATTTGAGGTGATTCCAGGGACACTAACCAGGGATGAGAAGGAGGCAAGCCAGCTGACATAATTTTAGCAGCAACTCAGGGAACTGAACAGCTGTACCTCAAAGAGGAACCCCATGGATGCCACATCCCTGGAAGTGTTCAAGGCCAGGGACAGGGTTTGGAGCAACCTGGGATAGTGAAAGGTGTCCCTGCCCATGGCAGGGGTTGGAATGTGATGAGATTTAAGGTCTTTTCTTAGCCAGGCCATTCTGTGATTCTATGAAAGAGTCAAACCTTGTAAAATCTACTCAGGACCTGAAAACTCTGGAAGATTGGATTCTGTTGGTGCTCAGACAGGCAGCAACCATTTAACACTAATGTGACACAAAATAAAGGTACTTTAAGGTACAGCTGTTGCTTTGGAGTCACACTACCAGAGATCAGACCAGGATTACTGCAAACTGCCTCCCATTTTCTGCAACAGAAGCAAAATGAGGCAGCAGCCATGTGGGTGAACACTCATGTCCCAGTCAAATATCTGGTGTGTCAATCTGCACTCAAATCTGTTCTTTTAAAGGATGAAGTTCTTCCTGACCCTAATTGCTGTGTGTGTATGGGTACAGAAGGGAGCCCAGCCCCTCAGCAGTCACACAGAACAAGGGGACTGATCTGCACACAGCCCTTACCCACCCTGGCACAGCCACTGGGGAGTCCTCAGAGCACTTCTGAGACCTTCCAATTGTTACAATTCCATCCAAGCCCTATGGATTCCCTCACAAGATGCAGAGCCACCTTGTCAGCATTTATCTGAACCAGGGAAATGTATCAAAGCTCAACCCAGCCTTTATGGGCAATAGTTGTGTTGTACATCCTCTCCTTGCCTCTGGCAGGTTCTTCCATGGGCATAACCCCACCTGAGCACCAGGCACGTGGTTACTGAATCTCAACAAACTCATTTCTCTGCTCACCTCAAAGCAGAAGCTCCCTGTCAAGTCATTTAACACTAAAATTCAGGTATTATAGATTTCTGTTTTTACTTCCCGATTGAAGTTTAAAAAAAGGAAAAACGGGAAAATCTATTAAAAAAATTACAACCTGAACACTGTGCCTGCAGCAATCCTTGAAAATGTCATGAATAATTAAAACAAAAATGGTAAAGACTTATCTCTGCAGTACCAAGTCCATAGTTGAAAGTGCAAAATGAAGACTTCAGATTTTAAGTTGCTTTTTTCTTGGAACATACACCAGTCCCCAGTGCTTTCCTCAAATGAAGAACACCACAGTGCTTCCCTTGAAAAATACTGCTCTGTCCTCCCAAAGCTTGTGTAATATAAATATCAGAAGCTATAATGTCAATCTGAGATTAATTTAAAGCCATGAGCTAAGAAACAGCTCATGTTCTCTACCTGCCTCCCATGGAGCCTTGCTATTCTGGGTCACAGCACCTCCTTAATGGCTTTTCTTCAACCCTTTTACACTCATCATAATCCAAAGGTTCTGCAGGCACAGACTGGATTGTGTCATAGAGGTAAGCACTGCTCCTGCACTAGCTGATCACATCACTTTGATTTTCAGAATCCCTTCCATTAGCAGGAGTTTGGACATGAGCAGCAGTTCCAGACTTTGCAGTCACCTGATGTCCCTTGTCCTTCCCCTCCCTTTCCTTCAGCAAATCCAGGGTTATAAAGCAGTCATGGATAAATGTAACTGTGCAGTCTTGAAGCACTGAGCATTACAGGCAACATTCAAGAGAGAAATTATCTTTCTCTATGATTAAAAGTGGTTTTTTTAAAGTAAGGAAAACCCAACAAAGGTCAAAGTTTGCCTTCCTTTGCCCTTCCCAGGGGACCACTTACCCTTCACTGTCTAGCACATCCTTAATGCTTGCCTTGGTGATAATGGCATCATCACACTTGAACCACTGGTCCTTGTGCTGCCTGATGAAGCTGGTATAGTGCCCACTCTCCAAGGTTCCCTGGTGATTAACTACTGCAAACAAGGAATACCTGGGACAGGAAACAGACCATGAATATGTGCATCAAAAGGGGGGAAACAACAGACATTTCAGACAGCCAGAAACTTTTGTTCAAAAGCAGACATAGCAATGGTAAAGGATCTGATCCATCAGTAAAACACCAGCTCTAACACTAGCTGGGAAGAGGGTGGCCTTGCCCGGGGGGAAAAAAAAAGAAGAATTTTTCTTTTCCTGTCTTGCTATTTCTGCAACTCTCCAGTCTGGTGACCACTGTCAGCTTTACCAATACTGGCTACCAAAGTTGCTTCTAAAATAGATCAATATTGGTGCACTCCTGAAGAGGACCACTGATTATCCAGTCTGACTTCTACTTCCCTGATTTACTCTAGTGAACCAGAAAAAATGCATTTGAGGTATGAGGAAGGAGGTAATCTTAGATATTTCTAATGATAAACTGCTGAACTGATTAACTGCCCTTAATCTGCAAAGCCTGTACTTTTTTTGAAATACTGAATATATTCAGACTCAACTTCCAGCTCTCAGATGCTGCTGTGCATTTGCCTGAAAACTTGCAAGCCCACCTCTGTTCCAAAAAAGATACTGATAAGCAAGTTGCTCTCATTTTGTTTTTCCTTTTCTTTTTTTAAAAGTGCAAGACTGAAGTCTTTGGCTCTTTTGTTCTAAGGTAAGATTTTGTTTCCAGTCTTAAATATACTAGTGGCTCTTTTTCAAGCATTTTCCACTCTCTTTAACTCTTTCATAAAATGCTGCCCTCACACTTTGTGTGTGACACAAGCACAGCTACATAATGGTAAAATAATCTCTCTAATCTCACTTGGCATTGTCCTACTCAAGTTCAAAATTCACAGAACTCTTTTGACACAGTGGTGCCACAACAAGGCACCTATTCAGTGACTGCCTACAGAGGCACTGATTTAGAGCCACCCTCTCTAGAGGAGCCCTTGAATCCAGCTGGGATGGACAGCACACTTCAGTCCCAGCTGGAGCCTTCTGACACTGCCCCAGCTCTTCCCTGGCACCCAGATCCCTGAGGAATCCAGACAACTTTGTTCTCATTACCTAAACCTCCTTAATTTTTAACAATTTCTCCAAGTTAAGGCATGAGCAAACCTCAAAAGTGATCAGCTGTGTTACCTTCAGACCTTTATCTAGCACTACTGAACACCCCACATCTAATGACTCAAACTGTAGGCCCACACAACACCTGCACTAAGACCTGGTTAGTTTGGTTTTACATCTTTGTGTGATTCTAGCTGACTGAAACTTTTAGTGGCAAACCAAGTGCCTTGAATTTAAATACACAACAGCAGCAATGGAACATGTAAGCTTATTTAACTGAAGAGGTAAGATTTGTGTGACCATTTCTATTCCCATACAGCAATGGATGCTAGTTTCAATCACACCCCCTTTACATTCCTGAGCAAGTCCCCCACCAGTCCATGATTTACTCTGACTGGAATCAACACCTGCCCAACAGACCCCAGGATTACTGGGATCACCTACTCCTGACTTTGAGTGTCAGTGTTCTATTAACTTTCTCTGGTCCTCTGGAATTTGCCATTGCAATCAGAAGAGGAATATTTCAAGGCAACACCCATCCCTTGTAATAAACATTGTGACCCCAGCATTTCATTTTGCCCACAGACCATTTGAGGGTACCACCCTCAGCTCTGCAACAGCTGCTACAGCCCCACGGAAGGGCAGGAACTGCAGTGAGTGAAGCTTTATTCTGCAACATTTCAGACTTACTGTGCTGTCAGATATGGTAATGCACTGGCACTGCAGGATAGAAAGCAACACTATCTCCTTCTAGAAGGCAACTACCTTTCACAATAGGAGGCATGGAATGTACCACTTACTTATTATCATTGTTTAGACTATCCGTCGGCTGCTGGTACTGCCCGTTCATTCTGCTCTCTTTACTGCAACACACACACACACAAAAATCCAGTCACTTAAAGCAGTGCCTTCCCAAACCCAGGAAATTGCTCTGACATGACACACAGCCTGTTTTCTGAATCCAGGTCCTCATTCCAGCTGAGCAGCAAAGGGCTGATTAGGATGCTAAAGATGCTTTATTTGCTCTCACAGCAGTGCTACATCACAAACACCATTTCTCCTCCTGGTCAAGGCTTCAGTGCTGCAAATACACATCTGTTTACGTCAAATGTTTTATCCAAAAAGCTTAAAAACAGGTTAAGAAAAGATTTGTATTTGAAACCCAGGAAATTATCTAATTACATCAATCCTTTATCTTGTAATGGGTCAATCATCTTGGCTCTGACTTCTAAATTCATTTTGAATTTTGACAGCAGCAATAGGATTATGCTGTTGATTTCCTAGCTGGTGAAATTCAGACTACTGAGTTATGCCTGCTGATTATCCCATCCCTATTCCATTATGCTGGATACCTTTCATCAGCAGAGCCTGTTCTATCCAGGGAGAATTCATCACAGAAGAACAAGGAAGTCTCAGGAATATATTGAAATAAACCATATATTCTTAATATAACAGTATTTAACAGAGCTTCAGGGCTCTTCTTTCTCTCTTGGTAGAAGTATCTACTTTTTTTTCCTGGGAAGTAAGAAGTGCAGGCAAAGCTTGAAATTATAAGTAAAATTTCAGCATCAAACAGAGTCTCTCTGTTAAGAGATATCATGGTTTGGGGCTTTCTGCACTGCTTCAGATATAAATTAAATCTAAATATCCTCTTGCATATTTGCATGAATGTCTGACAAACACTTTTTAATTAAGCTGATTAAATTCCTTTCATAAAGGTGCATTTATATAAATGCCACGTCTTCCACAAACCTGGGAGGTGGGAGAAGTCTTGCTGTTTCTATTTTAATCTGGGCTATGTTTTTGCTTCTTGCAGCATCCTCTAAACAGAAGTTGAAGGTACTAAACAAAAACCCCCAGATTTGCTTATGTGCAAAGGAATAAAAAGGAAGGATTTTTATAACTTCAGGAATACTGCTTAGGGATTAGGCTGGCCAACTGCACAGGGTGGCAGGTGTGTGGGCACTGAGGGGATGGGACCAAAGCAGGGGTCTGAAGGCAGGATGGATCTGGGTCTATAAACTGAACAGGCAACCAGAAACATAACAACACATTAATTAAAGAACCCCACCACAGTGTTTAAATAGAAATCCTTTTCAGGCACATGAAACTGAACAGTTTATCTAAAAATGGGTTTAGACAAGCTACAGCTTCCACAGAGAAGCTCATGGCAGAAGTGCCACCCCAGACACTGTTGTGTACCCCCAAGCATGCTCCTTGTTTTGTGCTGCAGGTGTGTGAAGTGGGAACCAGTTCTGCTCAGCTCTGTTGGGGGTTTTGGACTTGGAACCCACCTGGAAGCCATGAAAGGTGTCATGTCCAGCTCCAGGGGAAACGAGACATACGTAGTGATCTTCCGCCTCAGTTTGGCTGAGTGTTCAAACCGCTGCAGGCAAAGGCAAGAGGTTCTTCTTTAGAGAAAGGTTAAATTTTATCTCTTTTATACATGTCCTAAGCTTAGAAACAGTAACATGAAAGCACATTAGCAGTCACTCTGCAGGGACAGCCCCAGATTTTTCCTACCAGCTCTGTGGAAATGGCCAAGTAAATAACAACACATTTCTAGCAGGAAAATAAACCACCATTTGTGGGCTCAATGTTAACACAGTATTAATTAGATTATTTACCTTGATATCTATGCATACAAACCTATTCCCACCTGACATCAAAGAAAAAAAATATTAAACAAGGAGAGCACAGAGAGCCTTTACCCAAAGCAGTGCTCATTTGCACCAGGGCTATTCAAACCCATGGCTGCTGCCTACCCTGGCTCACAGAACTGGTGATAACAGAGTTTGCCTTCAGATTCACACTCTGAATCCACCCATCCCATCATCTCAAGTGACAGGAGTCAAGCCTACACAGGAATACCCATTCAAATTAAGGCAAAAAATGGAATGTGCTAACAAAAAAAAAGCCCTGTCCCTCTGCCAAAAGGGGCCTGCAATACCCACCACCCTCTCCTCATCTCCTTCACTGAACATTAAATTGGAACAGGAACAAATACCAGAAAGAGATGAATGAGTTTCTATTTAAAGGCAGCTTCCCTCTCCATTTCTCAGAAATTCTTCTCTATTTACACTTCAAGTTAATTATTTTCCAATTGTGATGCTGTAACAATTCCCTAGCAACAGATCCAGATGTGAAAAGCTGAGACTTCTGTAATTCTTATCTTTTGTGTTTCTCTCTTGCGTTAACACACAAAATGAAATTTGCATTTTGCATAGACAGGGACAACACAACACTTAGGAAAAGTAATTTATTTTCCAAAAAATCTTCAGTCATTTGGAGTAACACAAATACTGAACTAAGTATAGGAAAGGAGTGGAGCACATTCATCTTGACTTGCCTCAGAACTTTTCCATGCTTTTCTTTCAATACAGTGGCAATCTTTCAGTGAAAGTGTAAAAACTGTACCATGTAGGATGAGGGGGTGTAACTGGAGATTGCTTTCTGTGCTGGTTCAGGTTTTGGACCAGCCTTCCATTCTGTCTCTAGACTCAAGCTGGTTAAGCTCTCCCAGAAACACTGCAAAGCTACCTCAGAGATAATGTAACACTATCTTAATAGAAAATCTAGCTGGGCAAGGCAAGATGTTCTTTATATTAATTTATATCATAGAAGTTTAGTCAGTGAAAGCCAGAAGACATGTCCAAGAATTCAGCTCATCCTCTCAGAGAGGAAATCACATCCTCTGCTCTGTTGCCCCCCTGTGAACTTACTTTGAGATGAAAACAGGCCACAATGGGTAACTTCTTCATAGTGAGTTGTTTGGTAGATTCTTGGTAGCTATGGCAACCACTACATTTGATTTTGGCACTGCTTCCTAGATGTTCTGGCCTTGTAAACCTAAAAAAAAACATTGAAAAGCAAAGGAATGCACAAAACAATCAGATGGTTTTTGACATGTGCTGGAAACACTTTCACTTGTGGGTCACTGGCACCACAAGAGACAAGAGTCAGTGGGTTTTAAGTCATTTTGGAAAAACCTACCATCAAACCATAATAATGTAAAGTGCCATGGCTCAGATATCCAAATGTGACATGGATCATTGCTCTAACTTGCAGTGGAGTGAATCAGTGGCTGAGAAAGGAGCTCAGTGTCAGTTCATCTCCTACAGCAGAGCAGCTCATTTTCATACAGACAGCAAAGAAAGATCTTTTGTTTTCAAACCCAAAACCATTGATATGGAAGACCCTCTCCTGCAACACACTATTCTACCTTGTAGCCCTCCAGGGCTGGGATCAAAGCTCTGAGATGGAAAGACCTGTAAACACAAAGTTCTTTTCAAAATACAGATACCCTTCTAAAAAACCTTTGTTGACAAAAATCTCTTTCAAAATTTTCAGACAGAACTGCTCAAAAGAGCCAGGGGAAGAAACCATTAGGGAACAGGGAAGTGCTCACAGAAAATGGACTACCTCAATGGTCTCACTTCAAACTAAAGCAAAATCCCTCTTTTCCAGAAACTCAGCACAGAAAGGCCAGGACCACGGACTTTCCTTTCTTAGTCCTTTCCTCCAAGTTTAGATTTTCAAAAGGCAAATCAACCATTTCCCCAAAGGCTGCCTGTAATCTTTGAGATGAAATATTTCAAAACATAGTTAAAAATTTTAATTTTCAATTTCTTCATTACAATGAAGAACATGAGGGCAACATGGTGTCAGTTTGCCCCTCACCCTCACTCTGACTATGGCCAAAGCAGCCTCCAGCAGCAAATGACATCACAGCTTCCTGATTAATTAACAAGATTTCCTTTACCTGGCCTACGCACCATCATTCTCTGGGTTTGTTTTTTTTTCCTTTTTTTTTTTTTTCTTTGTATTTGTTTATCCACTTAAAAGGCTTATAAACTTGCTCTGATAGTTGTTTGGAATGCCCTTATATTTCCATTTTTGTGTCACAATCCTGCTCAATCCTTCCTTCTTCAGGTCAACTTCAGCTGCATGAACATGAAGTTACACACCTTTTTTCTTGTTAACTTTTGGATAAAAACATAGACCCATCTTCTTTATCCATTAGACTTCAACTTCTTTCCAAAATCCATACTTTCTGGAAGTATCTTTGAACCTGGATGTCTTTCCTTCCCTATCATCAACACTGATTCTGCTAATCTCTGTGTTGAAGAAAATCACCAAAATTCAATTGGTTTTGCCTCTTGATGTATTCCTGCATCAGCAATTTTCCATGTGTACTAATTCCCTCATTTCCTTAAAATTACTGATCTTTATAGTGTCAAGCAGATTAGAAATCAGATGTTAGAGACTATGAATTTTTATTTCAGAAAGATTAGCTTTGCCCCAGGCTCCAGGTAACCTCTTCCTCAGGCAAATATCTGCATTTGCCACAGGAGAATGACTTTCAGATCTGCTGAAAGAGCCAAGTGAACTGTACACAAAGCCATAACCTTCTCCCCAGGTATCTCCTTCCAAGATGCCTAAGTGTCAGCCTCAGAATTACCTTTTCTTTTTGAAAGCTCCATTCCTTTAATCCTTAATGGCATCCCTGCAACTAAGCTGGGAGTAGCTGACTCTCAGTTGTGCTTAGAGCAAAATCTGATTCCTATTTGGTGTTAGAATTTAGATAAATATAAAATGCAATGTAATTTCTTTTCATGTGCCTCCTCAGTCACCAGAACCAAGAACAAGGAGACAGACTTTAGTGATTTTGATCATGTAGAACCACATTGTCTGGCAGCAGCTAAAATTTGTTTTCTTCTTACATAATGTGGCTTTGAGTTCTTATTGTTGCTCTGAGCCTTCTTACTTTCTCACATGCAAACAACAAAAATACGTGGTGTAAAAATGCTGCTTGGGGACGGAGCTGTGACAAAGCCCCACTTAGTCCTAGTGTTCAGAGCCACCTGGAGAACAGGATGAAGCCAAATTCATTCCCTTTCTCCAAGCTGTGTCTGTGGCAGGCCGTACCTTCTCAAGCAGTCTGTGAGGGTGGTGGTGCCCGACACGTGGCTTTCCCCGTTGACCACGCTGCCATCGCTGCCCGGACTCAGCGGCCAGAAGGGGGTGGAGGAGCCTGGCAGATCCAAACTGATGTCCCAGAACGGGTCTATCGTCGTGGAAACGCCACTGTGGGAGACAGAATGGGTCCAGACATCTTTAAAGGAAGCCAAATGAACAGTTTCTCCCTCGCTTTGGGGTGCACTCCAGGTGCTGCATTTTAAGGACTTTGGGATCTCCGTCACCCCTAGAGGGCACTCAGAGATGACAGAAAATAGAGCTGCTCCTGAGTGTTTGCCCACAACTGATGTTTCCCTGCATATTTAAAAGCTGTATGTTTGGGGAAATGTAAGTGATGTATGAAATGCAAAATAAAAGTGTTTAAGACATTCTCCTGCTCACTGAAGCCCTGAGACTCAAAGCAGAGCTGCTCTGAGACAGAGGCACCACTGACCAGGATAAACCAGTTAACATCTGTGACAACAGCTACGTGCCATCCAACTAATTTACAAACTGGTCTTGTCTGCTCAAGACATGGAAGATGGTGCTTGAGGCTACCTCAAAAAAGAGAAGGCTTTGAAAATACTCTTGCTGTCCAGCAGTGCACTGAATTCAGCTTTGCAGTTCCTCTCAGCATCTCCTACAGCCTTTGGGATTTGAGAGGCCAAAGAGCAACTGCATCAAGCAGTAGCTCATGTTCTCCATCAGAGCTCTCTAAAGACAGCTGAAGACAAGCCAACAGCCAGACTGTGAAAAAAGCTGCTCCAAATTTTAACTGCTATTGACTCAAATCTTCTCTTCTAGCATCCACATTTTTAAGATAACTTCAGGGGTCTAAGCTCCTTGTTATTTTTTGAGTTCTCTCTTCCCCTAAAACCAGTGTCTTTCACTCTGCAATCTCATTAAGCCTTCAATATTCTGCCTTTTCCCTCTGCTTCATTTGTGCAAAAGTTGTCAATTTTCAAAAGAAAACTTCTTTTGTCAAAGTTTCATCAATGTTAATATTGTGTCATAACAAATCAAGCTTTGCATTATCACATAAGGATTCTGTGTCTCTACCAGGCAAAGAACAAAATTTCCTATGTTTTCCTTCGAGTAAATCTTTTGCAAATCCCTCCAGCAAACTGAGAATAAAAGCAGATTCAAACAAGCCCAGCCCATGAGCAGGACAGCAAGAATGCAAGGCAGAACAAAAAACAAGAACTCTGACTTCTGCACTATGGCAACATCAAATATCTCCAAAGAGAAGTCAACTTGTTCCAGTACAAAGGAGGACAATAAATACATTTTTCCATACTCTTGTAAAGGCTTTTTTTCTGGCACCTGAGATTACATTAGGCATCAGCCTCTATGAAACCTCTCCTGATGATACATGAAGCTCCTGACTGAAGGAAAATGTGGTTGTGTATCAGAATTTTCTTCAAATGTAGTTGCAATTATGTATTTTGAAATTTAAAGAGATCTTGGAAGTATTTTCTTTATGAACATGGAAAACAACCACCTTTTCCAGACTAGTAAAAGGCTTGTGTGCATGAACCTGTAGTACTTCCCAGGCAGCTTTTTAGGTATGTCTTAATACATGACAGTTAACTGGTAACTGATTGCATTTAGCTGACAGAATTATAGAATTAGTGAATCCCAGGATGGTTTGGTTGGAAGAGACCTTAAACATGATCTCATTCCAGCCCTTGCCATGGGCAGGGACACCTTGCACTAGACCAGGCTTCTCAGAGCTCCATCCAGCCTTGCACTGAACACTGGATGGGGCAGCCACAGCTTCTCTGGGAAATCTGTGCTGGTGCCTCAGGGTGCTGCACTTACACAGTTCTTGTCTTTCTGGAGTTTTGCCAGTATTTATTGGTGTTCAAGAGAGGAAAGGTTCAGTGCACTGCACTGGAGGAGTGCAGGTTTGAATCAGAGCCCAGGATCAGGAAAAGTGACTTACTGGCAGACTTGACAGGTAACATCCGACTGCAGTCCGCCTGTGAAGATTTGGTCTATGATGCAGTTACAGTGGTTGGGGTTGTTGGCCTTCTTCCCATTATCATCACCTGCAGGAATGCAAACACAGGCTCAGAAGTCAAAAATCCTCTGAGGGAACAGTGGTTTGTCTTGGACTGTGTCTCCAGTAACTCTTTCTAACTCAAACTTATAGTGCAAATTCACAAGGATAATACAGAACCCTGCAGAAGTTGTGCATTGAAGAAAAGAAGGAAACAAGATTGGAATTCCTTGAAAAATACAGAAGATAACCAAAAGGTGACTAAATGTGGAGGTGAAGCTTTAAGCCATAGCAGTTCTTAGCTAAACCCTTGCTCAGGGCATCTCCCTTTAAGAGGTTTGCTTGCACTGCCTGGCATAAAAATCAGCTCCTAAAACAAAAGAGTTGCCAAGGTGGTTCATGAAAATCAATATTTAAATTTCACAGCAGCAAATGCTACTTTTTTACTTCTATCCCAGTCAGCTTCTGTGAGTAGAATGAGGGGAGAGAGTTTTTTAAGAGCCATTCACCACCAGCCCACTGCCTCCATCAATGTGCACCTTCCATGCAGGTTTTCATCAGTGGGAAAATGAAAGATGTGCTTATCTGAAGTGAGGAGGTAATGCTGTGTCCTCCTCCAGCTTCTCCAGAGGCACAGTAAACACATTCCCATCCTTCAGGCATCACACACTGTCACTGCAGGTCCCCATTTTTGGGACTTGAATGCTGAGATTTGGCCAATTCAACTTTCTCACAATAACCAGAGTATTAAATAACCAGAGTATTAAACACTTCTGCACACAGTTCTCAGCTTCAAAGCCTTCTCCCTCCATTCCCCAAGGTGAAGTAGGAATGACACACTTTTCCTTGGATTTCCACACTGCCCATTGCTTATTTTCCTTGGGAAGGATAGATGCAACTGGGCTTGCTTTGCAATCAGAGATGCACACACCAACTACTACACAGCACCAGCTAATTATTTTTTAAAATACATCTCAAGATGTTTTTCCATCTCCTTCAACAGCAACTGCTACAACAGAACTAAGTTTGGACAGGTTTCCCAGTGTACTTAACTTTCTGGGAAGTATTTTAATTTCTGAAACTGAAATGCTAAGATTGAAATACTGAAATACTCCTCAAATCTCTGCTACTTCTTCTCAAAACCAATTATTTTCTACTCAAGAATATCCAAAAAAACCCACCTGAAGAAATGAAAAGTTTCTAAAAGCAAGACCATTTTCATGTGCCTAAGGTGCTCTAGCTGGAGCTTTCTTGTAGTAGGAACAGATAGAATTGTATTTTTTTTCCAATGAAGCTTTAGAATTATGCTGAAAAGCATTATATAATAATCTGGCAAAGTTTTCACTGGATACTAAGTGTGGAAAAGCAGTCATAGGTGATACCTACTAAGCTGCAATGGGCCACTTGAGTTAATTAGATTGTAAATGCCTCAGGAAAGTTCTCCCTCAGCTGCCAGATTTAGGCTTTAGAAACTTTTGTTTGAATTGCCAAGAAAAGCACATTGTTTCCTTAAAAAGACTCTTGAAGAAAATGCTCTAAAATTAGATTTCAAGTGTATGAGGTTCAAGTTGGGGGTTATCACACCCAGTCTGAGGTGTTTCTTGATGGGAATTTCAGCTAAATCTCACTGAACTTAAGAGCTTTTAAAGGGCTCAATTATGCTAAGCTAATGAAGAGGGCATACAGGATAGAGAGTGTGCAAGGCATCCTTCACCCACAGAAAAAGCTTCACTTTTATTCACAAGCATTAAAGAAAAAAAATCAAAATAGAATTAACTGGGTTTTAGTTAAAACTCCGCTTTTCCTTTTTAAAGAACTACCACATCCTCGTAACCTCCCCATTTCAAACATTGCCTCTGCTTTGTTTTGAGGGGGCAGAAGGAGAAAAGCAGTGCTGAGAGCTTTTCCCTGGATCCCAGGTACCATCCCAGCTGGACACCTTGTGCAGACAGTCATTTCCTCCCACAGAGAGAACTGAGCTCTCCCTTTTCAATTACACAAGTCAATTAGGATCAGCGATGAGAGGGTCTCAAATGAATATCCTGCAAGCTTGTTCCCAGCAAAACAGAAGGGTATTACCCACTCAACATTATTTCCCATGACATTTGGTTGGAGAGGAGGGAAAAAGGAGTAAGATTACCACCTACACACACTTGTCAATATGGAACAGATGCTGAGGGGAGGTGTATTATGCAGCTGAGAACTAGAAGCTGCTAGATTGTTGTGCTCAAGTGAAGGTTCCCTTCAACATTTCTGTCTCCCAAATGAGGTTTTAATTTCAGGTATTTTTTGGGGTTTAAATCAGGTCCAGGGAAATCAGCAGCTTCTAAGAATGGTCAGCACAAGAATAAAAGCAAACTTAAAAATACATCAATGTACACATTAATGTGATTATAAGAATGGCTGAAAACTGAGTTCAGGAGTCTGCACTCAAATGAAATGCAACTCTCAAAAACCTCCACACAGGTTACTACTGTATCTGTGAAATAACTAAGCATGTCAATCTATTTCAAAATAGGCATTTAATATACCACTAAAGGTAAATAATACACAGCAACAGTAAAAACAGCTTAAAAAATACACAACTTTTAAGACTGCTTTTGATTTTGATACAAAAATACAAGTTTTGCCTCAATCTTTCATTCTGTATTTTAAATAAGAAAAGGGAAGTCAAGAATTGTGAGATTTTAAAAGGGATATTTATCAAAACAAGACATTAATGTTAATATTTCTGCTTTGCTTTGGTCCCTGGTGTTCTGAACAAGTGCTTGTTATTTCTGACAAAGCAGTGTACACACAAATCTATATGGATCAGAGCAGATGACATGTTTCACAAGCATATGCTCTATCAATTCCTAAGAATATCACACAGAATTCACAGAGCAGGGCAGTGTTTTCCTCCCAAATCTCAGTACACCATTCTTTTTCTGGCTTCAGATTTGTTTTGCAGCACTCCTTGTTAAAGGTGAATGCAAAATGCTTCAAGAAATCCAAATAAATGAGGAATAATCAGCTTTAAAGTACTACTCTCTCTTTTTTTAAAACTACTGAATAAAGCTTGGGATAAAAACACAGGATCACTTCTATTTTTTTATCTTGCTTTTTGAAACTTTGTGTACCAGTGCCCATCTCTGCAACAAGCAGAGAAACCCCCACAGCCAGAGATGCCACTGCACAGAACAGTAATTTTTGACTTGTAGTCTTGATCCTTTTAAGAGAAGAGTAATTCTGGTCTAAGTTTCTCCAAACTTGAAGATGTCTGAGACAAAGGTGGGAAACTAAAAAGTGTCTGCATGATTGGAAGCTCACTGGATGGAAGTTTGCAGAATCAGAACCCCGAATTTATCCCAGAGCACTGGGGATAAAGATGCACCTGTCATGGTGACAAAAAGCTGACTTAATGCTTTACAGCCTGGGCACAAATACAGATTATTTACACTATTTCTTCTACCAAAATACTACTTTCCAGTTAGATCACCTGCCTCCCTCCAGCTGCTGAATGAAGAAGTGATGCACAGGCAAGACACACTCGACGCCTTTTATTCAGAAATATTTTCTGTTACTCCAGCAGCACAGAGGAGCCTACTGAGGGTTTAGAATATGCCCTGCCCAGATGCCACAGCTGAACCCAACAGTGGCAGCACATCTGTCACCCCTCAGACAGGACTGACATGGACATCAGACAGGTATCCTGGCCTTCCAAAACTCCACAGATGCCACGAAAGCAAAGTATAGATTCAACCAGCATTTAAAACACCAACCAAATCCAAACAAAATTGCCTGGGCCAGCCTGCCTACATAATCATCTCAGGGCAGCTGTAGGATTACAAAATTTATCTTTACATGGACATCAAAATCATGTATTTTTCTTAATTTAGGCAGTGACAAATCAACAACAAATATTCACAGCTTTGTCTTCACTTGCATTAGGACACTTCCTAGACAGCTGAGTACACAGAATGGAAAAGGGATAAATGACTAATGGCAGCCAAACAAACATCTCTGGATATTTATACAGAAGGAACACTTTCATTTACTTTGGTGCCTGAAGCCTTGGTGATCATGAATAATGTCCAAAAACTAGAGCAGAATTTCCCCCATGACTTTATTTTATTTCACTGTGTGTTAATTGTAAAACTTCATTACTATTGACTGGAAGCTTTAAAAGCTTTTTTCGTTCATTAAAATAAATATTTAATATTGGCAGGGGAGGTATTATTTGCTTACTGTAGCTGTAGGACATATTCTCACTATTAGTAATAATATTTTTACATCTGCACACTTCACATGCAAGTGTGTCTTTGTGGATACACAAGTGGGAAAACTTTCTCATTATACTGAAAACTAGTTCATTCCAAATGTGGTTTTGCATGACTATACTTGAAATTCTGCTTTAGATTAACTTGTTTGGTTCCCACACAACTGCTCAACCACCTCTTTTAAATTACCTTGATGTGGTATAGATTATTTACTATGATTTAATAAAAGCCTCTCTATTTCTTCAAAAACAGAAATTTGAAAACCTGGCAGCAGAGATGTCAAGATTCTTCATTTAAAGTCAAACCACTTTTTTTTCTTAAGTCTTTTCAGATTCTTTATCAGTTTGAGAAGAGCTCAAGGACCTTCACTGTTCCAAGTTTTTCTCTTTACAATTCTGAGACACAAATACTGCTTCATTAATTAATGAGGATGTGTAGAAGAAATATAAGCATTATCTTATATCAGAGATGTCAAGATTCTTCATTTAAAGTCAAACCACTTTTTTTTTCTTAAGTATTTTCAGATTCTTTATCAGTTTGAGAGGAGCTCAAGGACCTTCACTGTTGCAAGTTTTTCTCTTTACAATTCTGAGACACAAATACTGCTTCATTAATTAATGAGGATGTGTAGAAGAAATATAAGCATTATCTTATATCAGAGATGATGAAAAAAACTTCAAGATTTGTTAGATCAATGGTTCAGAAATTTAACATGAACAAAGAAGTGCTTCTGTTTGCAGCTGAATTTATTCAGTGTTAAGAAGTCAATTTGGGTAGATTTTGTTCCCTACTGGACTTCCACACCAGATTAATTTGGATTATTGAAATCCAGTTAGTGGTTGTCCAATGACAGACATTAATAACTACAAAGGAACTTCTCTTGTGTACTCCTGTCCTTAGCAATACTTTTTTTGGAGAAGATTCTTTTGGAGGCAACAATTATGGATGTGAACAAGTCCATCTGCTGCCATGCAGGGCTACCTCAGAGATAAAAGATTCACAATGGTTCAGAGAAGCAGTGGCAGCCTTCCCTTTGATAGTCCTCTGATAAGCCAAAAAACTAAACCTAAGTGCTTTTCCTAAGAGCATTTGAGCAAAGTTGAGTGCTTAAATCTTCTTTTTGATAACCAAGGACTTTTTGTTTGTTCTGTTAGTATCAGCTCTTCTACTTTTCCCTTGGAGTAATAGCAAAAATTGCCCTGCTGCACCAAGTGAATCAAGCTAGAGCAAACATTGGCAAGACTGGGAAATTTTCAGTTCAGCTTGAGTTCAGCTAACAAACAGAAAATACATAATTTTATTTGATATTACAAAATCAAGACTTAGGTACTTCATATCAAAAAGCATTACACTGAACATTTTTCTTGTATTGTACAATTATGTATTGTTCTATACAGACTAAAACAAGGTACCACAGCCACCCATTGCTCTTTCTTACGCACATTTCTGTAAGCAATTTGGTACCAGAAATACAGTAGAATCACATTTAAGCAGAATAATAGTATTAAGTATTAAGACACAACCTCTCCCCTATCTTATTTTCATCAGTCCCACGACACACTGAGTAAGAGTTCTAACTACTGAAAGTATAAATAGAAGTAAAGAGGCAATTTAAAAGAAAAGACAGTGACTCACAACCAATAAGAGACCATCATGATGGTGATTCAAACCAATGCACAGGCTCATCTGCTTCTAACTCTTGGTTAGAACTTTTTGACAGTGGGAATGGTTTATTTATTTCTACATCTTTTAAGTCTACTGAACATTTTTAAAGGAATTTGCTAAGAGTGCTGCACTGGCACTAGACTTAAAATGAGATGGTTCTACCTCCTTTGGATGCAATAATCCTTGTTGACTGGAGCCTGAGGACAAGCCTTACCTTTGCAGTGTCTGTGTAGCACATCTAATGCAGCAATGAGGAACTCGTGTGCATCTTGTTGCTCGTACCCTGCTAAATGCCGTGCGTGAGTCCATACCAGGTGCAATAACCTATATGGAATGTGAGGAGATCGGTGCCCAGAGTAAAACTGCTCAAAGCAAAGAGAAGGACATGATTGTTAACAGCTTACACAGCCTCAGTGCATTGCATTATTAAAAAGTCAAATGAGCGCAATTAGTCAAATCAATTGAAACCGTTTAATTCTGATGGCCTTAATAATAAAGGAGAGAGACAGCTTTTGCCACATGCTGCTGGAGAAGTGGTCTCAGAACTGAGCAGCTCAGTTTTCTCCCCTGAAATTCCATCAGTTTGTGATGGATTAGCCTAAAAAATGTGGGGGTGCAGGGAGTGGGGTGGGCAGACACAAACATCACTCACAATTTGCTTACTGATACCACTGGCTTTTATTAAAATAGCCTGGGGAGGAAAGAAAGGAAAAAAAAATCCTGCATTTGAAAAGGATCACCAATTTCATTCACAAATTATATGAATGAGATGCCCCATCCCATATCAGAACAAACACTGAATATGAGAATATTAGATGCTGACTGTCAGCCAATCCCTGACCCATGACAACTCTGCATCCAAATGCTGTGCACTCCAATTTTATGGAAAAATTTCTAAGCAGGGCAGCAGCCTCATGCCAGTACTGGCCTTTCACTGTAAAAGGCTTCAAAAACAACTTTATTGAGCCAGCTGTTTGCAGAGCTGAAGGTCCCCATTCAGTCAGTGATCCCCAAAGCCAGCTGCCAGCCCCGCTCCAGCAGGGTGTCCCCTGCCTGGGAATCTGGTGCTGGACCAGCTCCTGCATCTGCTCCTTCATCTGCTCCAGTCAAAATCTGATGAGCTGGCTCCAAAGTGACTAAAACTGCCCCAGGTGATTCTGCCAGAAGCACATTAGAGAGTGCATAGATGAATTATTCAGTCAGCACAGCCCTATGTGAAACACTGCTGCTGCTGCTGCTGGGGGTGACACAGCTGGGGAGGGAAATCAGCACAGGGCAGGAGGACACTGCCCACAGAAACTTTTTAAATTAAAAAAGTCAGGTCCCAAATGAAAAAACCCAAACAAACAAAACAAAACAAACCCCAACCAACCCACCCCAAAAAAACATGCCAAAAAACCACCCATGCTAAGGGTCTGTGTTTCCCTCAGGGGTTGAGGTTCAGCCCTTCCTTTATCCCTGCACAGTGATACCAGTTCCAAAAGCAAAGCAGGGATTCTCGTGGTGTCCCTACAGGAGTCAGAAAAGGCCCAGAAGAGTTTATTCACTTGACAGAGTAACATTTTATTTTTCATAAGTGAACATTTGTGAGTCATTTTGCCTTCCCTCACCTTCAGCAAAGGTATCTGCCAGTAAATGCTGCCTGCAACACCACAATTATGTTTTCCCAAGATCCTATCAAATCCATGGTGGTTTCTTTTCAGTTATTCTTCCCAAACAGAAGACAGTAAGTGGCAAATACACAGAACAAAAAACAAGATTTAAATCCCCAGCAGTATATAATTCTCATCCTTATTGGAAAAGTGAGCTTCCTTCCCCAGCCCTGAGTTTCTCCCTGCACAGTCTCTGAGCATTTTATGTGAATCCAAACACAGGCACTGTGCTACAAACCTGAGAGAAAACACTGTATTTTAAGGGACAGGTTGGCAAAAAGCAGCACAATCTTTATCTAATTCTCATATTGGTAGGGTTTCCTACACCATTTTAGTGTATTTCCTCCCACAGAAATTTCTTCCTCCCAAGATCTGCTTTTCCCAAACAAGAAGCTGCACCTCTGCAGCCAAACACCACAAAATGCTCCTATAAATACAAAGATCAATAGTTAACTCTGATGCCAACAAGGATGACACTGAGGGACTGGAGCAGGAGTGTGGTAATTGAAATCTGCTGATGCAGCTGCTGCTCAACATAATTCAGGGAACTGCAGCAATAAAACTTCCCTGTTCTGTCACTCCTTACAATTAGTCCCAGAGCTCTCCGGTCATTTTAACCACCAGCACTCCATGTAATTACTCCACTGCAGACACAAGACCTGCCAGCAGATTTTACATTCTCTGCTGCCTCAGTAGGATGAGAAGGATCTGACTTGAAGCTATTTCAAATTATTTACTATTATCAAACAAAAAAATAGAAACCTGTCTGGTAAGAATGTGGGGTCGGGGAAAAGCTCCACTGCTCAAATAAATATTAAATAAAACAAAGAATCTGAGCACATTCAATAACAATATTTTAACTGGAATGTATAAAACATCCATCCCATCTCTGTCATTTCCTTGCTGCTGGGAAAAGCAGCCTATCAGAGCTGTTCCAGTCCACAAAAAGGAAAAGAGTCCATGTAAAGTTTTATTCCAACCTTTTCACTGAAGTGTGCAAATATAAACAATGATGTATTGCAAGTCACCTTTAAAATACCACTGTTAAACAACTGTTAAACAACTGTTCCAAACATAATTTAAACTTTTTTTTTGTTTAAATTTGTTTTCAATTCAGCAGTATCAGCTGTTTATACTGGAGAGAACTAGTTTGAACAATTTCAAAGTGCTGGGTAATACACTGCTTAATTGCTATTCCAGGAAAAAAAAAGGGAGGGGGGGAGAAAGGAACAAACCAACCAGGATTCAAAGCCTCCATTCTTACACACAGCCCAAGTAAAAGTAATTTTGTTTTTCCATTTGAAACACTTACTGTTGCATTCTAGAAAGAATCTATAGAGGATTTATAAGACTACAGGCTTTGTAATTTGCATTTCTGTTAGCAAAAATATACAGGCAACAACGAGGTCTTAAAACAAAATAAGACCCCATGGTACACATCTGTACTTCTTTCTCCTCCTCCTGCCAAAAACATGCACAGAAGTTTCTCAATTATAACAGATAAATTTGATTTATCCTGCACATGTATCCGCTGAACAGTCTCTGAGCTTTGTAATTACAAGTTTATAGGCAGAAATCCTGCACCAGGTTCAAATTCAACTTGAGGATTCAAAAACTCCTCTTGGTAATTGGTTCTCAGCAAAGACTTAAAATTTTCTGGCAATTTACAATGGGTGAAAAGGCTGGACAAAACATGGAGCACATGCAAGAGAACACCTTCTGGAGGCTTCCCAAAGAACAAGGGTTCAAAGAATCACAAAACACATTCTGCTTGCATGAACTCTCTTCTTCACTTCTTTCAGGGAAAAGTACCAAATTTTACTAAACCAGCACCAACTCTACTTTCCATGACAAAATTCAAGCTTCTGTCTATGTAAAGAGCCTTAACTACATTTTTCTCCCCTCTAGTACCATTATTGTAACTTATTTTATACATAAGTCATTTCAACAGTAGCATCTTCAGATATCAAAGCCATAAATCATCTCCTCCTTTTCCTTCTTGGTCCTCACTTCTCAACTCCTCCCATGCTTTTGCTGTGTGCTGTGCTAGGCTCACAGGGATGAGTAATGATGGGAAAAATGAAGGTTTTGTTCCTTCCATCCCTGAGTGGATGCACTGCATTCTGCTCTACTCCCATTCCTACTATTCCAGTCACAGAGCACATGAGACACAGATCTTCTAGTCCTACCTCCCTGTGTGGTCATTCTGGAAAGGATTTAGATAAACCTCAGGGTGTGGACCATCTTGAAATTAATTTTCATTAGTGAAGCAAAACTACAACATAAACACCAGTAGGCAAAAAGGAGGGCACCAATTCTTTCAGCCAAAAGGCTCAATGAATGGATTGTGTGTTCTATCTTCACCCTGTCCAGCTCACCACTATCTGTTACTCCCAAATCCTTTTCATTCCTTTTCTTATGCAGTGTAAGTCATGTCATGATTCTATTGAGAAATGGGTTTCACGTAGCACAAAGGAGAATGTTAATTGATGCAGTCAGATATTTTTAAAACAAACAGATCTCAATGCTTGGTTTGTCTGCCAGAAAAGCTACCAGGAAAAAACCACCTCAGTACTGAGAACCATCTGACAGGCATTACTCACCACCAACCTACTTCAAGGTGGAAGAACTTTGTAGCTTCCTATTTATCACAGAGAAACAACTCAACCTATGTAACTACATGATCTTAAATGAAAAAGAAATAAAGTGGGATGGGTAACTTCTGTTTAAGAGGCAAAAGAGCAAAACTGGCTTATTTATATATAGTAAGTTTTATTTAATGTTCAAAACAGTCTCTCTTTTCCTCCTGGAGAGCTCCCACTCAGGCACTCACCAGATCCCCTGGCATTCCATTTGCCTAAGATCACACCTTCAGAAAAGAAGGGTGGAGGGGAGATGAAATTAACCCTTGCCCTGATTGTTTGTCCTTGGGTAAAATGCTTTGGGATAACCACACCAGCTAATCCTGGTGGGAAAGCTATGTAGAAACAAGACAGAACCTGAATCAAAGTTTCCCTGGTAATTCAATTACAAAGGAATTCTCAACCATAGCACTGAGATCTCCTGGTTTGCCTTGCTTTGCTCAGACCTCAGCTCTGCAAAGGCAGTGACAGAATCTTCATTACAACCACTGCAGAGAGCTGGGACATGAAACATAATCAGTGTGCTCCAAAAATGGCAAGATTTTGTTTTAACTCTGAATACAAAGAAATTAAAACTCACTGGGAACAGAACTGTACAATGGGTGCTGACAAAGCCACAAGCACAACAAGGTATTTACTGCTTGTGAGTTAAAATATACCAAGTTGGTTACAGACCCAACAGCTTTGCTTAGGAGGATTAAGCTCCAGTTTTACTTCAAGGAGGTTGAGTCACTTTCTGTGTCCTCCTACAGCACATGGCTGCAGTATTTAATGTGAAATAAGGACAGGGACTATTGCTGTCTGCACAGTCTGGTGTCACAGATATGGCTGTTCCCTCACCTATACACCCTCATGTTGCAGAACATTTAATTAATAGAACTAATAAAAGTGTAGGCATGAATTTTTATTTGAAAATGAAGGCTGAGCTTCCCAAATTTGTGTATAAAATTAAACTTGATTACAATTGAAACTAACACAGGAACACAAATGCTGCATTTAAGCCCCATTTTGGATAACAGCCTGTTCTTTGTTCCATGCTCATAGTAGAGCAAAAGGCATCCTGAGCCATCAACAGGGCTCCACACACAAAAATGGAAACAAAAATCATTACCTAGAGAGTCTTGATCTTTCCTGCAGCCTCTCAATCTGTAATGTAACATTCATTTCCCCTTTCCCAAGGGATTTTTTTAAAAATGCATGTGTAAATAGAGTGTGGTGATGTTCAGCAGTGTGAGACTTTATATCACTATTTGATGAAAGGATATAAAGAATATAATAGTTCCTTATTTTTAAATAAGCAAATAGGTTTCTCTATTAACAGTGTACAGAAACTGGTATTTCTATACCATGACTGATTTTTTTATCTAGGCATTGTGGTATTTCCCCACTTAACTGCACATCTGGTTTCAATAATCCTACAGCTGCTACCTATTGGTCTGCCTGCCTTTTGTTTTCACCCCCTTTCCTGACAGACTCAGAACAACTGAAAAATAGAACAAAAAATAAGAAATGTAACATACAGCTAATGATTGATAAGCAAAATGAAATGTTGCAAATCCTCAGAAATCTTGAGTATAAGCAGGAAACAACTTTGTACTGGAACAACTAAGGGGGCTTTACCTTCCTCTATATGTGTTTAACTCACCTGCAGTGACCAAAAATAATAATCTCTGGTGAAAAAGGCACCAGAGTAAAATAAAATTGAAAATCACAAGATAAAGGTAAAGCTATTTTAGGTTGGTCCCTGTCAGAATGAACTTCCCTGACAGCACATCCACAGAAAACCTGCTCTATGTACAGACATCTCCAGCAATTTTAAATGCTCCACATCAGCACGTACACTACAGCTCTTTCTGGTTTTTTGGTTGGTTTTATTTTACTTACCAAGAAAGCAGATTTACCACTGAGGAAAAGGCACAAAACTGGGTTTGTTTTGAAAAACATCTTAAAACTAGGAGCCCATGTCCACCCACAGTCCTTACAACACTTGTGTGGAATTAAGACAGATAATAAAGTTCTTGGACTATTTATTAAGGAAAAGCCTGTGCTCGTCTCACAGCATGAACCAGACCTACAGAAAAGACACACTGCAAAGCCAGGCTCCCGAGTGTGAGTGGGAAAGAAGTGCAGCTTGTACAGGGAAGACACAAACTGTAGCAACACATTCACTTCTCTTTATCCTCCTTCCTGGCCCTTCCTGGGTTTGCACATAAGAGATGACAGAAAAGATGTTTCTGCTGGTGAACAAGCACTAAATTGAGATCTTTAAAATATTCATACAGACCTACATAATCCAGTACCTTAAACCACAAGGATGTATACTACTGCTTTAGTCTCACTCCCATTATCACCCAAAGAGCTCGTGACATATTTTCCAGTTACAACTTGCACCTTTAATTAAGGCACACATTCAGCTTAAAGACTAAGGATTCCCAGATCAGTCTCAGAAGAACAGGCAGCACTGTAATTATTTCCAAGACCAGCTTTGCCTAAACAAGGGTGACTTCACAATAGGACTTAAAAGCCATTAGTTTCCCTTTCAGCAGCTGGGTATTTTTGACAGCGAGGTCTCAGTCTTTACTGCTTTGTTTTACTATATTTTGAGGGGAAACATGACTTGCATTCCCTTTATATTTGCAAATAGAACACAATTCCTTTTGGGTTAAGAAACAGCATCTGTGGCAAGGTGATGCTTTGTGGCAAACAGCACTCACCTCCTGAAAGAGCGTAGACATTTCACAGACCAGACATGAGCTGGGGCTTTGCATTTCACATTTGTGCCTGTCGGAGAGGAAGAAATCTCGCAGCAGTGGAGTGTGGGTAAGTGCCTGGACAATACAGTTCATAAAACATGTGTTCCCAAGATTGATTAGCCCTCGTAGACCTATAAAGACAGAAAGGGGGAGGGGATGCATAAGCATTATCGAGTTAAAAAACCGGTAGATTTGCATTTTGATATAGTTTTCACAATATTGCCATGGATTTACTGTATTACATGCACAGCTCCAAACAGAGTTTTATACTGGCTTAGGGAGGCTATTGGTATTTTTGTACTCAAGTCACAAGAAGCTGCAGAAGCTTTCTGAACTACACTAGGATTTCTTAAATTCTAAGAAATAAGGAAACGTAAAAGTTCAGCAACGCCACTACCATTATTTTGCAATGGCTGTTGTGCCACATGTCACCAAAACAGTCCCTCCCCAAGATTGATACCAAGGTGCAATGACAGCAACTGCTAAGTCAGTACAGTAAGAAACCAATACATTTAAAGAAATCGGTGAGTAAGTTTTCAGATTGTTTTAAAAGCTTTCCCCCATGCAGGCCATGAAGCCAGAACAAGGTTTTTATACTGTTCTAATCATCATCTTTCTAAGACAGGCAGCAAAGGAAACAGCCCTGACAAACCAAGTCAGGCTGTGACATCCAATGCAAACTTCAGAGATTTTAAACCCAAGATCTGAACAGAACAGCTTTAAAAAAAAGAAACTCTGAACAACACTAATTCCACACTCATTTTAGGTAAATTAAACATTAATCTACAGCATACATCAAAAAATTCAACTTTGCATAAGAGGATTCATCACACCTTAAGTCAAACGTTCAGTAATGCCCAGAGACGATTCCTTGTGCTTGGAAACCAAGATGCTTAAAGGAAAGCTCTTTTGTTGCACAACAGAAGAGAGGTTAGGAGTGGGGAAAGCTTTTCAGTCATTTGCAAGGTCTAAGTGAGAAGAAAAACATGCTCAAATCCTTGAGTATTCTTCCAAAATATTAACATTATACCACCATACAGGAGCACTAAACAAGAAGAGCATCAGGTGGCCATGAATGCTTATTTTTAATCAACAACTTACTTTGAAACGAGACAAAATGCACCGATAGATACAACTCTGGTATTGATTTAAAATCAACATAGTCCTCTTCTGCAATAAAAATAGGATTACTACAGAAACATTGAAAGAAAACACAACAGGATTACTAGTCACAGAACGAGGAATTTCCTTGTCTTCCGTGGGATGTAAAAACCTCTCAGCTGGCAGAGCTGTGGTAATTAGAAGTGATGCAGTTCCCGTGCAGTACAGCAGATAGTGCTCCAAGGGCTCTTTAGCATCCTGCAGCAGGAGGGGGTGTGGTCCAGTTGCTATGTTACCACTGAGAAAAGGCACCACAGCAGCTTGAACTGCACCCAGAGCTGAAGGCACAGAGACAGAGCACTCCCGAATCTTTTTTCCTGTATCTAAAGCAACATCGACCTGCTTCCAACAGCTTCCTGTTCCTTCTGTTTACTCACAGGACAAAGTTTCTCATTATATTACAGTGACTTCTACTGGGCAGAAGCTTGTTGCAATTATTTGCTTGATTTTCATGCTGGGAGGCAATAAGCGTGTGCACAACATTAGCAGAGTGTTAAATAGTTAATTTGTTGGAGCAGCTTGAAATACTGTGTGATGCTTCAGCTTGGTCCACAATCCTATTTCAATTCCCAGTCTGTGTCTCTGCAAACAATGACACAACAGGAGGGGGTTCGTGCTGTGCAAGTGGAGAAACATTTTGGTACCTCTTGCTTACCTCTCCCCTTGTTTTCTGCCATTTAAAATTGACTGGATTTATTTAAATCACAGGCTGTGCTCACAGGAGGCTGGAAGGCTCCCTGACATGCATTTTGAGAAGCAGAAGATTCTCTCCCTATTTCTCCCTCTGGTTAGCACCAGATTTCAAAGCCAGCCTGTTCAGCACAGAAAACTGGAGGAAAACCAGTAGTAAATCTAGAGATTCCCCCTAGCATTTTTTGGTGTCTAATAGAGCAGTCACAAAAGCAAACACATAAAGGCAGCTTTTTGGAACCATTTATTAAGCATCATTTATTACATGCCTGTGGCTGGACTGTCTTTCCCTGTGACCACAAGAATCAAATCTTCTTTAAAGTTGCCACCAGGAGACAGTTACAGGCATCAAACTCAGAATGCTCTTGGTTTACTCTGCTTGCTTGGTCTTTGCTGTCAGTTTTTCATGGATCTAAATGGAGCAATTCATGTGCTGGGACTTCACTTGAAGGAACCAAGACAAAGAAACCTGCAAAACAGACAAGGCTGAAATGTGAATACTCCAAACCCCAATAAAAATCAGAAAATGATTTGTAGCAAAACACGAGTGAGAACTTAGTTGAAAAGGGAAAAAGGAAAGCAGCACACATCAGTCTTATCCTTGTGGGAGCAATGACTGCAGCTGCTGTACAGTCTTTTAAACTGGTGTTTGAAATGAAACAGGTATGAGGAACTACAGCTCAGGTACTGCATAAGTAATTGCAGCACACTGGAAAACATCAGAATTTGATGTAGGTAAACTAAAGAGCTGACAGAATTCAGAACAACACATCCTCTTGTGCTTAACTTTTATGGGGAATAATGAGTTTTGTTGGAAAGAAAAACAGCTAAAAATTAAAGCCTGTACAGCACTCTGGTCAATAACATATTGAGAATGTAAAAGCTTTGTGCTTGCCACACCTATTCCCTCCCCTTTAATAAAGCCTGGCAAGGTTTTGCTGGAACAGTCAAGCATTGCAACATGTGGGTCATAAATTAACAGAAAACTAATGTGCCAAAACCTCACATGCAGCAGTCCATTTGTGCTAGAGCACCAGCAATGGTCTCCACCAGGCTCTAAGCAGAACACAGTGTCACAGTCTAAGGATTGTCAACATGCTCCAATCTCGACTAATAATAAAGCTCTGGTACTTTGCAAACTTCTGCTGTGCTTCATAGTATTGTCTTTATTTTTGCTTCTTATGAATTGTTCTGAAATGAGCCAGGGCAACCTGTGAGATACTTAATATTTTCTACGTATGTATGGGTGTTGCTGTGGTAAATATACTTCACAAGAAAGTTTTAGCTCTGAACCATGCTGATACAATTGTAAATACTGGAATAAATTAATGTTGTTGAGAAGACAAAATTGTCATAAAAATCATAAAAGAAGGAAATATACTTTAATCATCATCATGGAATACAAACACTACTCATTCTGCCAAAAGCTGGGCAGGAAGGGCATAAGCAAAGGCAAGAAATCTACTTTTGCAATGCCTTGAGCACAGGGAAACCCATCTGGGAAATTCTTTGTACATTTGGGCTCAAGACTGGGTTCTGGCTGGCTTACCTTTGTCAGCTTCAATTCCTCCATCTTCTTCCAGGAATGGATTCTGATTTTCCAATGCTCAAAGCAGTAGATCTGTAACACTGGGCAACAATGGTTGTTGGGATGCAGGGAGATCCAGAACACTGATTCTGCCAGTACACCCACGCAGGGGAGATGAAAAATCCAAGACAAGATAAGGAAATTCCACTTCTCCATAAATGCAACTCCACAGCTATTAGAGGTGGGGAAGCAGGGAAATGAGAGGACCACACATGAATAGAAAATATAGAAAACCCAATCTTGCCCTCATGGAGAAGGTTCTGTTTGCCTCTAAACCCAGGCTTCAGGCTGGGACTGGGAAGACAGCGAACAAACCAGTCTGAATGAAAGCTCCCATGCAGAATTCCACTGGGATTTAGTGGAATGAAGGTTCTGGAAGGAAGAGCAGCAGTCACTGGACAATGCACCTTGGTGACACAACCAGGAGATGATTCAGAAGCAGAGCCAGCCTGAGATCCTTTCTACATGAAACCCAGGATGGCAACACCTTAGAGCAATGCTTGTCTCCTACCCCCAGCCCCCCATCTGGTGGTGATGCTTCCCTGCAGCTCCATCAGACGGTGCCACAAGTCAGTGCAAGCTGAGGAAGAACTCACTGAAATATTTAAAGGCAGTTCAACATCACACTTGGAAACAAACAGTGCAGCACAGCAGTGAAGATTTCTAGAATAATTTTGGGTATTCACCCTAAGTCCATCCAACAAGAACTGGCAACAACATTTAAGAGCGTCTTTCTGAAAATATTTCAGGAGAGGTCTACCCAACTTCCCAGCACCTAAAGCTACACCCAAATTCTCTCTCAGCTCTCAAGTTTCAGGTGTAGAACATATCACAAGTGACCTGAATGGAGCTGCCACAAACACTGGCCCAGTGAGACCCAGAGCTGCTGTTCCACCTGCATGCCAGGAGCAGCAGTTTTGCTAATGGGGTTAGCGACAGCAATTATTTTCCAAAGCTAATCCCTTCTGAAATGTTAATACAAAAAAACTCATTTCAGAAAGCAGCAGTATACAGACATGTGAAATTACAAGTCTACACAGGAAAACTCATCACATTCTGTGACACCAATGATCACGTGAGTGACCAAAAAAGCCCCAACCATGCAGTTTTGGTTAATTTATTCCCCAACACTTCAGCTTAGCATCCTTTCACAGGGACTGAAACCCACAGTAACTATGGAAGCAGGAACACTGAGGCAAATGAATTAGAACTTTTTCTTCAGAGGTTCTTACAGAACATTTTTTACAAACTTACACATTTGGGTATTAAATTGTCTTGACAACTGTTTAAGAAAAAGCTACAGAAACTTTTGCCACAGCCAAATTAAATGAAGAAATTTCAATCACATGATCTTAAAAAACTCACTGAACAATTCAACTACTTCCAGCAAACACAGAAAATGCAATCTACCCAAAAAGAAAAAAATCATCTTTGGAGGGAGAAGAGGGATCAGAAAATATTGGTTCATCAGCAGATCTTTTTTTCAATAGAGTTGTTTTGACAGCAACACCAAGCAAGGGATTACAGGACAGATCAAAGAAGTGAAGATGAACACTCAGGGCAATAATCTTCCCTTGTTGGGTTACTGCTGAACCAGGTGAAAACATGCTCATGCTCCCTCTCTTTTATTTTTCTGACTTGACTCCTTTTCTCCAGCTATTCAGGGCTGCCAGCTAGGTCACTGCTCAGTTGGAATCACTGTAAATCCCTCTGGAAACAAACCACCTTCCCTGAGCTGTTTCACCAGCACCACCCACCCACCTCTCACGCCCTGAGCTATTCCACCACCAACAGGCACAACCTGGAGAGCTTCTCTCACTCTTCTGCTCTACCCAACTTTTAAGCTAAGACTTTTAAATAACAAGTCAGAATAGAGCTCGAGAGCAATGCATCTTAATTTAGAAAATGAGATCTGTAATACATTTTTTCAATTTTTTCTATATATGTTATATTCTGTACATGAATATTTCACTGTATCACTCCAATATCTAAAAATATTTCTTGAATATCATATATATGTGTGTGCATATCAAGATTCATAAGCCATGTTGAATACTGCAGTTTTGGGAGGCTGAGAAGATGACAGAGGACATTGTATTTAGATAATATTGTTATAAAAATTTGGATTTCTTTTTCCTGTTTTAACTAGAAGTAAGTATTTTCATTTGTCACTGACAGGAATTAAATAAAAATCAGCCCCTTCATCTAAAAGCCCTGATAATACAGAAGACACTGAGTCCAGAAACAGTCAGCATAAGACTATGAAGAATAACTCCTGTAAACAGAGAGAAAATAAATTACAGGACTATTTTAGATATACTGCATTGTGCACTACATCAAAACCTACAAGTTTAGCTACCCCTACACAGCAAAATAGCCTTTAATAAATCAGAAAATGTCTTCTGTAATGAAAAAAAAAAGTCATCATAGGAAAAAGAAATATTTGAATTTTAAATGAAACCCCATCTTTAACTTTTGCATTTCCAGCGAAAGGTTTCTGGATCACTGCATTTTTTCTAGTGCTATTGAAGTAACAGATTGTTCAATAGCAAAAAATTTGCTTATGTGTACAAAAGGAAACTATCCATGAGTTTGTATCCGGTTGAGAACCCTGGAGTCCAACTACAGGATCTGCTACACTGGAGGGAAGAAGAATATGCCATGAGTGGCACATGGATTGCAAAACCATTAACTGTATATAGAAAACAATATAGTCATTATTCCTCCTTGGATGTATCAGCAGCAGAAGACAAGGACTGTTTATGAGGCTGAATCATCAAACCCCAAAGTTCTTGGTGTGTCACTGCTGTACACAGCTGGAGGAATTCATCCTCCTTACTGACCTGTTTCACTGTTAACACAGCTCTGCCCCGAGGCAAACCCGGCTTGGGCAGTCCTTTTGAAGGAGTGATCCAGACAATTCACACTCTACCTGTGCGACTGACAACCCAGACCCAAAAGGGGAATGTGTCCCAGCACTGAATGCAGGCTGGCACCTCAGCCAGGTGCTTGGCATGTATTTACTCTTCCTAAGGTACTCGTTCCTGACCAAGGGTGGTTTTGTTTTTCTAAAAGAAAGTTATTTCCCACCTTCCAGATTTTAAGTGGTTCAAAATAAACAAAACAACACAGCCGTTCATATTTCCCAGTCTGTAAGAAAAATCTTACCTTATGTGTTTTGATTTAAATCCAACGCTTAAAAGCATGTTCAAGTGCTTTATTCAGGCTCACAGGGCAATTTCAAGTCTTTTTTTGGATAATTTCTGGCATATTTGTGTGCAACTGGGCAGTTCTGGAGTGACCTCAGCATTCCTAGGAGACTTTCCAGATTTATTCTTTATGTCGTGTTAGAATTGCCATTCAAAAGTGAATGCTTTTATTCTTTTTCTCCCTTAAAACATCCATAAACCCCTGAAAAGTTACCAAATGGCAACAACCCACCTACATTACAATGCCAGGAAAGATGCACTGTGAGATCTGCAGCAGCTCAGCAGCAGAGATTAATGCATTTTCTAGCACATCTATGAAGAGGACCTAGCCCATCTGCACCATATGGAAACAACAGCACTTACTGAGACACCAAGAATGTTTTTCCAGCATTTAGTTTGCCACCACCCCTCTTAGTTGACAGGGAATTGATTGTATTCACCATTCTTATTCAATAGCTTCAGTGACATCACATAATACACACTTAGAGAAGGGACAAACCACATCAGGACAGTGCAAATGTAATTGGAAGACAAAACAATAACTCAAGAGCAACTTGTTAAAGGGGAGAAACTATCTGAAATCAATTAAATTCAATAAAAACAATTGTGAAGTAGGAAACAAGGAAAAATTAAGAGGACAAACACAAAATAAGGAGCAATGGCTATAGTAACTCAGCCTCAACAACAATCTTGAGCTGTAGCTCTTCTACAAACAGCATTTTGGAACTTAACAAGAATATGAGAAGGCTTGGAAGTCATTCTGCTCTGGTGACAGGTAAACCTCAGCTGCATGATGTCTCTAAATGAGCAACCATTTTAAAAAGAAATTATGTAAAGTCAAGAACATGAGTAAAAATTTGTATGGAATTAATATTTGAGACTGGAGAAACAACTGAAGAATCCACTGGTTGAGTTAATTAATTAAAACCAGATAGTGTTGGTGGAGGAACAGCCAGGCTGACAATTTTCAAGTGTGTTACAGGCCACTACAATGAGGACTGTAATTAACTCTTGTGACCTACCAAAAGCTATAATAAAAAACGACTGAGCTCACAAGAAGTAAAATTTAATTAGATATTAAAAATAATTGTCTCAGTTAGAAAACATTGCAATGAGGGAGTTTGGGACTCTGATTTGTTGGAGTGTTTCCAAAGGCAGCTCTGTTAGCCCAGTGCACCTAACTCAGGAGAGGTGTTTGATATCCTTCCCTGTTTCTCATCCTGAGACTGCTCAGCCACTCAGAACAAAAGAAGGATGCAGGAACTGTCAGAGGCTCCCAAAACCAGCCACCCCTCACCCCCTCTCCTGGAACAAACTCCCAATGCAGGCAGGTGGCTGAAAGCCACAGGCTGAGCAGTGAACAGCCCTCATCCCTGGATTCCTACTCGACCTCATGGAAACCAAAATTACCTGCCCTGCTGCCATTCAGGTAAGACTGGAGAACAGGTAACAAGTGCTGCTGTAATGAGGGCTGCTAACTCTCCTCAATGTTATTTTTAGACTGCATAGGTATTCTGTGCATGGGCTTTTGCATTTGTGGCTCAATGCATCACTCTCTCCATTTAGTAATGCAAAAGAAGAGTCACAGGATAAAGCAAAGAGATCCACGGGGTCTGGTATTCATTACCTTTGTGTAACACATGCTACAGTGTGTCAAGGAAAATTTAAATTTGCAGCTATCAAGAAGGTTTAAAATCAATTCTGGAGGAGCTCAGTGGAGTCCCTGTATTGTGCTGCACCTTCAATTAAAATCAACTCCACAACATTGACACAACACTGGACCCAGGGTTCAGCATAGGAGGTATGTGTTTGTGGCTTATTTAAACAAAGAATTTCTAGCAATAACAGAGAAATAACCAGCAACAAATGGAGATGAGATTCAAGAAAGGCTGTCCTTTGCCAGATTTAGGAGGAATATGACATCTCTAAGCAATGACTATCAAAGATGGCTTTACTACAGATCCTTCCCCAGAGCAACAGCTTGGCCTTTCCACACATCCTACTCGGACACATATTGTTGGAAGAACCTAAGGGCAAGTGACATGCTTGGAGCAAACACATCAAACAAGTTACCAGGGGTATGAGCCAACATAAAGTGTATCATTTTATATTATTACTGCACAGATGAAACCTCCGAGCCAGAAATGACTCCTGAGTGTGCACAGTGTGCCAGACACACAAAGTACTCTCTATACTCTACTTCCAACATGTATAACTTTGAGCCAATTCCCAAAATGATGATGCCAAAACAGGAGCCTTTCCACTGCCCAGACGAGTTCCCATTCCCTGCCTTAGGGCACATTCCCTGAGATTTCATTTCCTGGGGTTGCTGTGTGTGTTCAGCAGGATGCAAGCACCGTGTGCCTGATTCTCTGAGGGCTACTTCTCAGTTAGGATTGTTATAATTCCTATTTCTCCAGGCTAAGAGCACTTCACTCAAGGCAAGTGATCTCCTTGGATGGTGTGGGCTGTGAGGTTACAGCCTGTCACTGCTTTGCAGTGGCTGCATGCCCAGATTAAGACCAAGCACACAGACAGGACAGGAGCACTTGATGTCCTTTAAGTTCTCCTCCTTCTGATTTGGTGGTAATTGGCTCCTGTGTGCACACCCTCAGCTTGGTAAAATGAGTCAGCAATTCTAAAATATCTGGCAATACAAACAAACAAACCCCTTAAGGTTAATTTTTCATATGGCCTGTGTAAATAGAGAAGCTGTTTCAAACAAGACAAGGGACTGCAAATATCTCTTCCCTCTGAATTTAAATTAAGAAATGTGTTTCCAAAACAAAATAAAGTGAGGGGTTTTTGACCAAGCCACTGAAAAGTAAATTGAATCTTCCACTAAAATCACAGGAAAGAGCTGTAGAAGTTCTTGAGATGTCACCTGATCTGTCCCTATACCTCAATGCAGAATTAACAGTACCTGTATTATTCCTGACAAATGTTTCTCTGAATTGTTCTTAAATCTCTTCAGTGATGAGATTCTGCAATATTCTCTGATGCCTCAAGTGCTCCAGGATCTCATCTTTGTAAACAAACGAAGTCAGAGTTTAAGAACTGCAGCATTAACATGGAAGACACACATAAAATAAGACCTACAGATAAGCTCCCCTAGTGCTAGAGCTTCTGAACTAGAATAAATGTAATGCTGCAAACAGCAATAGCTTTAGAAAAGCTCCAAAAATGAGGGAGGAGACAACTTGTCCAAGATACTGGGTTATCACTGTTTCTTTCTAGCTATATGGATTTACTGTCTCCCACAGCAAGCTTAAGTTTAAAATAAATGTGGGGGAAGGGAAAAGGGGAGTTAAAGGAAAGAATCTCTGCATTGTGTGAGAGTAGTTTGGAACCTTTTGGTAAGTCATCTCACAAGATGAGGACCCAGGAGCACCCTGCAAAAAAAGGCCTTTGTTTTTTTCCTTTCAAGGTCATGGAAAATGCCAGTTTTTATATCTGTAATTTTGTATTTCAGCATTTTTTATTGACCATCTGCATTGTGAAATTGTTTTTCTCTCTCAGGTGTCAGGAATAAACCAATGCAGCATGTTCTCAAACCCAGAAACCTACACAGCATGTAATCATCCACAGCAACCATCTCTCTGTTTGATTCTCTCAGCTGAAATGAAGAAAGCGGAAAAAGACATTAAGTTCAGCAGTAGAACTTGAACCAAACTTCTCTGAAATCCTGTCCTGGCATATCAAGACCCACTGCACAAATTTTGCCTGTTGTGCTTCACCTTGATCCAATCTCTGTCAGGACCTCTGAGCATTGAGCAAACACTGGGGAATGCGCAGACAAGCGAAGAAAACATCTTTCATATACTCACTGGAAATAACCACATAATCGAATCTGTTACTAAACATCAAAGCATTATATGATCCCTGTAAAATAGGAAGATCAACTGGCTGGAGGAGAAAGACAGAATCATAGAATCCTAGAATGGTTTGGGTTGGAACAGAGCTTAGAGATCTCCCAATTCCAAGCCCCTGCCATTCATTCCACTGGAGATGTGGAAGCATGTCACAACAAAAGCTTCAGAAACAAAAAGGCAACTATTCCTGAAAAGCAGAAAGAACAACATGAAATGTCACATTTAAGTATATGCACTGAACAAAATGCCTTCATTTACTACTGAAGCCAGAGAGCTCTCAACTGTGGTGCTTGTTGTATACTCATGTATACAAAGCTGAACAAATTTAAAGAAGTTGAATAAAGTATGGAGAAGCTCTCAAAGCAACCAGGAGCTGCCCTGTCTCACAGACATTAAAGTTCATGACACTGAAGTCCTAAGAACCAGAATATGAAAATAATGATTATTCTCATAATTGCTGGAAGGTCAGGAAGAATAGACAGAAGATATCCAGCATCAAAAAAGTAACAGCAGCAGGCAAAGGACAGGAAATGTGTTTGTGAAAATGCCTGAATGATGGATCCAGAGGTTTATGACACCAGCCTTTAACAGCCAGTTAAGCTGTAGACCCTTCAAGGTGTTTTCCTCTGGCAAAAGAAAAGCCTTTATACAAAACAAAACACTTCAAAAGGTGGCACAGAATAAAATATTCTCTTTGCCCTCCCCCAAAGCAGCCAAAGTTAAAAGCTCAGCGAGCTCTTGTGTGCTCTGCACAGAGCACAAGCCTTGCAGAGAGAGCCTTGTGCAGATGGCACCCATAAAGAACAAGAGGTACTCCCACCAAACTGACAAAATAAAATTCACACCCGCAGCCGTCCTTTCCCCCCAATATCACACCATATGCTGCCTACAAGTTTCTACCCTTCCTCCAAACAGATTTCACAAATTAATAACTTAAGGAGCAGGCTAAGCGCCAATGAAATTAAATGCATCCAAATATATTAATATGCACAAATTATTGTTGATGAACTGGCACAGAGCTCGTCCAACAATCCACAACACACAAACCATGCCACATGCTGTTTATGCATATTCCTGCTTTCAGTATATACTGTATCTACCTTCTGGCCACATAAAGCCAACTCTGGAAGCAGACAGGAAAGAGCAGAATGGAAGGTCAGAGTAAATATAATCCAAAAGCAATCCACAAAAGAACAAAACTGAGATGGGGATGATTGGCCTTGTTGAAAACACCATGCTTGCTGTGCTGACACCGAGTTAACCAGGTGAAAATACAGTGGTAAATCAAGGTTTATTTCAAATTGTTGGCCAGAGAGATCTATACATGTCCCATCCCTGGAAGTGTCCAAGGCCAGGTTGGATGGGATTTGGAGCAACCTGGGACAGTGGAAGGTGTCCCTGCCCATGGCAGGAGGTGGAACTGGATGAGCTTTAAGGTCCCTTCCAACCCAACCCATTCTGTGATTCTATGATTTTTAAACATAAGAAAATTAAGATTCTCATGCTAAGGACACAGCTCTGCCCATGACAAGACAACAGGCACTTGTCTGTAACCACTGCAGCTCCATGGGCTGATTCTCAACTTCCATATCTCTAACAACAAATACCTCATCTAAAGAGGATATCTGGTTCAAAGGGCCATAAAGAGATGCTGGCTAAGTACTGCTGTTGGGTTTTCCTTGGTAAGAAAATTTAGATTCTGATAAAAACCCATTCAAACAGATGACAAAGTCACTAACACTGACTGCATTTTTTATTGAAAGGCTGCTGGTTTGACTGCATAGTGAAGTTTACATAATTACTTAGTGAAGAAAACACAGGATAGGGAAAAAAAAATACCATTAGAGAAAGGGGTTAAGACAAACAATTGAGCCAGGAAACATTTTACACTTGAAATCAGCATCCATGAGGGGAAAAAAAAAAGAAGGGCTTTTTTGGGTGCTTTTATTCAACTGGATTTAAGTGATGAAGTTTCACCTGAAGATGTGCAGAGCATCAAATTCAAACACTGTCGTTAAACTAAAAATCATGTGTCTGGATCAGTAACAACCACGGATCTACCTCTAAAAAGCCCAGAGCAGGAAAATCAGGTTTCAGTTAGAAGTTTGGAACATGATCCAAGCCCTGGATCAACAACCTTGTCTTCTAAGGAATTTCCCATTGTGCAAACACACACAGGATATCTTCCTTTGCCTCCAATCCCCAAGAGCCACCTAGAGTTACAAAATGAAAGTATTTTCTATGCAAGTAGGAATGGCAATTTCCCAAGACAGGATAACAGAAAAATTCAACCCCAACTGCAATTTGCTGATTTCACTTACAATTTGTACAGTCTGCAGGGGTTTTAGCTGACGTGAAATGAAAACATCAACAGGACAGCTCATACATTGAGTGACATCAGCTCCTGATCTTCCTGAAAGAGGGTCTAAAATTCAAACAAATATTGAGGTAACAAGATCAGAACCCCCCTCATTCCTCATTGCAGGCAGCCTGGTGGCAACAAGGCATTCTGAGGAAGTGCTGCTTTATCAATCAGCTCTTCAGATGCTGACTGATTTTTGTTTAACAAAAGTTGCTACACCAAAAGTTTGCTCACTCTAAGCAGGAAAATGCTGCAGGGACTTCACTAATAACTCTGATGTTCCTAATCTTATCCAGGAATCACAATTAAATCACACATAATCAACTGCTGTGCAGATAAACCACGCACAGTGGCATTACTGCAGTGATGCAAATTGCTTTCTGGCACCAGCTTTGGAAAACCAGGTGACAAGCTCCCAGACAGTCAATACACAAAAAGGCAACTGCAGCATCCAATCTGGAATTTCTCCTCACAAAGCTTTTTGCAGAGGAAAGCTTCCATTTTATATTGATAAAGAGCTAAGTTCAGGAAATTTAAGATTTTCTGAAAGTACAGCTCTACAAACTTCATAGAGTAAATCACTACTTGAGTTTCAGAATTCTTAAAATATTCACACCCCTCTAATTTTTCTTGGAATTCCCTGGGAACTTTAAGAGGAGATGGCTTTTTAAATTTATTTTTAGGATCAGCTTTATCAATTTTAGACCTAAGAAATGTATTACACAACTGGGTCCAATGGTCAGACATGCTAAGCTCGTGACAAAGTAAAACAGGAACAGAAGGCTCTCCCTATTGATATGAAAGTATAATTTTTTTTTTATTTTACCAGTCCAACCTTTTAAGAAACAATTTCTCATCAAGAAAACCATTTTAATAATGAAGTTAATACAAATAAAGCCAAAGAGGAAACATTCACCTGAGTAGTCTTAAAGGTGGTTTTCTTTCCTTCATCACACAGCAATCTAAAAGAATTTAAGAATCAGAGATTTCTATTCAGGATGCACTTTGTGCAGTCATCACTTCAAATATCAAAGCATTACTGCTTACAAATCAGTAATTTAAATTTAAAGCCATAGCTAAAAATGTGGTGCTGTACCAAACCATATTTTTCATTCCACTTTTCCACTTGAGCTACCTTAAGTGCCATCCAAGGAGAAAAAGCACACCTGAGTGCTGCTACATTCACAAAAAACATCCAAGTACTAATGCAGCCTTCAACACTTCCAAGTTAGAGAAGCAAAAATGCTTTTGGTAGCTTGTGTAGAAAACCAGAAATATTTTCCAGGTCACTGTTCCTCTTCCCTTGCCACCTTCACACAGAAGTTCTGCAATATTTATTCCACTGATGCTGCTCTTTGGCCCATCAGCCTGCTCAGCACTGCAGTGCAAAACCCACCTGCTAATCCCAGGCAGTTTTGGTTTTGCCACCTCTCCATCCATCACTCCTGGTGAAGAGGATTTGCTCAGTCTCCTGGAAAGGTTTGTCTCCCCTCTGCCTTTTTGCAACCCTGCAAATGGGAATCCCGGGTGGCTCCTGCTAATTACCCACGTGCATTGGGAGTCTAATTCTTCCTATTGTTAATACACCCATCTTTAGCCACAAAGTCACTTCATATGCTAATCAGAGAGCAGCTGATCCCAGGCTAATATTTCATATACTCAGGAGAATGGATCTGCTGGGGGTATTAATGACAGCAGAGCAAGATGAGCTTAGAAAATAGTTCCCAAAAGATATTGTATCACTTCTAGTTCAACCCCCTAACAAATAATTTGCTTGTGAATGTGGAGCTTTGTCTCTTCCCTCCCCTGCAGAGGGAGACCACTTTACAGACAAGAGGAGACTGAAAAAATTAGACTTTTTTTCTTTCACAATGTTGGAATCTAATTTAATAGCTGTTAAGTCTTACCTAATTTTTCCATGTAAAAGTTTTTGTGTTTATGGGATGCTTGAAACATCAGTTTCAAGCTAAAATCAAGATGAGCATTTCTATGAATATTGAACAGTCGAGGACACTACCCAGTCCTGATGCTGAGAGCAACATAAAACAACTTGTGTTCCCCACAATATGCCATCCCATCAGCCTGATCTGTGGAAAAAACTGTGGCAACACAATGAAAAAAATCAGCATGCAAGTGTCTGAGGTAGAACAAGGTCTGAGAATGTCTTGAGCTGACACTGCTTCCACAGAGCTTGTTTATGGTCTGAGTGGACGTGACATTCCTCCTGAATCTCTTGAAATACAGAAGCTCCATCAAAATGTCAAGTCAGGACACCAGAACATGCAATGTCCCACATAAAATCCACACTGCAAAGATTTCTCATCATGGCTTTTTGCCTGTAAGACAACTCAATGTTTCCACTTGGTTAACAGTGTGTTCCAAGTCACTTTGAAGGTGCTTATGTGCAATATTGGGAACAGCCCTGTACATCTCAAAAGACAGGAATCAGCACAGTTTCCACAGCCTGCAGAAGTGCCCAGTGTGAATTCTCATTTCAAGAGCAATTTGCTCAATGGCAAAATAGAGCAGAGATTCAAGTTACCTGCACTATCTTCTTAGTAGAAGGAAAAAGTATCTATGAGATGAAAACACACAGCATTTTAAAGAAAATCAAGGAAAAATTATGGATTTCTGTTAGGTTTTTTTCCTCATTTTTTCTGAGAGTGTGAACAAGAAGTTCCTTCTTCAATGGGTTTCAAATTGTCACTCAAGTAGAAAAATCAAAAGCTGTGAGTTTTGTACATTATTTCCTCTAGTGAACTACCAGTTCAAGTCTCCATTATAAGATATTCATCTCATGTCTGAGTATTCTTCAGTTTTAATTCATGGCGCTGATCAAAGACAAAAGATCCTGCAGCTGTACAAAAGTTCAAACAGCTCAAAAAGCAGCAGACACATCCAGCTGTTTTGAGAAGCACCATGAGATTGCTACAAATCTGGGATTAAAAAATTCCCTTCATGTATCCAGAATGTTCAGCCATGGAGTAAACACCCACCCAAATGAGTGTCATGCACGTAATACAGATGTGACAGGCAACTGCAACAAACACACTGTACCACCTAAGTGTGTTTTAGATAGGAATAACATCAAGTTTAATGCATTTTATTGTCAGGGCTCAAAATCATATGCAGATCCTTCAAATACAAGTCATGTACATCCTTTCAAGGCCACACCTGCCCAGGTTTCAGTCTGTTGTCCCATGTATTTTAGCTGTAACACTGATACACTTGTCTTATACAAATGCTGACACAAATGTTGGCACAACCACAGCTCCAGGTCATGGCAGAGCAGTGAAATGTTCCACTCCCAAGTGATATCCATGGATCTCTGGGGGTAGGATAGAAAGCCACAAACATCCCCCCGACCTTCCTCTTAAAACAGCTTTGAAAGGATTTTATGCATAAAAGGCAGCTGGTTATGTTTTAACAGACTCTTGTGTAAACAGAAGTGCTCAACAGATGTGCAGCGCCTATCAGAGATGGTTATCAGCATCATTTTCATTTCCAGAGCCAATAAAACTGGACACCATGCCTATTCTCTCAGCCATTTACCTACCTCAGAAGATAAACTGGATTCATTAATATGTGCTATGGGATTGATAAAAACCTGATGTCAAAAGAATTGAGTATTAGAAAAAGAGAGAAATGAGACTGTCCAGCTACTGCAGCATTTCAGTCTGCAAATAGGCTCTTCACTGATCTGAAACTGCAAACAGACAAGTCAAAGTGAGGGGAGGGAAGGCAAAAAGACTCTGAAGCAGATTTATATTTAGCAGCAGGTTAGGTGGAGAGAAAAGGCTCAAGGACAATGGCAGATCTTTTCTTTCTTGAGCTAAACCCCCAATGCATTTTTGTAAAAGAAAGCAAGTCTTCTGCTTTTAACTGCAGCCCAAAACTGCATTATGGTTCCTGGGTGCTTTGATTTTTTTTTTCTTTACTTTCTAAATCTCAGCACACAGGCAGCTCCAGGGCTCAGTAGGAGAACTCTTAAAAGCAGGCCTGCAGAAGTGAAGAGATCAGTCATCCCCTTGTCCCCGTGCTCCTGGAGCTCCCCCGCCCAGGCAGCCGCAGATGAGATTTCACACAAACAGACAGGGCCTTTTTAAACAGCCTGAAAGATTTCAAATCCTCCAAGAGCAGGCAGAGCATTCCTTCTGATTGCAAAGAGAAACACTGAAATGTGCTTCAATTCTTCACAGAGGTCACGGTAACCTTCAAAATTCTATCAAACCTCTTCCCCCCTCCCCAGCTCTATTATCTTTACTAATTTGTAATGTTCTTTACAAAACATACTGGTGTTTCTCAGAACACAAATCCCAATGTGAACATGATGCAAGCAATCTTTGCTTAGTTAATTTTTCCTAGGCTGTTTAAAGTTTCCCAAGTCCAGATGTTTTTCCAACTGTCTTCCCTGTCCCATGACTGCAAAAACATAGGTTCTTAAGAATTACCATTTTATATACATTTTCAACTTACTCTGTGCTTCTCAGTCCATTTTTCCCAAATAAATATACACATACTTTGGATTAAATGACTTACTGCATTAGAAACACAACATTAGAAAGCTTTAGAAAGTATGTTCAGTGTATTTTGACAAATGCAAACGTGCTGAAAGCGTGACATGTTCCATGAAACAGTACAGAGCTTTAAAACTGTGGAAAAAAAAATTCAGTTTCCTACTTGCAATGTCTATGGCTACACCTCCAACCTTGTACAATTAACAATCTTGTACCATTAACCATTATTTCCAAACTTCACCATTAAAATGTTACTGTGCATTTAACAGCATAGGAAAATGCCCAATAATCTTAATTAGAGCTTGCCAGGGAGCTAATTTTAACCCCCTGCTACCCAACCTGAAAACAGCAGGGAAAACACTGGAAGAACTGTTAATTTTTATCACCTTTACCCAAATACTGTCCAGCCAGAAGCAGATGCACACATTTCAGAGAATTCTTTGCTCCAGAACACTGAACTCTTAAGCATTAAACCTTTGAGATGAATTTCAAACCTGCTGTTTGACACCACTGGAGAAATGAAATCACTTTTCAGAGCTCATATGAAATTGAAGAGATCCCATTTAGTGTGCAAAACATGAAGAAGGAATGTGCTGCTTCTGCTAAACCAGATTTACCAACAGACTGCTTTGGTTAAGGATGCACCAGCTACAGGATTTTCCTGCACGGGATCTCTGATGAAGGCTGAGTTGAAAAAATATCAGTGATTTCTCATTACAAGCATGTTGTCAAAAAAAGGATTGTGTTTTGTAGCTGTCACACAGCTCAATCACCAGCAGTACCTGCAGTGACAGAGCAGATATCCTTCCACAGCAAGAAAAACGTAGTGTAAAATAAAGTGATTTTGTTATTCTAAATCTTACAGAAATCCACTACCATTACCAATGGAAAAACAAAACAGAATTTTGAACATATACATCAGGGACAATTTGGCTCCAGAAGGGATTTCTGGAACTCACCTATGGTGCAGTTTGTGGTTATTTTTCTTCGCTTGGGGTTGTGTCGTAGCAATTCTAACTCTCTCTTGGTCGGCTCCCATGTTGAATACTTCTCTCCAATGCCTAAGCAGATGAAAACAAAGTTTCAGGAAGTTCTTTAGTAAAAGGATTAAAAATTCTGTTCAAGTCAAAACTTTCAACATGCTGTCCATTAGGTTAGATTCAATTTCAGTTAAGGACACTGATTGCTTTTTATCCCTTCTCAAAAAATATGGTTTGGAAAGGTATCACCAAATTTTCAAACTAAGAACTAGCATAAGAAAACAAAAGTACTTCTTTACTTATAAAGAACAGTTAGGCCAATAAAATTCCCATTATTGGATTATCCTCCTTTCAGTTAAAAAAAAGAAATTCCAGCACAAGAAGAAACTTGCTATTACTCAAAAATACATTTCTTTGTGCTCAGAGGAGGTTAAATGACACCACCAGCATTGATGAACTTGCCAAGTTATTAAATAAATCTAAACTGATCCAACTTAATGGACAGATAATCTTTAGAGAAGAGCAGAATTTAATAATTCAATTTACTGAACAGTTACTACATGTATATGCCATTACACAGAATGACCTCTCTTTATACTATTAATGAAGGATTAGACAAACTAAAGTTTTAATTTTTGACATTCACTTTGTTGACATATCTAATGTTATCTAAAAATGAAATTAGTAGTAGGTTTAAACACCACCCTCCCTCCATCAACCAATCAAAGCTCTCCAAATATTAAACTACTCTTTCTCATGAGCTAAAATCTGTCATTATTCTTTTTGAAGACCAACACTGCATTTCCAGTAGATTTACTTTGTTCAAAGGGAAGTGCAGTAGAAGTGAGTCAGGTCAGTAGTATGGAGACCAGATCTGAAATCAGCACAGAGCTGTGTTCAGTGTAAACCTGATACAAGAAAAACACAACAGTGAAGACTCACGTGCTGACCAGCTCAATACTGCTGCAGCTTTCTATGTAGCACAGAAATTGCTGTGCAAGGTCAATTATTGTGAGTCACAAAGGCATCTTGGCATTAAAAATAAAGAATTATAAGATGGCAAGCAGTCTATTCTAAAACTGAGAATTAAAGTCAATTAAGAGTTATTTTTCACAGAATGCATGGAGCAGAAGCAGCGCTTTGCTACAGAAAATAAATTATAAATCATACATATGAAAAGGATAGTAGAAAAATATAGCTGGAGGCTTACACATTCTGCATAATATACATTAAATTTTAATAGTTCTTTGATCTTCATTTTCAGAAATAGCTATGCTTGTCAGAAACTACCCTCCCAAAAATGTTCAATTCATATTTACTACTGACCCTCCAGGTTCTAGTAATAGGTCTCATTTTTAGATTCTCAAGGACTAGAGAATTCTTATTTACACAAATACACCCATGTCTCACTTTATTTGATTCAACAACAGATTATGCAAGGAACTTAAGGAACAATACCAGAATCCCTTTCCTTTATCCAAGGTTTAGCATCAAGCTACACACCCAGGAAAACAGAAAAGGCAGGGAATGGCTGAGAGTGATGAGATAACACAGCTGCAATGCTTTGGACACACTGCACGTCTGCAGAGACCCCTTGGAGATGCACAGATGGACACTTCACAGGGATGGAACATTGGCTTCCAACAGGTTTGGCACTGGATGTCTCCAGCAACCCTGGTCATATTTGTAATGCTCCCTTAGGAATTTACATAAATTCATTGGTAACACTGTGTTAGTAGCAGCAATTGCATTGTGCAGCTGTAAATTCCTGTGTTTGGGTTCACTGCAGCTAAAACATGGCCAAACACAGCCAGTCAGTGTGATGAACCCTGATAACAATTTAAAAATACCCCCTTGGATATGTTTAAGTCCTGGTTTAAGTCAAATACAACGAAATTCATACCTGCAAATACATGTGCACTTTAGGCATGCAATAGCTCCACATATATCAGCAGCACTATTCATATATATTTATATATACCTATATATAATTATATAGTTTAAATACTGTAGAGGATGGGACTAAAGCATGTCACAAGAGCAACTCTAAGTAAGGTTAAACATGACAGACTGGATTACTTTTAAGGATTCTGGGTGAATCAAATATTTGTTCAATTTAAAAGAAATGAAAGGAAACAAAACACCATGTGCAATTAATGCCACAAACAGAGCAAACCAGACAGAAAACATTCTTGCAGAAGCCTTTCATTAGAAGGAGCACAAATTAAGTCAGAGACAGAAATTAAAATGTGTTCCATTCCAGCTATATAACTTAGCAGGAATGCTGAGGTTATATTACTCTTGAAAATTTGGAAAAGGCAGAGCCATTTATTAGGAATGGTTTGATGTTTAAAAATGAAAAACTACAACAAAAAATAACCAAAAGACAAAAGGAAGGAGGTTTAATAAAAAGGTTTAATAACACTCACAAGCATGCCAAAAACTCCAATATAAACTATCTTAAACAAAGATTTGCAAACCATGCACAGGTCACCACTTACAATTAACGAAGTGTTAGAGAAGTGAAAATTAGTCATTTTTTAAAATGCTGCTATAAAATAGTCAGAGATTCAAGTCAGCACGTGAAATCTCCATCTAAGAAATTATTTTATTGGGTGAAATACTTGAATTGGCATTTCTTAGAGAATTCATCAGGGGCATAGAGATGAGTGAAGGAAAAGGCAGTGAAGGCTCAGGTTTATAAAAGTTACAATTTTTTCTATCATTGCTTGCTCTGCTACACTTCAGCAAATTCCAAGTTTTCCTCTCCCAAAAATTCAAACATTAATTAAAACAAAGGGCTCTGTGTATTCTCACCTCCCCTGTTATTAATATTCAATACCAAAGGAAAAAATACTGGCCAAGTTGCAACATTCAGAGTTACATCACATAACCCTGAACTACAGCTGGACTGGGGAACTCAGCACACTGGGAGTTAAAACTACAGGGGTATGAAATGAATCTCATGGTATTGGGGGTTTTCTTAAAGTTTGTTTGTTTTTTGGTTTTTTTTTTCTCCAGGCATCATGTTGTTATGTGAGCATCTATGAAAGTATAAACTAACACCCTTCAAGCACTGTGGAAAGAAATTTCAAAATATACTGCATTTACCCTTCAGTTTTTAAGCCAATCAGTTTCTGCAGACTGGATTCACTTCTGAAGTTCTTAAAGTTGGCAACAAGATCTGAGGTAAATTAACTGTGTGGTAGCAATATAGACCCAAGACATTGAGTTTGGGCTTTTTGCTCCTCTTGCCATTCAGTTTTGAACAAGAAGGGATCTTTCAGATGACAAGAGGGAGGGAGCATAGAGATTGGAACAACAGAGAGAGAAGGTAAAAACCAGACATAATTCTCCATTATTTCTCCCATGTACATTTCTCACTCCTTAGATAAATTTTTGAGGAAACACATGGTTTCATAATAAAAAGACATAAAAAAGAACCTATGCCATGACTTTGAAGAAAAAGAAGGTCTACACTGCAGACTCCAGCAATTTGAAGTGTTGTTGTCTATTCCTTCATTTTCTGTCTTTACTGGTCACTACAGATTAGTTCTCCAGGAACAGAAGATGGAATGTGCATATTCATACAAACATGCATTTGTGTATACATATTTAATATACCATTCAATAGCCAGTTAATCAGTGCAGAGGCTTCCTGCCTGGCAGTTCCTCTGGGTGATTCTTTGACCTTCTCTACACAACTCTGTGGTCCAAGATGACCAGAGGAACAATCTTGTAGCTGTAATTCCCTGGAATATAAACTACAGCAGGCTGATGTCCATGGCAGGACAAAGTGGCTGCATCTCAGTCCACAAGGCACAAATGTATCAACTGACGAGGACAACATAACTAAGAAATTACTCTTTAAATGTGCATATTTAAAAGTTAGGAACTGAGGGAGGTTTCCTCTTCTATGGCATAATAAAGATCTGTTATGTAGTTGCAGCTGATTCATTTGGTGCCCCAAACACATACTGAAGGAGTTTCTAGAATAGGTACAGAGTTTGGATGAAAGGTTTTTAAACCTATTCCCATTTTGTCTTGCTTTGAAAACCAGTGCTTTGTGCTGAAAGATTTTAAGGTGCATTTCCTTGTTCTAGGACTCACTATCCTCCTTTCCTCTGACTCCTTTCCCCCAGACAGGGAACAAGCAGGAAGCAGCCTGGCATCTGTAGTAGGAACCAAGTGAAGGCAGCTATCTTTTGAGCCAGCAGAAAAGCTCTCGTTAATACGATGTTAGCTGCTATTTTTAAAATTGGAAATGAGGTTAAGAATGGTTTGAAGTCATATCAGCCCTGACTAAGGCTGTCACATTGAAACAGGATGCCATGGATTCCAGAAGAGACATTACTAGACAGAAGTCATCTGTCTTCAAATACAGACTTTCCCACTTTAAGAAAACATACCCCCCAGAGGCCACTGGAAATGGAAGATGACAAGCTTTAAAAACTGATGCTTACAAACTACTTAGTTTAGAATAAATTATATTACCTTTCCAAACAAACAAAAAAAAACAAACCCACAAAACCAAAACCAAAAAACCAAAAAAGAGAAAAGGTATGTTTTGGAGGAATTCTATCAAGGAAAGAGCATATGAAATCAAGTCTGCTGCAATTATTCAATCACTGGAACATATCCAAACAAGAGGAAAACGATTTGCACGATCAAACTGGCATTCTTAACTGTGATTCATGTCTAAAATGGCAGGATAATCAGCAAAGGGACGCTTGTTAGTGAGGTGCGTCGCCAGCCCACGCCTCTTACCTGTCATTGTACACTGGTAGTGAGAAACCACTGTTGGGGTGAAGGCTAAAAAAGAAAAAATTAGGGAAAGCAAACTGAATAAAACAAATGTGTGTACATATATTTGTGTGTAAATATTTCTACATAGATACTGTGCGTGTACCCTGAAAGCACAGGTGTGTAAGTAAGCTGGCATGATCTATTTCAAAAAAAAAGTTAAAAAAAAAATCACACACAAGGGTGGCATTTCATGTGAGGGGAACAGAGCCTGTACCACGTAAATAAGCCTAAAGGAGCAGACTGTTACATTCTCTACCTAATACAGATCTAACTTTTGATATTATGCACTTTTTTTCAGGATTAATGTCAGATATTTCTGTATTTTTTTTTTTGTAATTAAAGATAAAATATTTTTGCTACAATTAGGTGTGGTGCACGTGTTAAACACACAGTCTGACTCCTGGAAAGGAAGAACATCTCTCTCCCATGGCCTGCACTACTCTTTCTAAAGAGCTCTTTCTTCCCCTTAGTGGTTTTTTTTTTTTTTGCCACTGAACAAATGGGAGGGACAGGTATGATTAAAAACAGAAACAAGAAATTCAGGCAGGAAAACCAAACCTTGTAATTTCCAAGCTTTTCGTTGTTCTTCTTTGGCAATTTGTTCCATGTCTTTGTCGTATATGTAATCTTGACACATAAAGCAGTATATACCCCCATACAAAAGGTCTATGGCTGCAAAACAGAAGGGAAGTTGGGGAGGAGGAAAAAAGATGTGAGTTCATAAACCAGAAGGCATTTTAAAGCAGGCTTCCAAGTCAGGCACTCCTTCTTCCAAGCAGTCCACAAAAGAAGAAAAATCTGTACCTTAGAATCTGGAAGGGAAAAAAAAAAAGAGAAAAACCCAGACATTTTTCCAGTTTCAGTGTGAGTTATTCAGTTGCTTCTGGCACAGCAAGAAAACTGTGCAGGACAAGAAAGCATCTGCTGCCTTCAGGCTGTTTGTAACCCAAAATTTACCTTTCAAACACCTGAGTTACCAAGAGGCATCAGGACAGTGACTGACTACAATGCACACAGAACCAGCCCTGTAAGAGTTGATACATAAGTCTGAACTGTCTTTTCCTAAAACTTCAGCCATTTCTCTTCAAGGCCATTAAAATAATTAGGAAGCACCTAGTTAGAATACAAATGAAGGCTCAAACAGAAGATAGCACTGCAAATTCAAAGCTGTTTCTCCAGGGGAAAGCTTTTCCAGGGTAGTTTATTCCACAGGTTACTTCTGTCTCAATTTTTCATTTCACACACCCTTTCAGAATAAACAAATGAACATTGACCAATGTTAAAAATATTTTTCTTGCACAACCTTAAACAAAAGAAAGCCAAGAAACAAAATAAATACCTAACTGAGAAATGTCATTTTACTCCAACATATACCATGGAAAAAGTGCAAAGTAATCATAGTAAACTCCTGATTTTTAGTACACAGATATGAAAAAAAGCCACAATCACAGGAAAGATTAAAATCTGTGGGCACTAACAAATCTTACTAAAACACAATCTGCACCAGCAAACAGCTAAGAAATACATCACCCTTCTCCCTCAAGTGTAGAGCTTTCATTTATTTTGTTTTTAATTCCTTTTATTTCCAGATAATAGCATTATTAGCATAGTCTTACTGCAATAGAAACTTGTTTTAAACACAGGAAACCATTACCACATTAGGCAGCCTGCAAGAAACAGCATGGAATTACTCTGAAGTGCTCAATAAGCCAAACCACATGCCATGCAGCAGGAATTCTGCCATGGATCTCAGCAGGCAAACCCAGGTGAAGTCTCTGTGCTGCCCTGTTAGTGGGGCAGTGCTTGTGGGGAGGGTTTTTGGTAAAGTTCCTTTCTAACCCCATCTCCTCCATCCTTCACAGCCTCTACCCCCTCACAACCTGCTGTCCCTCTCCTTTAGTCTGTTGCAAGCTGCTTTTTTTCTCCTTCCTCTCTTTTAACATCACCTTTTCAATTATTATGTCTGTTGTTTGTTATTACTCCTATTATTCATTAAACCAAATTACTTTAAACAGTTTTCATCTTAATGATGCGCTCCGTTCTTCTGTTTTGCCTGTCTGGGCTACTCAGTTTGTGGAAGAGGATAAGGACTGTTACCTCATGTAAAGTCACAAACTCAGGATTTTCATTACCTTGTGTAATGTCCCAACACCAGAATACTTCCCCCTGATGCCCAGAGGACTGCATAACTCCTTTAGCAGAATATCCCAAAAGGAGGCAAGACTCTGAGCTGTGGTGGAGGATCAGTAATGAAACACTATGCAACTGCAGGAGTGGTGTATCACAACTTATAGATTATTAGAGTTCTACAATATTTACTCCATTACTTACTACATTACCACTTCTGCAGAGTTTTCTACAAAAAAGCTGAAGAAAATCCAAAATATTGGTCTTAAAACACAAACCCAAATACTTTTAAAACATCCCACCAACAGGCCCCCAAATAACAGAACAGAGCTGGCAGAATATTGAATAAAAAGGACTCTGTGAGCACTAATAGTTACAATTTACCATCAGAATGTGTAGGCATAGCTATACTCAGAGGATTTACATGCCTGAACAATGAAATAGAGATGTCACTATCTAAACCAACAAGAGAGCAGAAGGAATTTCTGGTGTAAAGGATCAGAAAGTTTCACAGAAACACTGGTGGAGTTAAAGCTGTCATTGTCCAGCACCTGATTAAGGACTCTTGAGGAAATATCCTCTCTCCAACACACTTATGGGAACAATGCAGTTGTACATTGCCAACACTTCCAATGTCTTTTTAATGACTGCAAGGGGTTTTGGACAAATTACCTCAAGAACCAGTGGCAAGGCAGCCACACAGGCCAGGCCACAGCATGGAGGAAGGGCAGGACTTTCTCGTGGAACCCGAACACAGCTGCGCAGGAAAAGAGTCCACTAGGAAAGTTTGGGAGTTAATTGTTTCAGGTTAATGTAATTTGATTTTTTTCCCTTGAAATACACTTAAACTTTCTTATGCTGGCTGTCTTGAGGTGAAGAAGAACAGAGGAACCACTGAAGAGACGGTTTTACTGACAGAAACTCTTCCCAAGTAAGCAATTCCCTTGCACTGACTGAAGGTGCACCACACCCAAAGGACAAAGTCCACACAAAACTTTCTCCCTCAAAGGACTGGGGGGAAATGAAACAAATTCCACCTCACTGTTAGGCTAAACCTTTTTTTGTTTTAAACTGAAGTGCCATAAAGCTCTATCCCAAACTGAAACACCTGGCCAGAAAATTCCATAAAAAATACGACAGTAAAGCATGAGAATGCACAGGTAGCAAACTTCACCACTGGTACTTGTGTTGGTATTTTGGATCACAAAACTAACAAAAAGGCCTCAAATTCATAAAAAGTGTGGGAGCTACCAACCTAAGAATAATGCCCAGGTGTTTTGGGATAACCCACTGCCAAGTCTGCCAGGATGCCCCACATTCCTCACGATGAACATCTCTTTTAGGGAGCTCCTGTGGAATGGCTGCTACTCCCAACTTCCAGAATCTGCTTTTCCTAAAACCACTCCAACCCTTCTCTCAGGAAGGTACAGAGGGCTGAAATCAGTGAACTTCAGTTTTAGCTTAATGCACACACAGAATTTATTATCCTTGGAAAATAAAATATACAGCAAGTAGAAATCTACCTTTTTCACAAGGAAGAACCAAAAGCAATTTAAAAGAATCACAATGTCATTTTATTAAATTTGATCAATCTAGATTCCTGGTTTAGGAATTCAAAATACCTACTTGGTGATCACAGGCAGAACAATTTAAGAATGAAAAGACCTCTTGGAATGCAACATTTTTCTCTGCTTTTATACCTTCTGTGATGACAAGAACCTTCCCTCCTTTAAAGTCTGATCTCCTCAGACTCCTTTACATACAAAATTATAAGCAGCTGCAACCCAAGAGAGGAATGAAAATATATTTTATTTTTCTTTTAAAAATAAAACTATCAGCCTGGAGAAACAAGGAGGCAGCACAGAAGATCATGTAGGAACAACAACAACTTTATCTATGGTGCAAGGAACACTAAGTTTTAAAAAACAACATCTCTGGGGTGAAAGTTTAAATCTGGCAGCAAGAAGTCTTCAAACTGCATCTGGGAGCCAAGTAAAGTGTTTTAGTTAAGCCCAAGTGCTTACTTTTCCAACAATATCCACTGATGTCCTTGTGAAAATGTTAGAGACCAGAGATTATGGGAATACAGCAAAAGCAGGGAAGTCTGCCACCTCCAGAGTGTGCCTATCTCATCCAGGTAAAAAACCTTGGATGTTCAGTTGTTGAAAGATCCAGGTGAAAAGAACTAACTTTGCTCAGCTGGGAATGGGATACTTCACCATAATATTTGATACCATTCATCAGATAGGAGATATTTGTGAATTGTGTTGTGGTATCATCTCCCTTGGATCACTGGGTGCACTCAAGTAGAAAAAAAAAAAAACCATCCAGCAGCAACTCAGCATTCAGGTCAGTTTTTACCTGCACTGAAATTAATTCCTTTGTGAATTTCTAAGACTCAGTCTTGGCACGTTATCAACCTCAAATCAACACACTCTGTGTTCTATGCAAGAAACCTGCATTTCCTTCAACTTCTGTAACAAAGGAGGCTAAATTGGCAATTCTTTCAGACCATTTTAAGCCAACATCCAAAGCTAATTCGTGCTCCCTGATTTCTCACCTTGAGTGTTAATCATTAAACCCATTCCAGGTAATTGGCTCAGGTTCCCAAGAAGTGATTTGTTAAACTTCAGCCAGTTCTCCACTGGATCTTGTCTCTGATCCATGAGCACAAAGAAGGCATCTGACTGCCTTCCTCCCCATTTCCTGGCACCTGCAATCTGTACCACAGGTCAGAATTCCTGAACTGGTAAGAAGGGAGGAAAAGAGGTGGAAAAGGGACTACTCCTGCTAAATTATGATCCAACCATTGAGAACTCCAGGTATTTACTGTCAGGAAAAAAAAAAAAAAACAAACAAACAAAAACAAACCCAAAACTTCCTTCTCATGCTATAATCTTTTAATCCACATTAAAAACTATAGTCATAGTCAAGCATTATCCTTCCCTCTCACATTCAGTATCTTCTCCTAATACTCGAGGTAGAACTATTCCATTAAGTGCTGCTTTTTCTTATTTTTTCAAACCAGCAGCCAACAGGTGAGAAGTGTTTTTGTGGCTCTGAAGTCTCCAAGATGCCTACTGGCCCCATATGGATCTAGAATTTTAATGTTTTAATTCATTTTGCCTGCAATCCAAACATGGCAAGCACCCAATACTATCCTACAAACCACTTAACACCAGGAGCCAAATGGGCAGCCCCTGTGCTGTACACTCTGTGATGGTTTAGAATATCATCCTACAACTCCATATGAATCCAAGCCAGGAAAGATAAGATGAAGAAAAAATGTCCTTGTGTCCCTGAGGAGTCTAGATAGAAAATGTGCTTTTACCTGTTAATTTACAGGAACCACAGTGTGTCAAACCATTTTATGTTAAGTTGTTATGAGTGGAATATTAATTCCAGCTCCTTGACCCCATTCAGAAATACATGGATTGTAAGCCCTAGAGCAGTGGGTTTTTATGCAGCTACAAGTGTATGTGTATAAAAAAAAAAACAACAGAAAATATTCACTCAGAAAGAATACTAAAATTTAATCTGGTGTCTGCCCAGGAATTTTCAGTCCAAATCAGGAAACTGATAAATTAATCACTGCTGCAGTTTTGAGATGAACTTTATAGTACCAACCTCTCTTCTCTTTTAGAGCTACTGTTCACAGACATCTTCCTGCTGCTGCTACTCTGGGACTAAGCTACTGTGTATTTTCCTTCACTGAGCAGCTGTAGAAAAGATAAGGAAGAAACCATCAATTTTTACAAGGATAGAATCCACCAGCAGATTCTCCAGGTGCTGAACCTGATTTGGAAGGATTATTTAGGAAGATGACAGAGTATGTTGATGGCACACATTCATTTAGGATAATCAAAACAGCTCCAGAAGGATTTCAAGTTACTTAGCAAATAGGCAATAGCACCAAGAGTGAAACTCCAACCACTAAAGAGGCAGACAAGTAACACCAATCAGAAAAGAAGTTTTGGAGTCCCTGAATTTAACTCTCAAGTAACATTATCAGCTCTGTGTTGAACAGGAGGTTAAGAAGCACAAAATAGAAGTCATGGAAGTATTAACTATGAATGCAAGTCATTAGCACAACCAACTGTCTTAATCCAAAGGGCTGGCACCAGAAATAGACACATTAGAACTGGAAAAGTGAAGTATGATGATGATATTGAGACTCATACAAGTTTCAATAAGAAAAGTTAAAAATTGTTCAGGTTCCTACAGGCGGGGAAAAGGAAACGTCTGACAGGATCAAAAACACGAAAAATCCCAGAGGGGCTCAGTAAGGACTTTGCTCTCACCATTTCACAGCTCCTCACAAAAGACACACAGAGCCCAGTGGGAGTATCAGACTTTCCTGAAGGCTGACTGAGAGGGACTGAGCAATGCAGAGATGAAAATAAGCAGCTCCTACAGCTGGATCTTACCTCACCTACCCGTCACCCACATCCACAACTCACAGAATACATTAAATTAAGTCCAGCATTATTAATATACATTGAACAGGGAGGCAAATTCAAGAGCACAGGTATCACTGTGAAGTCAGATTGTGAATGCCTAATTTAGATGGTTCAGGCAGGCAGAGATAGCGAGGGATGTATTTAAAACCAGTCTGGAATATGATGCTGGAGCCTCCTGAAAGACAGCAGAGAGCTGCAAACACATCCCTGCCATGCTCAGACAGCTGTTACAGCTGAAATCCAGGGTATTTCTTACAACTGTGATTAAGAGTGCAGCTCCTGCCTGTCTCCATGGAGACTGATGTTGGCTCAGCAAAAAGTCACCAAGTGCTTTAAAATAATTCCTCTTCGTTTTGAAATTTCAAAGCACTTAACTTGTTTTTGCCTATCAGATGTTATTTTCCCAACTAAAACTGCAGCAGGAAAAGCAACCAAAAGCACTGGTAAAAGTACAAGAATATTTTTAATGCTCATTTTACATGCAGCTGGAAATTAAACACCGAAATATACATTAAAAAAACAGAGAAAGGAATCTCCAAAACTAGAAATCAAGCAGTCACTTGCACAATCTTCACATTATGAGTATTTGTGCACCAAGTAATTTATATTTAGCTGCAGAAGAATCCTTTTTGGGATGATTCAGTTAAATATTAAGTGTTTTGGCTTAATTAACTCTTGCCCTTTTTACCTAAAGGCTATTCCTTTTGGGACATACCTTTTCTGACACAGCCTTAATTGTCTAATACCAGAGCAATAACCACAACAGTCCCTAACAAGAGCATCTTTAAGAATCTCCCTCCTCCACCATCCAGTTTTGGTTTTCCTTTAAGGAAACACAAGCTAATTCACCACAGCAGACAACAGCAAATTCTGTCTTGCAGAAAAAATAACCTGAATTTAAGCTTCCCAAATACATAAACAGCAGCTGAGAATGTGTGCAATTATAAAGCTTTTTTAAAAGGTTTTCCATAAATATGGTGAGTTTAGTGGTAAAAATATTACAGTGTTTACAAAGTGTCCACAGATAAACAGGTAAATACTGTCAACAGTCTCAATTTAGCACAGTATTTTTTAAACCTTAAATGTGGCCATAAACTTGTATTAGCACAAAAGGTTGTTTTTTATATGTATATATATACACACACACCCACACAACCCTTTTACCAGAAATTCAAGTTTACCTCAAATAATTTGCACTTCCATGTTGGTAAAGATTCCAAAAAAAATTCAGCTAATGAATTGGCTTTAACAGCTCTTTGAGATCACACTCTGCAAAAAGCAATTAGAAGATATCACACAGGTTGGGTTGCTATTTTCAGTTCTCAAAGAATGGCCGAGGTTGGTAGGGACCTCTGAGGTCACCCTGCCCACCCTCTGCTCCAGCAGGGCCATCCAGCACATCCAGGCTGCCCAGGCTCATGTCCAGAGACATTTTGGATATATTTGGGGACAGACCCTCTACAGCCTCTCAGGGCAACTTGTTCCAGGCCTTGGTCACCTTCACAATTGTGTGACAGTCAGACACAACTTCCTGTATTTCACTTTGTCCTCCTTGCCTCCTGGGCACCACTGGAAGAGCCCGGGGCACTTTTTTAACCCCTCTTTCAGGTATTTGGAGCCATTCATGAGGTTCTCCTGAGCCTCTCCTGTGAGCTGAGCAGTCCCAGAGCTCTCAGCCACACCATGATGGAATTTTCAGTACTATTTTCCAGTATTCTGTTTTTCAAGACATTTACAAACTTAAACTATACCACTACTGAGCCTCATCTTCTTCTTTCTTGACACATATGGAGGAAGAAACTATAACGATCTGCTGGTTTAAATAATCTTTTCCATAAATAGTAAACTCACACACCCATTTCTTAAGCACAGGAGTACACAGCTCTGTTGGCCTTCTGGAGCTTCTCTGTCTTCATGGAAAATAAAGACAGTTTGTTCCATAAGCACTTTAGTATAAATTAAATTAGGAATGGTGGCCACGCTGGTCAAGAGGAAATTTATGCCATTAAATTATGCCTTTTTTTCCCTGCTTCTTGCATCACTCCACTAAGAATGTATTTCAATTTGGAGAAAAATTACATCCATCCATTTTAAAACAGAATTTTAATATAGATCAGGATTTTGCATTATAACTCAAAAATGTTCTGAACTATAAGCAATAGGTAATTTGAAACAAAACCAAAGGCTTTTGGTTTTGAACATGAAATAGCACCAAATTTGACAGAACAGAAGAACTTGTTGGCCTTGAAAACAGCATTTTATGAGACTGTTGAGGGAAAGGTACTCCATATGAATTAAACTGTTTTGTTACTACTTAGGTTACTGACCCCAACAGAAACAAGAAGCCAACACAGAAAAATGAAGAAACTCCCCCCGCCTCCAAACTTCAGCAGTTTAAATAATTCTGATTGCTACTTGATTAGCCTTCTTTGTGATAGAAATGATGGGTGTTTTCCTCAGCAATAAAAGAAGTGAACATGACCTCCTGAAAAAAAAAGTTCACTGAAATAAATGTTCTAGTTCCAGGCATCAAACCAATCATTTTTAACACTTAGGGAAAAAAACCCAAAACACTGCCTCCTCACATTTTTATATATAACATTAATTCATAAATACCAAGATACTAAGGAAATTTTAAGCTGTGAAGATAAACTTAACAGTGATGCAATGGAAGTTTAAGCACCAAGTTTAGAAAAACACCACTAAACTAACCCAACCCCCAAATAAGATGATCTCTCTGCCTAATGAGGTAAGTACAATAAAATGTCACTTTACTGGCCTGGACTGGACAGGGATAACACAGAGGATGATGAGAACTCACCTAAATTGTGTCGCTTTGTCTTCGCGTGCTCGTGAATATGTTTCTTTGTAAAACAGCCAAAGAAGACACAGTAGAGGCAAGAGTGGAGTCTGTTCAGGTGGGCACCACACATATGACAAATGCACGACTTTGCCTGAAACAGCAAAACAGACACAGATGGTGAGTGCCAGAAACATCCCCCAGCCCAGGTAACCGGGCACAGCTCTCATGACCACCCTTCCTTTTCACTCTGGAATGCTGCACAACAGCAGGGAAATTGTTCTGTCCTCATGTGCAAAACCAGCAGCTGGAGAAACAGGGAAAACTCCTCCATTTGTCCAAAAGACTTCCAAGTCCTATCAGGGAGCAGGTCTGATGATTCAGATGAACACCAGAACCCAGGGAAAGGAGCTGCCCAGCAGGGAGCTTAACTGGAAGAGGCAGGAGTTGGGTGGTGGGACCATGGCAAAAACTCTGCTTTTTCACAGCACCGACCTCCTTGATGTTCTCTAAAGCTGTGATATAACTTGAACATTAAAATATGTGTGGGTATATGATATTCCATTTCTCTGCTGGGAGATTCTGCCCGATTCCCTCATTAGATTTCTCTACATTAGTCCAAAGAACAGTGGCATAGTATCAAACCCATACCAGCCAGAGTTACAGAAGTTGCCTTTGCCATTCCGAGACTGGCTTTGGACCAGGGGCTGAAAGCAATGGGCTGAACTATCCCCCAAAACTAGCCAGAATGGGCAGGTCTGAGGAAAGTTGCCTTGATTCCTTGTTAATTAATAAGCACACATCCCTGGATATGACAGTCTATGACAGCAATATATTTTAACAAGTGAGTCTTAAGGACTAAAAAAAGTCACTGGAAGGTTAAATAGACTTTTTAACTCTTAATCATATTTGAAGCACTCTAAGCCAACAGCATCCAAACTCATCTCTTCACATTAAACTAAAGTACCTCAATAATTTTAATTGCTCTGTTTAATAAGAGACTTAAGAGAGTCTTGAGAGTAAGTCTTTCACTCAACCACATTGAAAGTAATTTAGGTTCAACACCATCTGACTGGAAGTTACAGACAGGAGAAATTCCTTGCAATAAATTCACTTTCCATCTCAGAACTGCATTCAGACCTATGTCTATGGGCAACTGAACTTCTGTAACAGCTTAGAGCTACAAAGAACACTTAGAGGTATGTCTGATTTACAGCCTAATCTGAAAATACTATTTCTTTGCTTGTCAATATAGAAGGACCCTTTTCGTACTAAAAAAAAATAAGAACTGGGATTACTAAAATCCTAAGATATCATCTAACCCAGGCAGTGCATTTCATCAAAAACAACCCCCAAAATTCTTCAGTAATATTTGCCCAGTCTGCCACAACTTAAAATTACTGCTGAATAAATGATGCACAATCTTGTTCTCTAGTCTGGCATTTTTCTCTCAGAATACTTTTGGCTTTTTTAAAAAACCCTCAAAGCAGCTTGCAATATGTTGCACCATGTAATTTATTTTCAAGCTCCTACAAATTAAGACTCAAATTCTGAATCTCACATGTTGTGTATTCAAAGTTATCATAAGTTGTTAGGGGAAAATGTTGAATCGAACTCCACACACCTACAGAAAGAAATATTTTAGAGTTGGGCCAAAAAAAATTCACCACCACCAGCACAATTTCCATCTTTAGAAAAATGCTGCAGAACTGTCAAACTGTTGCCTAACGGCCGCTCGTTGGCTGCAAAAGCTAAATAGGATCAGCCTATCTGTTAAGATTGCTGCTATGACAACAACTCCAGCAAGCAGCTATTTTACTGAGCCAGCTAAAAATAAATCTTTTAGCATTAAATGTATTGTAAACACATGACATAACAAGCATGTAAAAGCTGGTCATTTTAGGCTAAAAGGCAGAAAATTTGTGTCGTAAGGAGTTTTTATTGCAATGGAAATTAAGAGAAATTGAAGAATGTGTAGGAAATTTAGTGATAAGTTGAAAGAGCAGTTCAATGACCTCTTGAAAGGAAGCTATTTTATCCATATCCTCTGTTTGTTCAGTATAGCTCAAGATGGCTTTTCTAAAGTTGTAAGAAAACAAGGTTAAAAGACAGAGTGTGGAAAGAAATCAATATCAAAAACCATAGTGGCTATTCTTAACCAGATTAGCTGTCTCCTTGTCATCTGTCTGTGCTTTTAAACAATTTGCTAAGTTAAAACAAAGCTGTCACTCTCCTACCCCACCCCAAATAATCAAATTACTTTGTTTCATAATACTCCCACCCTGCTCACATCTCTTGAGGCTACAGTCTAAGATGAAACAGAATACTGCAAATGAGTAATGAGGAGCAGTCGGATCCATACAGTCACCAGCTTGTTTTAAAACAGCATTCAACTTTTTCAAAAGGCAAGTTAGGTCTTGCTTATGGTCTGGATACTTTAGGGAACTCAACCAAGATCTCAGCTATACAATCAACCTATCACTTCTCCTCCCCCAAGATACAGGAACATCCCTTCCTCATCCAAGAGTTTTCCCCCTTCCTTCACACTCTCTCCCACTATTATTCTGCTCCCTTCCTGCCTCCCTCCTTTATTATCCTCACCCTCAAGTACCCCACTCTCCATCTTTCACTGCATCATACACAGTCCCTCATCTTCATGTCCACAGCCAGTTCCTTCAATCCACACTAAACCTCTGTCTGTCCCCTTTATTTTTGCTCTGATATTCCAGCAAACCACACACAGAAACCAGAGGAGGCCGTGAATGTCTGGAGACATTCCTTCTGGAAGATTATAATCACTTTTTTAAATGATAGGAAAGAGTGGTCCTGCACAATAGAAATGGTGTATGCACATACAGAGAGTTACTGATAGCTCTGACAGCATCTCAATTCCTCTGCAGTTGAGGAATTCCCTCAATTCCTGCATTGCTTCCAGGGCTGGGCTAACTCACAGGCCCAGCCCCAGCAGTGGTTTTGTTCCTTCTACAGAGGATGTTCAGCCCAGCAAAAGAGGGTGCAAACATTAGCGCATGACACACACAGGGGAACTGGCTGAGGTCACCTGTAAGGCAAGGCAAGAGTCCCCCTCTAAAACTGCTCTCAGTGCTGTGAACAGCCATTATACAAAATGAGTTAAAAAAGAAAGCAGCAGGCATCACTAGGTCAAAACCTAGAGTGCTGACACTCCAAATTTTCCCAATTGTCAGAACAGCTTATTTCTAGTTTACCATCAAACCATCAGAACAGCAGTGGGGAAAATGAACACACCCACTGATGTTCTGCCCCTGCACTTCTCAGTCCAACAGCTCCTGCTCTGCTGTCCTGGGCCAGCTCAGGCTCCACCTAAACAAGAAGGTCACACAGGGCAGGAGCATCAGTTGTTCTAGAAACCCACAAACCTGTTTCAACTTCATGTAATACTGGCTCCTCAAACCAACCAATGGCAATGGAAATGAATTATCCCTACAAAGCCAATAGAGCAGGGAAATCCAGTGACCTGAGCCATTACAAACTCTCCTTCCATGTTTGCAGCTATTTCAGAAATAGCTTTAGAAGCACAATTTTTATTTAACTGTATATGATAAGTGGAAAACATCTTTTTAGAAGTTTTCCACTGTGGTACTTAGGAGTCTTGCCTCTTATGCTCACACTAAATTTATCAAAGCACTTGGAGAACAGAGAGGTTTTTAGCTACAAGCTTATAAGCCAAAGACCTCCTACCTTTCACAGTCTGCAAAACATATCCACCCCAAAGGTACAGGGGAAAAGATGGTTGAGGTAACACTAACAAGACAGTGGGAGGCTTGGGAGGTTAAAAGATCACAAGGAAGGTGTTGCCACCCTGTAGGTGTTCACAACTAACTCAAAGAAGCAGATTCTTAAGGCAGTCTTAAAGCAAACACGAGTTATGGATCTCTGCAATGTTTGATGAGGTAGCATTTGGAAAGTAAAAGCTTCACAAACCAAATCTACTTTATTTCCCATCTTTTAAAGTAAGTCTTTTGTGTAAAACAGATATAATGTTTAGACACATCAGAGAAAAAGAGAAAGTATTTAATTTTCTAACATGTTATGATCATTACTGGAAGTTTTTGGTGGGTATGCTTCATTTTCCAGCCCAAACCTTCTTCAGAGACTTTATTCTCAGCCTGCACAGATCAAGGTGTTTGTTGGGCAGGTCTACGTATGCCTACCTAGGGAATACAGTTGTATGTGGGAAATTCTGCCTACATGCCCAAGTTTGCCACCAAAACCTGCTTTGTTCCCCAGGAGCAGTATTTGTGCTCCAGAAGTGTTACCTCAGCTCTGCCAAACTATTCCTTACAAGGTTGTGCTTCAGAGGACTTGAAAGAAGGTGAAAGCAATACTTGTGTAGAGCCTTAGGAATCTGTGACAGTTCTGCAATAAAACTCTGCTTTCTTGAATCCTTAATCCCTTTCAGACACATGAACAAAAGTGAAGAGACTGAGTTAAGGTTTGCAGTGCTCATTACCTTAATAGCAGGCCAGGGGAAAGAAGAAAAAACAAACCCAAACCAGGAAAGTCAAGAGACCTTGGACTGAAATTTTTTTAATATGAAGTGCAAATACCTTCACTGGGCCACAGATCAAGACACTGAAGCAAAATTTAAACATTTTCTCACATATTCAGTGTTCCAGACCTTAATATTCACATTTTAGGAACACTCAATCCTCTCTGGGAATTTTTGCCCATTCTATTCCCCTTGCTATGTTTAGATCACAGCCTGGACACAGGGTTTTATTTTTATTCTTATTCATTCATCTTGCAACCAATTCTCTTCCAGATCTAAAGCAGCCACAGCAGCTCATGTTGAGTGATGAACAGTGTGCTTCCCTTGGCCTATTTTTTGAAAGGAAAAAAAGGACAGATAATCACAAAAGGCCATGAAACCAACAACTGCTGAAGATGGAGACCCTATGGCTATTCCAACAGTGGAGTTTCTTCTGCCCTGTGGGAGGACAGAGCCAGTATTAAAGCACAGCCAAGAGCATTTATTACTCCCAAGTACTCTGCACCTCAAGAGTAACAAAAATGGGTCAAATCTGCCTTACAACAATTCTGTCACTCCTTAGTCTGTATTTACTCCCAGACTCCCCGTGCTGTGTTCCTGACACCAGCCTGTCACAAATCCATCAAACACCAGCACAGGGGCTGGGACATTTCAGAAACTGGAATAATTAAAACTTCAAAGCCATTTTCTTAGAGCTGAAGAGACAAAAAGAAGGAATTGATTCTACAGTTCTCCATGATATGGCATATAAATCACTCCTCCACATGCTGATAGGATGATTCAGTTACTCTGAGTCAGTGCACTGCTCTGACACATCAGCTTTAAATAATTTAAAAATCAACTTAAGTATTGTTCACTCACTTCCTGCAACCAAGTCTTAATTAGAAAGATTGGAAATGTCAATTTTGTCTTTAAAAGAACATGCCATCAATATCATAAATTTAAATTTTATTTTCAGACACACTGAGGTCAGGGGTACCCATAAAGGTTTTATTTGTACAAGCAAAACTGTGCACTAGTTACAGAATTTTTGAGTTTGGTAAGTGCTCAGAATATCACAGGTAACTTCATAAACTGGGTTATTCTAAATGTTTGTTTAGACAGCAGCAGAACCAAAAAAAAAAGGCAGAGAGGAGATGTCTACACAGCTCTCCCAGACTGAACAGGACACTTGGCTCTGACCATCTGCTTGAAGTTTGAAGACAACAATATCACAATTTATAATTAAAGATGAAATAGCCTAAGCTGTTAAATAACATCACAGTTCTCAGATGGAGTGTAAATAAAAATATACCATTATGACCATGTGAGCAGCTTGCTGCTGATTCCAGTGAGTCCTACTTCTGTCTGTAACTGAAAAAAAACTGTGGAAGAGAAAAAGAAAAGCACTGAACATGCTAGAAAGCAACTTGAGGAAACGTTTTCCCTTTTCATCTGATAGGGATTACATGCATGGACAATACTCAAAAGAAATACAACACATATTTCTGAATTCACTCTGAAATGAAGACACGTAGTTAAACGAGTTCCATGCTGTAGCCAAAGTCTATCCAAGTTACAAAAACATGACTTTGGTTCAAGGCCTCTCATCAAGAGAACACTGCAAGTCAATCTACAACTACATAACCCAGATGAAATTAATAATTATGTCTGGGGGTGAAACAGAGAACTGAGTCGGTATCATTAATTCTACACACAGATTTTCCTCCAGCTCTCCTTATTCTGGATGATGGGTGTCATTTCAAGAGATGGATGTTGAATCTCTGATTGTTTTAACTCGTTCCATTTTTTGTTTTCACAAAATTCTGCAACAGGTACAAGGCTGAAATGAAACTTGGAAGAAAAAAGTTGTACAATTTAAAAGACAGCATGAGCTAGAGGAAAAAACAGGACGACGCTCTAAAAATGTAATTCTGCTTTTCCTGTACATAGTCACAGGAGTGAAAAGTTGTATTTCAACAAGAACAAAGCAATTCTCTGGAATTCAAATGACTATGCTGAAATTGCTTCTTTGCTTCTCCTTTGGTAGGTGCTCATCCCCTCCACCAGCATTTACAAACCGAAATGATTTCTCAAGAACTCTATAAAAGATGCAGTTAAGAGCCTATTGTGTTTTTAAACCATTTAAATAATGGACCTTATTCAAATTAAAACACGTGTCCTTCTATAGTAAGATCCTTTTAACAGTGTGAAGTCTATTTGCCTTGTGAAAACACAAAAGCTTCTTACAGTCCAAATGCACGGCTCTCTCCCTGGATACATACATTGCATGGATACATTCCCTGCGTTGATTTTGATCTATTTCCTGCAATGCACCACTGCAGCAGCAAATTCCACATGAGAACAAGGGGCCTGCCTGCCAAGACCGCAGCTCTGTGTGCTCCGATCGAGTGCAAAATCTATTCCTTCCCCTCACCATTCCCCCACGTCAGCAAATCGTGGAAATGTTTTTAAATCTCCTATTAGGTAACATATTGATCTCTTCTGTGGGCACGTGACTGGGGAAGCAATTCAAGGAATAAGCTGAACAGCCAAACCTGCCTGATGCTATGCAGAGTGTTATTAAACCCTGCCCAGGCTGCAGAGATTACTTTTTGCCCTGTGTAAAACTAAGAAATGGGATTCTTCCTATGAAAACAGGAATGCTCTTGGGAAGTTTGCCACAGTACTTCGATAGAAATATTCTAGATAACATCCTTTCAGAAAGGCAAGAAAAAAGAATCTTCAGGACCAAAGCCCTAACAACTCCTACAGGCTCATTTGGAAAAGCACACATATTCCAGCTATCTTTTCTTTAACTACTCTGTGATAGCCATAAAAATACAGACACTTAATTAGTTCAGATCAAAGTCAGAGCAATTCTGCTGGTAGTGAAGATGGATGGGATGATGCTACAACACAGATTCTCCGTGGTGTGACTTACTAGTGGGACAAATACAGCAAAAAAAGACAAACAGTAGAAAATGAGCAGCAGTAGAATGACAGAGGGCATCTATTAGTGACTGATTGATCTTTAATGTCCCTTTCAACCCAAGTCATTCTATGATTTTAAAAACCCCAAGGCCACACTGAAGAGGGGACATCTATTGCTGATTTGTCAGAACTGGTTTGAGTTCTTATATATGACACTTGTATGAAATTAGAAGTTCTGCTTGTCTAGTTCCACTTATGATTTTAAGAAGTCAGCATCAGAGTATTTATGCAACCCAACCCAACCTGCACATTACTGTTGAGGGACAGCCAGAGAATGAAACAAATTCTCAGTGTGCCTGCACAGAACATGTTTGATATCCAGTAAACTGAAGTTTACTGTTTCCTCACACCTCAATACAAAACAAATTAATAATTCATGTTACTAGAGCTAAATAAAAGGTCTTCCATTCACTACAAAACTTTTATGCAAATTTGCAAGCCTAAAGTTATGGAGATAAGACAGAGGTAGTCAGAATTCCAATTCACCCTTCAGAGGACAACATTTAGACAGATGGATATTCTGAACTATACAGACAGGCAGGTCAGCATAGAAAAAACATTATTAAAGCAATATGAGCATAAAACATGTTCTGGAAGAGAAAAGGAGCTTAGATTTCTCACATTAAAACTGGTAAGATGAATAAAAGCATCTTCAGAAAAACAGCTGGGAAAGAAGCATTCTCATGACAGGGATTTACCCTTTTATCCATTTAACAAGTTTGCAAATTGCTGCAGTCCCACAATAATATAATAAACATTAATCACAAAGCATGTAGGAAGGTGGGTGATAGATCCTCAGCAATGAGCTTCTGTCTTTTTCCACAGAGTGCACAGCCAACTATGTTCTAACACGTCGTGATGTATTTAGAACATTAACTTGTTTTGCAAAATATGTGCATTTTACCCTCCTCCCAAAGGAATGGATTGGGAGGAAGGTGCTGATAAACTGTGACTGCCTCTCAGGATCAGGGCACAGGGAATTCTACCTCCTGTGGTTAAGGAGGGCTCAGGGAAGGGGTGCTTCCCACACAGAGAAGTTTGGAATCACATATATGGAGCTGAGAAGCAACAAAAATGTCATCCAATGTGCCCCACTGCTATCAGGATTATTAAAGACACCACTTGGTTATTATGTATTTTAACAAGGTTTCGGATATAGGAAGAGCTGTAGGATGACAACGTTGTAGAAACAAGTTCTGCATTCTTTCCTCACTGCAGTTTGTTGACTACATCTAAAGAGATCTCTGATTTTTTTTTTCCCCAGCAATAACCAAACACTCAACAACACTTTGTTTATTTTCTTAATGCACCAATCACAAGTATTAAGTAAAAATCCATATATTTCCTTCTCACAGCTGCCTGGAGGCCATTAATAGATTAGTTATATATTAGGATCATTGCTTAGTTCAGGTGACCTAAACTGACAAACTTCTGAAGTGAGATTTTTTTAATGGAGCACACAGAAATTCATCCTGATATTTTGCATAGTCTCTTCTGTAAATTACTAAAAGGAGTGCTACTAAGAAAAAAAGTGTTTTTTTCTAAGTTGCATGAAAAAGTCTACCCTATTTTAATACTGCAAATGCAATTATCTGAGTCTTTCTGAGGCGTCATCCTCAGTAATTTTGACTCCAAAAAACTTACCATGATTCTGATCAGTCACAGTTTAATAAACATGAGGCAAACCTGTAAGTGAATGAAGTTGACATCCAGGCCCTAAATCTGTCCACTGACATTTGTGTAAAGAGAAAAAAAAAAAAAGGTCTAGAGCTTCACTGCAATGTAATTCTTCAAAAAGCAGCAAAAAGAACCAGCAAAGAGATTCAAACCTTCACCCTGACCCAGCTCACACAGCTGCCTACAAGGACCAGAAGAACATTTGTGTGCAGGTCAGATGCCACTGACCCTCGCAGCAATGGGAGAAGTTCCTGCTCATAGCAGCTTTGAGCTATGTGAATTCACTAGAAGAAAAAAATCTGCCTTTATATCTGTGAGAATAAATATACTAACAAGGTTACAGAGTGGTTTTATTGGTTGGTAGAGGTTTTATTATTGTTGTTATGGGTTTGGTTTTTGTTTGTTTTTTTTTAAATTTAATTCCCAAGCAGCTGCTCCATCATATTAAAAAAGCTCCACTGAAATTAACAGCCAAGCAGGAATTGGCCAGAGCTTTGTATATTTGACAAGTACTATATGAAAAATGTTCATATTCAGCACAAAGTCAGAACAAAAACATTATTTTCCACAAATTCATGGAGAACAAACTTGCACAACAATTCCAGTGTCACTGCTGTAGACTTGTAAACAATGATTCATGAGTATTTTGAAACAGATTTTCTATTTCACGTTTTACCTTCTACTATTTCTTCTGTTCATTCATAATTTGGATCAAATTGGAAAGATCTGGCTGATTTTCAGAGTGTTTGAACACTTTTTTATCAACTCAAGGTAGCTGCAAGACTGCAGCAACCCTGAAAGTTAACCCATCAGGAGACTCCAGCAAACGTGTCGATGACATTCATCATCACCTACAGCAAAAGACACCAAGATTTGACAAGAACATTTTGTGCTGACCAGCCAGGCCCCACTCTCTTCACTCATCTTCTGTATTTATGAGAGAAGTGCTAAACCCTTAACTCAACATAGACATTCCCTCCAAGAAAGGCTGATCCCTTCAGCTTAGCCCCATTCACATCCCACCAGTATTATTTCCACATCTTCCTTTTTAGTAGGCTGCTTGGTTATATACTGCTGCTCACTGAAATAAAAAATTAGTAGATTATAGTGTTTGATTTCATTTATGGACATTGTGCTTGCTTTGTCATTTAATGCAAAAAGTGTTAGTTTCATTTAAAGCATGGCTATAAAAATTAGTTAAGACAAAACAAATGCAGACTGCAGCAGCCAGCTGGGCTCAGTGGCTAGGAAAGCTTATTAGGCAAAGCACATGCTTTTAGCTAGAGCACACCTCTGCATTCCAAAAAGAAATCCCAGCAGGACAGCAAGCTTTTGCAACACCAGGATAAGAAAAGCAAGCAGAAAAACTCCCAGGCTGTTAATTACAGTGAAAGTCTATTTCATAATATCAACAACACATCTTTCTCCCTATTTTCCTGTCTCTCTAAGGGATGGAATAAACCAAAGCCAAGGCACCTCCACTCTGTGTCATTTCAGTTGCCATGCTTTACAGAGAAGCCTGTCTCTCCTACCCTCTGCTGTCCCAAGGGAAGGGATTGGAAGGGCTGCAGAAGAAAGGGTCAAAATGCAATTAAAAAGTGCAGGAACTAAACCAAGCCTTCCTTCCTTGATGTAAAGCATGAAAACATAATGTGGGCATTATATAATCTGTCTGTGTAAACACCAGTTTCCTTCTGAATTGATTAGGTTGTATGAAATTCTAAAGCTTCTATCAAAATATGAAACATGGAAATGGAAGATGATATTTCAATTGAAGTGCTACCCAGTCCTGGTGAGATAAAAATCCATCTGCCTTTATGCTACCAAATACATCAAATCCCGTGTCTTTAGGAGTGTGTGAAAAGCACCAAAAAAAAGAAAAAAAACCAAAAAAACACCACCCAAACAAACCAGAAAGCAGAACAACTCCTTAATGCTGTACCCCATAAAAGACTTGTAGAGCAACTGGGGAGTTCCAAGAACCACGTCTGGTAGCCAGTTCCAAGCAGTTGTTAGGGATCTTTCAAAAGGAGCACAGCTTTAAACCTAAATAATTGAAAATCTGAACTGAACTCTAAAAAAATCCTCAAACTATTCCAGCTCCTGAAACTGCTCAGAGTTGTGCAGAACAGGAACAGTCAAGACAGAACACTTCAGACACGATGCCACCTCTTCATTCCACAGTCATCTTTCTGACAGTACTTCAGAACTCATAATGTGCCACTGCCTCACATTCTCACAAAATGCTCTTTAAACCAGAATAAGAGAACTCAAGTTACAAGACAGCAAAACAAAATGTTTAAAGATGTCAAAGAATATCTTGAACCTACATCCAAACCAAAAATGCTTATAAAGCTTAGTGACAAAGACCTGATTTTAAAAACAAAACAGGAATGGGTTCACCTTCAGCAGTTTAACTCCTGCCCTTAGATGAGCCAGGTCAAAGACAACCCTCTCAACCTTCCAGGTGCTCTACAGCCCTTATATCTGTGCTCTGTAAGCAACAAAAAGTAACATGCTACATAATACATAACATTTTCCACCTCTTTTTTTTTTTTTTTTTTTTTTTCTGAAGACATTAACATTCCTACTGGAGATTTAATTTTGTCCACTGCCAGAGAGCTAGAACAGTACTCTGATGTAAAGGACAATTTGCCTGTCAAAGTTAATAAATTAATCCAGTTATTCTTTCATTAATCACACAGAAATTAAGGATGAAATTAAAAGATTCTCTAAGAGAGGGGAGATTTTTCAGAAACTTTACAGGCACGTTCAAGTGGTTTTCATCAGTCCTGCAAATCCAATCCCTGGCACTTCTTCCTCAGTAATGAAGTAATTGAAATTAACATGCCAAAAGACTTAATCAGAGCAGGATTTCCTGACATCCCATTTCTGATAATCAAGTGATAGCAGTGGTAACTGAGGGGGGGAAAGTGATACCTACACATGTTTAACACAAAATCTGCATTGGGACTTTCCAGTTCACCATTCCCAGGTAAAACTCATGGAGAAAAGACTTATCAGATCTATTAATATTAATATGACCCTTTGAACAAGTATTTGCACAGCAAATTCATCACTGCAGTTCTGCTGGACACAAGTCAACTGACAACACTAAAAAGCAACATGGAGAAAAAAATCCACATAGTGGACATGTCAGGAATACTATGAAGAAAGAGGGAAAATAGAACTCCACTCAATGTGACAACTTCCTAGATCAAAACTGTTTCAGCCCATTCAGCTCTCATTTCTTTCATTTGCTCTTGGGAAATTCTGCATTTTGGAAAAAACTAATCTTCCTTCTCAAATGAAAATACAATTTATGTACATATACACACACATATGTGTTAAAAAGTGTAACCATTTTACTTAGAAGAAAGAAAACAGAATTTGAATCTTAATTTCCTGCAAAGATGGTTTCAGAACACAATTTATATACTCTTAACATTCAGCAAATATCAAGTACCAGGGACATATTGCAATTTCAATTAAAAATAATAACACAAGAATTGTCTGTATAATGGGAAAACACATGGGTTTTTTGTAGAGGCTTTGATCTGTTTATTAATGCCATGGATATTCAGTAGTTCACATTGCATCCTTGGACAGAAGCAGATTCTGTAAGAGCTCAGAGACCTTTAAGAAGAGAAAAACGCAGAAGGAGAAACCATGGAACACATGCACCTGACAAATTAGGAGCACGTGGCATTTCAGGAATATCAGTGCCTGCAAAAGATGCTTGAAAGAAGAGAAGTCTGCTTATGCATTCCAGGTGATTGCCAGCAACTCCTCATGCACGTGGCACTGATTCATTCAGACACGACAGGCAGAACTACAGTTCTGTCACATTTGTCAAGCACAGAAAGACATAACTTAGATTCTACCTGGCAATAGCAAATACTGAGCCCACAGCACGTCCATTAACACTAATAATTAAGATAAGTAGTGTTTCATTTAGCAAAAGGGCATCTGTATAGCAAAGCTGCAGACAGCTTCAGAAAAAGAATTACTCAGATATAATTTAGAGCTTATTTTATCAGGAGAGTGTGAGGGCACTTGGCACACGTGAACTTCTGTGCAAAGCAGAACACAGAAAACTTCAGTTGTATAAATATAACAATATGTGATTTAAATAACTTCTTTGGAAAGAAAAAAAAATCATCTATCTGAAGACTCCCAACTAGAAAAATGACACTAATAGAAATTGGAACACACATTGGTGAAACAAATTGCTCTTTAACTCCTATCACAAACTAAATTCATCTTTTAATCAGAGAGTAAGACAACAAACACCAACAGCCAAACACATCCAAAGAAATTACAAAAAAGGATAAAGGGAAAAAAACCATCATCCATATGGTCTAGCTCTGCTGCTCTGACAAAACACAGCAGACCTTGAAGACTCTTTAATTGATCGTTAAATTAGTGAACCTGAGGCTTAAAAAGGCAGAGAAAGAGCAGATTCTGTACTGCACTGGATACCACACACCTTGAAGCATCTCCTATTACCATTCTCCACTTTTCCTGCCCAAGGTTAAGCAAATTACCAGTGACTATATGGGTGTGGGTTTTTAACATATATACACATACCAAAAACCTCTAATTAAACTTCAAAAAAGAACTCACTACAATAATTCCGTGCATTGAAATAAAGGATTAAAACCTCAAAATTCAAACTGGGACTTTCAAAAGTTAACATCTGGAAATGCATTTATACAGGAAAAAAAAAAACCAAAAAATAAAAAACCCCTGAGCTCCACCCAACGACAACATCACAGAAATGAAATAAGTGCTCTTACAGGATTCTAAATAGCAAAACACATTTTCACATCATACATTCTGGTCTCTCATGATATGAGATGAAGTTTAATAGGAACTTGTTGTGAGACAGTGGGATTGAAATGAAGAAATTTCATAGGCACTTACAATAATTATTACCATTTTTAGTAAAACAATAGATGAAGTCACAGTATTATTAACTCTGATAGAACAGAACAGTGACTGTTCAGTGGACCAGAACTCAGTCACTGAATGCAAACTGACTGCAACAACTTGAGGAACATTTTTTTTCTTTTATGATTAAGACAATACCATGGAGAATGGTAAAACTTTACCACAAGCAACTACTAAACCAGCCTTTGCTGGTTTAGTTTTTGACTTTTTAAAATCAATTACTTATACAATATGTACATATAAAACACCAAATCAACGTGAGATAGTCTGACAGATGAGACAATACAGTACAGAAAGTTTAATGAGCCACAGACTTCAGAAAGAACCAGCCACAAACTTCAAACACACAGACTGCTGGAAAAACTAATAAAATTAATGCTTTGTTTGTTGAATGTACATGAATTACAATTACAGTTTTATTGCTCTGTATTTGTTCAAATATACCCCAGTGCTCCTTTACACAAATCTACGCTTCAAAATAATCAATGGAGTAATTAGAAACGCTGTAGAGAATTAGTGCATTGAGCAACATTTCCATAATTTCTCCTAAGAAATGATTAATAGATATTAGATAGCATGAGCAGTGCTTTTGAGTGACTTGAGCATATACTTATATGGTTTTCCAGCTGAAGAAAAGAGTTTTCATTTCCAACTGGCTTCCCATCAGCCAATATGCTCCTTCAAGGCTCTCCAAGAATAAGGAGTATTGGTACAATCAAGGAATCTTACATGCTACTACAGCACCAAGTGAAAGGGTTTTGGGTTTCAGACTGATAGAAAGTTTCCTTTGTTGTGTGGTTTTAAATTTGAATTTCAACATATGGATTAAAAAAATAAAGGACAAAAAACCAAGAAGGTCCATCTACAGGAAAAAAGCCATAACTTCCCTGTGAGCTGAGTCTACACTGTAATTTCTGCTGACTTTCCAATGTCCTTGAGGGAAATCAAACTTGGCCAAGAGTTTCTGTGCCAAGGCCTCGTGTTAACAATTGTGTACAGAACACATTGCTGGGATGGGCAGAATCAGCTGTGCCACCAAACACCACCCTGTCAGAATCAGCCTGAAATCCCATTTCTTCCTTAAGGCCTGGAGGGATCATTAAACCTGAATAGAACTCTGGGTTGTTCAACCACACTCAAGTAGTGAATTCCCTGCCACATCCTCAATGCTCACTATTCAGGGGTTTCCTAAACAACCAACACATTAAAAATGCTCTTCCCTCATAATCCCCCCACCCAAAGCAAAGAGGCTTTGCCTCCAACTCTTCCACGTTCCCTCACTTTGTACGAGATGTTGTACAGGCTTCCATCTCCCATTATTTTCCATTTACTTACTTTCCATACAGACACTGAAAGCTTTGTTGTGTTAGAAGGCAATTGTTTCTATCAAGCAGAAGACTGAATTCCAGAGAAGCCCAATAAGCCAATGCTCACACAGCAGCAAGGGCTCTGTGGGTCCTGCCTTCCCTTCTCAATTTCAGTTCTCTCCCCAAAGGAACGTGGATGGTCTGCTGGAATCCACAGCTTCCCCTTAAGCAGGGAATCCATCTGATGCAATCTCACGAATTACCACATTGCATTCCAACAGGGAAACATCATCACAAGGTAGGACTCCACAAGCTCTGCCCCAAAGCTGTAAATGACTGAGGTCTGAAATCAATCAGTTCAAGCAAAAAGATCAACTTAACAGTTTTTGTCTCCCAGCTGAGATGCTGAATTTGGGAGGAGGGAACAGCTGGACCTGAAGATCTCAAACAGCAGTCTCACTGGGAAAGAGGGAAGTTATGTATTTATCATTTGCTTTCCTTCTTCCCCATATCACACAAACCTTAACAGTTTTCAGAAACTTTAAATTATTTATTGCCCTGAACATACTAACAAATCTTTGGCAGATGAGGCACATTTTTACACATTCTTCCATGGATCTAGCCTGTTCCAGCTTCCAAAACTCAGACTTACCAACACTCAGGGAAAACATTAGCTGATCTAAAGCAGCTCATCAAAGCTCCAAATCCCTCACCAAAGTTAACATAGCAGAAGACATTTGTGTGTGCTTGGCATTGCTAAAAAGAAAAAAAAATACATTGTATTTGCTATTAAAAATAACCACAGTGCAATCTGAATGTTGGTAAGAACAGAGAACTCATCTGTCAATTTGTTCTAAACAAATTCCTGTTCCTGCACTCACGGAAACAGTACCAGGAATAAATGCAACACCCAAAATGCACAGATTGAGCCTCAATCCATCATTTGGATGTGGCAGTGGAGGCCAGAAACAGAACAGGGAACTCAGCCTTTCCCCCCTCAGCTCCCAAGAGCTGTGCAGGCCACCCCAGCAACAGGAACTGCCTGGGCTCTCAAAGCCCCTGCACATGGGAAAATGAAAGGCTGATACAAACACAAACCACAACAGCAGGACAGGGCGGGATAAGGGGAAACACAGCAATGAGGGAGAAAGTGAATTATAAAGTCTTTTATCTGAACAAAAGCCAGAACTTCCTTGGCATATTGCACTTGAAAAACCAGTTAAGAGCTTGAAGCAAAACCAAGGGAATCTTCAGGAGAATATTACAATTGCAAATCACCAGTAATCTCACATAGATTAGAGCAAAAATATTCCATGAGAGCCAGTACAGATTTCTAGTCCTGATCTCTTGCTTTGTCTCCATAGTTATAAACATGGGTGGTGTTTTGGGGACAAATACAATGGCCTTTATGCTTTACAGCAGGATTTAAAAAGCATTTGAGAGCATTGAGGCCTCAGTCCTTCTTAGAGTAACTGAAATTGCTGAAAAGCTCTCCCTGCCAAGCAAAGAGGTGACTTGCTCAGGTCTAAAAGAAGCCCTTCCTAGTTCTGATTTTCAGGGCAGTGTTTCCTGTGATCTGGAAGTGCAAAGAACTGAGGCACAAGGAATGAAAAGCAGGGGAGCTCTGCATGACACGCAATGTGTGGATAATAATAAACTCTCCACCACTGCATTTTTACCTGGATTTTGTCCTATGGGAACACATTCATAATAATGTAACTTCTATGGCCCCTTCTCTTAAAATACAAGAGAGGATAAAATTATTGGTGGCACAATGCCCAGCCACTGGATATGATGAGATTTATGCTGAAAATACATTGAGAAAAGTGTATTTCTGTCTGCTTAAACAGTCAGTAAATCTCACCTCCCTGGTAATCAGACACCACCATGCCCAAAATGTAATGGATACCTTGGGAAAAAAACCTACATAACTTGCATTTTTCTACAGCACATATATAAGAGCAAATGTTAAATTGTTACAGGGCACTCAGATCCTGTACCAAAAACCCACTTATTTTCCTCTTCAGGGCTCTGCATCTCAGATATAACTAAACCAAATACCATCTTTAGGCCAGTGCCAAGGTATGATGATATCCAGAGTTCACAAACATTCTCCTGCTTTTGAAACATCCTAAGGACACAGACAGCAGAGGCTACAGCTCTTCAGAACTGAGCCAACCTAGTCACTACCCTTAAAGAAAGCACAAAACTTCCACAGCACCCAACTATGGCAGAGAACACAATAAATGGCAGGGGAGAGACTGTTAATTTCCTTTTTTAAATTCCCCTCATCCTACCTTAAAAGCTTTCCATCCTTTTTATCCTGAACACAAACCAGAACTTCCCTACATGAAAAACCAGAAAAATTAGCCACAATCAGAAGTTCATCCATGTCTTTACTAGTGTTACACAGGAATGTGTTTCAGTCTATAATAGTTTTTCCTCCCTGAAGTCAGAACAGCCATAAAAAGGGGGGAGGGGAGGTTGATTGCATGAGTTCTGCAGCATCTGGCTATGCAATAAGACTCTTGAAATAATTTTCTCTAGTGTAGCATATAGCCAACAAATCTGGCAAGAAGCAACTTTCAGCATGTGTTGCTGTGACAGCAATGAATTATCACCCCAGTCTGCAGCAAGATTAACACTTACAACCTTGGCATGAGGAACAGTCTGCTCAGACTCTGTGTCAGGAGTAGTGCCCCATGCTTAGGCTCGAAAGGGTGGGCTCACGTTAAGAAATTAGGAGCACAGAAATGTAGACATTTGTCTAAACTGTAAACAAACAGATAATTTCTAGGGAAAAAGGCAGTGTACAGCCAGAGAAGTAGGAACATGAAGGAAAACATGGTATGGAAGAAAAAATAATAAAGTAGCCATTGAAAATAAGGTACTGTCTGTCATAGAGGATGTGCTCCAAAGAACAGATACAGAACAAAAATCAGGAAACAATGCACCAGATTCCTCCTGCTTGACACAAAATCATTGATGCACCCAGTCAAACCAAGCTGATGTGAAATAAATGACACTGAAAGCTTGCTGAGAACACCGAGTCCAGCTCAGGATATTAGAATGTCTTTCAGATCTTGTGTGCTCTGCAGCAGAACTCACCATTACTTGTGAGGTAAAGGCAGGCTCAAAACCAGCTTTGGCCTCACTGGAAGGTCAGAGAGGAAATTACATCAAAAACCATCTCTGCTAAGAAGTAGACTCCTGGTCATCCATTCCACTTTTAGAGCTAATAAACCACAAAGAAACCTGGAACCAAAGCTCCTTACTGCAAGTTCTTAAAGCAAAAACTACGGAAGAAGTGAAGGACAAAGCTGAAGAACACATAATGGAATCCCCTTCCTGCTTGAACACTCACCACACTTAAACCTTCTTCTGCTCTGTGCAATTGACAGAACTACAGCATGACTTCTGCTCTTTGATCTGGTTTGCTACATTTTTTTCAATAAACAGTTTGGAAATTACACCAATCGTCAATTTCAATTCTAAGCAATCTCTTTGCTTCATGAACCAGAAGAAAAGTACATTAATGCTGATAAGAGTTGATTTCACATATTATGTGTTCTACTTTCAAGACCTTAACTTGAAGGAAATACTTTAAGCAGTTAAGCAGTGTGAGTTGAAACATATGAATTGGTGAGGTTAAAGGATTCAGCACTGAGGAAGAGCAGGACAAAAGGATTTCATATCTTGAAAGAAAACTAATTCACTAACTATTAGTACTAGCTGGATATAAAAGTATTTAAAGTGACAGGAACATTCTTGCAGGCATCGCACTCAGCAAGGGTTTACATAGAACAGAGCTTTCTGCATGACAAAAGGAAAATTTCACAATTTCCTTGAAAAGCTTTATTTCAGATACCTGTAAGTAGATATAACAAACCTGCAGAAAAGAGACTTAAGAGAACAGTATGTGTTGAGGATTTTGTAAGGAAGCTATTACAAGTCATTTACTACCTTGCTAGGAAATTACCTGCAATTCCCTGTGATTTGAAGCTTCTCCAAGTAAAAAGGTAGCGAAAATATTGTGTAGCAAAGAGGAGCACACACTGAGTAAAAACAGTTCCTGCAAATGAAGGTCACTTTGAAAAAAGCTACTTTGTAAAGAAATCAGGGAAATGCATCTAAAGCCTTTAAATTATTTCTCACCATACATTTCTTCCCAGTGCTTCATTACTTCAAACTCGTGTGTCCTTCAAGATAGACTCAGCCTTAAATCACTTGCCTTGCTAATACAAGACTGAATGATCACTTCCAAATCTTTGTCATGTCTTAAGAGATCACAAAAAACACCATCATTCTTTCTTCAAGAGCAGAGATAAATACTATTTAGGCTGGAATATGGTAACTACCACTTTCTGTGGTCCATTCTCCTTGTAGTTCACTGCTCTAGCACAACCATCAGGGCAAAGGAGCTACAAGGCACATCCTTCCTTCCCTATTCCCACTCACATTCAGTTCTGGAGATTGACAGGGAGAGTTGACTCAAAATATGTTGTTCTTCCAGCAAGTCCTACGTACATTCTATCAAGCTGGGTTTATTACCTTATTTAAATCAGAGACTTCAAATATCTGCCCAAAACAGTCTCTTGTGCCTCAGTTCAGGGGGCCTTTCAGCTGCAATTCTGCATGGTGGGTTATACCAACTACCTGTGCAGCAAATGCCACCACAGTAAAATCCAGGCTTGGCAGCTATTTTGGGTTCCTGGATTAGAAGTTTGAGCTGCATTAATGGGTCAAGAAGAACAAAGTCTTCTGGGTCAAGAGAGTGAAGAAACACTGGGCAGGGTGGTGTATCTCAGTTCCTCTACAAAACAAATACCTGTTTGAGCAGCCACCAGGGAATTGGATTCTTCAGAGTTTCACTCATTTATTGTCCTCATCTCCACAAGATGGGAATATCCAAACACCTGAGTTTTGTGGGGTACATCTTGTGCAGATGAGGTTATTCTATACTAAGATTGTTCTGAAATACAAAAAAGCCACAGGGCTGAATACAATGCAGTAACACCAACAACTGATTTCAGTGGTATTCTAAGAAATCAATTTTTTTCAATAAAAACTATAAAGTCAGCTAAGCAAATGAAAGGATGCTTTTGTTTTTTGAGCATATCTGAAGTTATTTCAGACAGTGAAATTAAGGGTTTGGGGTTTGGTTTCATTTTAATGAAAAAAAATTAAAAATCAGCATTAACAAGCTTTTTCTAGTCTGAGTATCTTATGGATAACAGCATTTTTTGGTAGTCAGGAAAAAAGCAGGACAACACATCAGGAAGCACCACACTTAATCAAATTGAAAAAATCTGTCTCAATACCGAGCATCTGTACATGCTGCAGAATTGAACATTTCACAGATACAGTACAGAAGCATAAACTACGAAAAAAGAGATGCTAACACATTGAAAACGTTTAATAGCTGCATACTGTATTATGAATCTACTCCAAAATAAAAAAAAGCCTGACAGATGCCCCAGCCCAGCCCTTTCCATGGCTGCACCAGCAGAGGAGTGAGCGAGTCCCAGGACAGCTCTTGCCCAGGGATCCCTGGCGGGGCTGCAGAGGCTGCACCTCTCCACGACCCCGGGAAGCACGTTTGGCTTTCACTGGAGTGCTGCTGTCTCCATCTGGCACAGCGGCCCCCAGGGCTCCAGCCAGCTGGCACCGCTCGGAACAGCCTTGGGGCTGCTCCACACTGCACAAGGGAGGAGGCCAGAGGAAAACCAGCACCATCAAGAGATAATTTACAGTCCCATTATCCCATCATCCTCAACTACATGCAGCAGGAGCATGATCTAGGCACACGGCCCATGACCACATGCTTTAAAACCAACAAAAAAGTTACGTCAGCTTACTAGAGTTTGATTAGAAAAGACGGAAATCTTAACTCGGAGACCGGCCTGCTTAAAGAGGGACACAAGTGGCTCATAACTTGATTACTTGGAAAAACACTATTCATTTCATTAAATTAAACATAATATGAAAAGTAGCTTTACTGTAATAGCTGATCACACATTACAGCCATTCTACACTCCCCAATTCATTTATTTTTCACAAGGAAACTGGGGTAACTTATTTGCATACAGGAGTAAGTTCCAACAATTGCAGGCATAAGACAAGTTTCATGTATCAGGCTCAGCACACAGCAGTGACAACGGCAGGTACAACCACTGCAGCACTAAGAGAGGTTCCTTCACAGAACCTTCTGGATGAAGTCAGTATTAGAAACTCTTTACAGAAGAAGCCACCATTAGGACAACATTCTCACATGGTCTGTCACTGGCACAGCCCAGAGCACAGCAGTAGTTATTATTCAGGCTGCCACATTCAGCCTCCCAGTGTCACTACTCAGGTCGGTGAAATATCAGCAAGAGGAGGAAAAAAACCCAATTTCATCTGTATCTGCTCTTTCTGGTTCATGGCACAACCACACAAACATGATACAGCAATGGTACAACAGCAGGAACGTGCAGCCCAGAGCTGGTAATTCCTTACACTATTAAGGAAAGACACTTGTTCACCCAGAGCTGAAGAGCTGGATTTCATGTTCTTCACTCACCAGTCTCCATGATAATGCACAGAAAGGTTCAAATTTCACATCTCTTGCTTTTCTCTGGTAAATCAAATATTACCTGTCCTTTACCTCAGTGGCATTGTTCTCACCCAAACCATTTACCAATTCCATCATGTATTTGTGTCTCACTGGAACCCATATCTATAAATAGTTTCCAAATTTCAATTCAAGATTTTAAAACTTGTCAGATTTGCTAACTCACTTTTTCCTTAACACCCTTTTCACCACTGCATAAAACAACTTGTCTGCCAGTTTCAACGTACATGTACAACGTGCTTACAGAGTTAAACTGCTTGCTTTATAAAGAATTGCTGTAATAAAGTAATTCTTCAGGTTACTGCAAAATTGGAGTTCTGTTTTTTTACAGTCAGATTTTTGCAGTACACGACCTAAGGTGGACAAAGAAAACACGTCCTACTCCCCAAAATCTCTCAATAAGGACATAATTATTACAAAGAGATGCAGAAAACAAATTTAATTTATTGGGGTAACTCTGGAACTTGCATAGCAAGAAAAGTTCCAAGTAGCAGACCTGCTATGTGACAAGGAAATACATCACGAAGGGCAGTAAGATAAAATTATGCTGAACACAGTACAAGATAAATTTCCTTAGGGAACAGCCTCATCATTAGAGAGGAGAGTCTTGTTCCTCTTTGTGCACAGAATTGCAGGAATGTTGAAACTATTTTCACCGCATTTCTCATCCTGTTCTCCACATCAAGATCATCCCGCAAGCAAAACCACAAAATGTAGTCATGAGTGACCAAAGAACTGAGTGTTCATCACACAGATAAACGCTTCCAATAATAAGCTCTCGGGAGGGGATGCTTGCAGAGAGAGCATGGCACAAGTCAGCAATGCACAGAGGCCAGCGTGAGGGAGAGCTTCACCCTGGCCACCGGCTGCCAACAGGACAGAGATCCAGTTAGGAGAAAACTGGGCAGTAATATGAAAATAATGAAGCACAGCAAAGAAAAACATAAAACCTTAAGACAAATTTTGCATCTGTCCCTGGAGGGCAGGGGGTCACAAAAGCTCACCTAACACAAACGAGCTACTGAAATCAGTCAGCTATCTCAGCTGTCTGCACTTACTGAGCTGTCATACATCTGCTGTGCAATAAATCTCACCTTTATTTACCAAGCACATTGTAGACAAGGTCCTTTAAAATCTGACTTGCAATGCAACAACAAGGCTGATTACAGAGGACAGAAGTACAGACTGTAATTAGACAAACTTTGTGAAACAACATCAGGTTGTACAAAGACACAAGGAGGGAAAGATACTTTTTAAACAGAAGTTGGCAAGGGGGAGGTAGGCAAAAATAAAGCTTATAAACTGCTGCTTTCTTTCCTTGTGCTGATAAACACTGAAGTAATTCAAGTCTGTACTTGATTCAAAAACAAAAGCCCTTTAAAAACAGAAGCAAAACATACATATAAAAGCCCTGGCAGTCAATTCAGTGAGATGAATCCAAAGCCAAACCCTATTTAAAAGAGGCTACTTGGATGCATGAACTTCTGAGTGACAAGCGAGGCAAATGGAACTCGGTGCCACACGGGTGTTTGATACTCCATCATCCCCATCACTAAACTACACTCAAATACTGCAGGCTCTTTTATGTGCTTAAGAAAAATAAAGGGACTAATAACAAGGTGATTTTTAAATAGAATACATGCTAAACTATGGATTAATACATGGATGAAAACTTGGTTTAATATACTAGGGAAGAGCTGTAACACAGAACACCAGATGAAGGCACTAAGGACAAAGAAGAGATACTCCACTGATCTCTTGAATGAAATGCAAATTAATGACCTCTACATCTCAATTCTACATAAACACAGCTCACTGAATGTATGAGTAGTTACATTTTCACATCTTACATGTATGAGCAGAAGAGCTCAGCTGTGTGTTCAAACCAGCCATGGCAAAACCAGCATGGTACAAGGACAAGACCATTTAAGCTCAGTCAAATGCCAGTTCTGTCTTCAGCCATGCTACCAAGCAGTGTCAGTTAGTGAACTGCCTCTCACCACTACTTGAAATATGAGGATATTTAATATAATTTTCATGTTTAATGTCAGAATTTGTGTGAGGATATGAAAACTTGCACTAGCCCTCAATAGTTACATTAAAAAGACAATACATTTTAAGTAGTGTTGAAAACAAACTCTTGTTACCAATATCCACTCTTTCTCTTTTTTTCAAGTTTCACCTTGTCTAATACTCAATTTTTTTATTCAATGACAAATTTAGTGCACTGTAGATCTTCACGGGTATGTTTCCCACCAGGGATATGCTGACATCACAAGTGATACTATGCAAGAGGTAGACAAGAAGAGCCACGTTAATTTCAAGCTCCATTAAACACAGGAAAGGAAGAATAAGAGGAGGGGGAAAAGTTCTCTTTACCAACTTTAAAAGTAGCAGAGACAGGCAAAAAAAAAAAAAAATTACAGGTTTTACATTAGTGCCACATATCACTGAGAAGTTTTAAGAAAAATGAAACCAAACCTTAAGGAACGTTCTACTTAAGTAGAGAAATGGAAAATCCAAAGTAGAGTATTTGCTGTATTCCACACACAAAAGAATGTGACAGGACAGACTGCTTGCTGCTAATCAGTTATCAACTGATAAAGTGAATCTCAGGTTACTTTGAGTCAACTGGTGTCTGGTAACAGTTCACTTTACAGATCCTCAAACAGGTCTTGAGACAGATAAAATCATTATTTCTCTTAAATGTGAGAGACCAGCACCATGGCAGCTGCTCCAGCACTGAAGTAAACCACAGATTGTTCCTGAGCTGCTGTGCCAGTTGCATTATGTGGTCCCACTCCCAAACAGAATGCAGGTCAATTTTGCAAGGAGTAACTCTTCCCCACGTTGATTCTATTACCAGCTAATGCAGCAAAGTTCTTAGCTTGAATTAAGCCGAGTGTACATAAAGGACTGCCAAATCAATATGTAAGAGAATACAACTACCAAGACAGAGCTTTCATCCAGTCAGAACAGATCTATCAGCTTCTAGAACTGTTTCTGCTAAGGAAAGGTTCCCAATTCAGGCCTCTTGGGTAACATATGGCTCTCCCTACGCTCCAACACTGCTTGCTGACAACACAGCCCAGGATAACAGAATAAACTGTAATGTCATTATAGCATTTCACTCACTTGCTCCATTGTCCACAGGTTAATGAGAGACTGGAGGCAGTGGCTCTGGGCAGCTCTTTCTGTCCAAGTCTAGAAAGGTACTAACAATGGCTTTTTGCATAGTGCAGAAAAAAATAATTTCTTTCTTAATAATGTTTTGAACAGGCCAGTGAGATGTGTATGGGTCACCTTCAGACTGCTTTTCTCCTGATGTATAATATGAGGACATATGTATCTCCTCACCTTGGATGCTGCTGTGGGCTACAGACAGATTACTAACACTTGGAGAACCATGGGAATACAAGTAATAAAAAGCCCAAACCCACTGTTTTAAAGTAGCTGTCAGTCAAGTGAAACAGAAAGGTGTGGCTAATCAAAAAAAAAAAAAAAAAAAAAAAAAGCCCTATTTCTATCAGGAAAAAGAAAGAAACCAGTTTCTTCATAAGAATCCTTAGGTCGTAAGAATTCATGGATCTGCACATGAACAGGAAAAACTGTGGGTGCTTGGTTTAATGTGAGAAACACAAGGTTTTAAACTGAGTTAATGTTTCTCTGGTTTAAAACAAATCAGCCACCACTGGGAATCAAACTAACAGTTGCAAGAGCATTTGTAACGAAGAAGGATCCCCAGAGTCCATCCCAAAGGAAAACACGTTTTTTTTTTGCTCAACTCAAGGAGCAGTAATTCAGGAGGAGAGTCAGCAATTCAAAAGCAGAAAACTTCCACTACCAGTCAGTAACATTTGCCTCTAAATTTGTTACACCAGCTACTGAAACAGAAAATCCTCAAATGAAAGGAAGAGAGTACAAGGTTTGCAAGCAATTTGCAGCTCTGGTTTCACCTTAACGCTACAGATTAAGGCTTGAAACAAAAATGAGGCTATCACCTAACCTTTGTTTGGGGTTTAAAGCTTTGATGGCTTAAAATAAAGCTCAACACATAGTCCAGAAAATCAAACAAAGCTATTCCACCCTGCTCACCTTCACACTACTCCCTGTCATTTCAGTTTAAAAGCTTTCAGCATTAAGCAAATAAAATCGTTGACTGCAGACAAAATTAAAGAGATGCTACAACTACTCTGACAAACAGCTTGGCTATGAGCAAACCTTTGACTGCTGATAAGACCACAGAAAAAAAAAATAAGCCTTCTTGTCCAACAGATCCCTACTCAGCTTGTGCAGATCCATCTTCTTGCTCTACAAAAGTGAACAAATACAAGTAGGAAGAAAACTGCATTTATTGTCTCTTCCATACATGTTAAAAAAAACCAGAGAAGTCCTGATGGTTCAGATCCCACAACTTAAAATTTGCTATTCACCATCTTCAAGTTCACGGTGCAAGACTAATTCCTAACCTTTGGACCAGAAACCAACAAGTGATTTAAAAATACCAGCACAATACAGGATACAAAATAGGGCTTAGCACCACTAGGAAGAGGAAGGTCTTGTATTATGTTCTTCAGCACCAGAGACACAAGCTCAGTGGAGCATTCTCAATCTGGCATGTCCCATGTACACCAGGCTCTGCTGGGTACAGAGCTAAAATTTCATGTCTGGGTATCTCTCACACCAAAGGTCATGTCTTCACACTGAGAGGAAAGAGAACATTACCTTCAGCAGGTCTAAGGACCTTTTAAATCCTTAGTGGTTAAGCACTAAGGAAGATTGCTCAGGTATGAAACTGGAGACCTCCTGAACAATGAAGCTTGCAGTTGACTTTGACACTTCTCATGGCTTTCAGGGAGAAGGCAGTTCCCACAGCACATGGCAAAGAAGAACATCCTTCCTGAGTCAATCACACAGGTCACTTAGGCAGCCACAGCAGAGTACGCAGCTGAAAAAGAGACATGCTTCTTGAATCCTGGACTCCTCTTTCAAGTGCTCCACAGGATTTGTAATCCAGAAGTTTGGTGCACACGCTAAAAACGTTAAAGAAAAACAAGCTAAGATTTCCTCGTTAATTTAAGCAATCCAAACACCAAGCCTGTGAAGACGGCACAGCCTGGTGAGGTTCCTGGCCTGTCTCTTACAGCACAAAGCAAATCACCTCAGCAACACCTCCCTGTTCCTGGACAGGTACATGGGCCAAGGCAAACGTGCCTCAACAGGCACAAGATGAGACCAGTAGCTCATTCTGAAGACTGCAAGGTCACTTTAGCAAGACCATGACACACTGGTTTAGACTGAGAACCACAATACTTGCTACTGAAAACATGACACGGCAGTTATCTGCTAAGTTATTTTAACCTTTTCAACTTTGAAAGTCAGGAAATGAACCAAAGTCATTTCAGGTTTAAGTCTAAGAACTGATTATCTGTCAAAATATTACAAGGAGCCACATACTGAAGTCACAAGTTCACAGGGAGAATGATACCTGACAAAAAGATACCTATAAAAGCAAATGTTTCTTCATATCTGAAAGGATCAATTGGTCTGTAGGACCCATGTAAAGAGAGAATAATGGGAAAAACAAGAGAAGCTCTCAAACAGGCAGAAATATGCCAGAATGCAGCCGTTGTCAGTGACAGTGCACAGCCCCTGACAGGCAATTATTCTTTGATCTATTGGCTGAAGCACTGAACAAACATTCTGAAATTCCACACAGAACCTTGTGCATATCATGACTGTGGTCACAATGACCAGCTTACTTTTATCATGAGAAGCCTTTTCAGGGCAGTGATAGTAAGAACCATTCAGAATGAGACAGTTTTCCTCCAAGGCGTATAGTCCAGGAAGAGGGAATTTAATCATAAATTCAGTTGCCCTTCCAGCAATGAAACCATTACTTACCAACTCCTGGACACAAAGATGCATCTACATGTGTAATTGCTCACTGATGGGGACAAAAGCTACATTCAGCACTGCAAAACAGATTTTTCTCATCTGCAATTCTGAAGGAATAAGCCAAGTGTTTTAAGTGTGACCCTACAGAAAAAAAAATGGAAAAAGCTGACACAAAGGTCTGGCACAAGCCTTTTCAGCATCCTCTGTCTGCTCTGTAATTCCTGAATGGAAAGTAGTGGTGACAAATTTAAGGACCTCTTCTAGAGTGTTACTTAATTAAGTGTGAGGTAATTTTCACATCAAAATATTCAAGGGAAAGTCCATGACCTACAGAAACACGAGCTTTGCCATCGGGTTATTAAACAGATTCTAACTATGGCAAATTAAAAATCAAGAGTTACAAGTCAAAGCCCCAACAATGAAAAAGTCCACCCTAATTTTATATCAGTTTACACACAACTTGAGGTCTAAAACCTAGCTCCAACATTTAATCACAGTAACTACAATTTCAAGAGGCAGTCTTTGGATTTCTCCCTCTCCCTCATCTCCTGTTCCACTCTCCAGCGTGACAGCTTTGTCTTTGCTCAGCCTTCACCACCAGCAACACAATTACACCACGGCAAGCCCTGTCCCTAGAACAGCTTGTGCTGCACTTGAGTTTGGCCAAGATGCAGTGAGATGAGGCAAGTCACAGCCTCGCTCCTCCGTGTGGATACAACAATGCACCATGATGACAGCTCAAATCCCGGCACAGCCAACGCTTCAGGAGCAAACACACTCCAAAAATCTTCACCAGAATCCCAGTGCCTACAAAGACACATACATAATTACCTCTTGCTTCTGACTGAGGATTGAAATACATGTTCAGGAGACAGCTTTCCCACTATAAACCAGGTTTTAGAGCCATTCTGCTGGAAGCACTGGCTGTAAAGCAAACTGAACCGCGAGCTGGAGCTCGTAAAAGCTTATTCACAGAAAAGGTGCGTATTAAAACCGAACAGCACAGCACTAAAATGGTCTGCCAAGGCAGAACACAGTGTAGGTAGAGCACGAGAACGGACCCTTTCTGCCCCCTGCAGTTCCCACTGCTCCCTGGATTCTCAAGACAGGCTTAGGAGGGATAGTAGTTACCATTCTAGAACCAGAAGCGTTCACATCTGGCTCTCACCAACAGCCAAGGCATTTCTACACCTACCTTCACCTGAACAGCAGTCAAACTGCCCAGTGCCTTCCATAAAGATCAATTATATATATGGAATGTCTCCTGTGATAAACATGTAATGTGACTGTCCTTGATCATGCAATAAAAAGAACATCACTTGTTAATAAACCTTTAATTCAGCCTCATCATTTTGATGATTAGCATTAAGAAGAATCTTCACCAATAAATAGGTGCTCTTAAGCAGTCGCAGCTTGGTCCCAGAATAGATATACACATATACATAATATACGTGCATGTAAACTATTAAAGGACAAAGGATTGTTTTTGAGTTATATGGGCTATCTAGGCAATTCTATTTCTAGTTATTAGACTAGAAATACACCACCAAACAGAAAACACCCTTTTCCTAATTTTCCATGCAAAACTGTCAGGCATACACTACGTACAGGGAATTTCAGTGAATTAAAATTCCATGGAACAAGGTCTCATGTTCATACATGAGAGGTGAATAAAGTACCATAACTGTCATTTACAGACCTTCTTCAATCCTTACAAACATAGACAGGGAATTGAATCCCAATTTAGCTACCCAAAATGTTCCCCCATATTGATCATGTACACCCACACATTTCAGGTGGGCCGATTCAGAAACCCAATTGTTTTCACACTGGCAATCTGCATAAAAAATAAAAGCGGGGGAAAAGCATTTTTAGCATGTACTAGGAAAACTGATGTTTTTCCTGGGCTGACAGATAATTTTGAAACAATCCTGTTCTGCTTTATGAGCCTGGCTGTGCAAAGAGGAAGTGAGAACAGATTGATTACAATGGAATATTCTGTATTTTCAGCTGTTTTCTCAAGCAATGATGAACACATCCCTACATTAGATTTCGGAAGGAAAAAGCTGTTGCAGCACACAAGAGGTATGCAGGTTACACAGGATACTCCATATTTAGAAAAAGGTAGTTTTGCTAATCAAATTTTATTTTCTTTCTTCCACACAGCACTTGCTTTATATTTGTCTGAGACATCTTTATACCTCACTTGCCTTTTTTTTCTTCCACAGCACAGACACAATTTTTTCTCCATTTCAGCTGAAAGCACTATCTACTATATCCCAGTTTGTATGTTAACATGCTATAGGCTAAATAAACCCAGATTTTTACTAATATACTCCATAATATGGACCTGTAGGGAATTGTAAGGTATTTAAAACAAGTGTGGCTATACTTCACAGGGCTATCAAATAATTATATCCATTTAATATGTATTTCTTCTCAGATTCCATTTTTCCCTCTTTAGGTAAAAAAACTGGGAAACTGGATTATCCTGAGAACATGAACTGAACACAGAGAAATGGTTTGGCACCTCACCCTTTAAGTCCATCCTTCTTGCTATAGTTCTATTATGAATAATAAACTGAGCAGCTTAATGCATAGCACTGGGATCAGAAAGTTTTCAATGGGTTGTTCCAACAAAAACACAATCCATGCTGTCCCAAACCCCAAGTTTTGCTCCGTGTAGCTGCTGCCTTCCCCTCCTCAGTCACCAATGCGACGACTGACAGAAATCTGCCAAGTCACTTTGAAGTAAAAACTAGTTGATTCTAGGGAAAAACAGCAATTAGTTGCACAGTGCATAGAGCAGCCCTCCAGAAACATGCATGTGTATAAGGATGTTATTATAGGAGATAGGTGGGGAAAAGCACTCTTCCTGCTTTTTGCCTGGTTTACAGGGATTTTTCCCAGGCGCTAACAGCTCCCAGAGCAAACCCCTCCTGCCCTTCCCTGCACACCAGGCTGAGCCAGTTTCTTTCCCCACGCCCCACCAGAGCAGGAATCCCCTTTTCCAAGTGGATTATCAGCACGAGCAGCTTTTTTTTTTTTTTTTTCTTTTTTTTTTTTTTAAGGAAAACCACACACATAACCGAGCCAGCCGCAGCCCCCGGCGCCGGGACCCGCTCCCAGCCATTGTGCTCCGCGCAGCCCCCCGGGCTCGGGCGCGGCCCCGCGGGGCTCCACAAAGCTCCGCCACAGGCCGGACGTGCCCGGTGCCCCGGGCCTCCCCTCCCCCCGGTATTCCGGGAAACCTCCGGGAGGAGGAGGAGGAGGAGGAGGAGAAGAAGGAGGAGGAAGCGGCGGCGCTGCGGAACAGCCCCGCTGCGGAAAAGCCGCCGGGGCAGGTGGCAGGGAGGGAGGCCCCGCCGGGGCTGGTTCCCTCCTCCATCCCGGTGCCCCCCCTCGCCATCCCGGAGGCACCGAGCGCTTCCTCCTCCCTCCCCCCAGGACCGCGTGCGGGAGCTCGGGCCCACCTGCCCCGTGGGGAGGGAAGGAGGGAGGGCTACAGGGGGACCGGACCCGTCCCCTCCCCGAGGCGGCGGCGGGTGGGTCGGGGAGGGAGGGAAGGAGGGAGGGAAGGGAAGGGAAGGGGGGTGGATGCGAGCCGCCCCCGGTACCTTGCGCTTCCTGGTCTCGGCCGAGCCGCTCCACACGAAGCACTGGTAAATCGCCCGCAGGTTCTGCTTCCAGTTCTCCACCTTGAAGCCGGTCACATGGCAGCACCCGGCCGCCGGCGGACTCATGTCAGACCCCCCCACATCAATCCGCCCGCACACGGGCCGGGCCGGCGGGCAGCGAGCCGGCCCCTTCCCCCGCCCCGCAGCACCGACACGGGCCGGGGCCCCCCCGCCCTCAGGGGCTCCGGCCCCTCACGCCGCCGCCGCCGGGGAGCCGCTGGCACATAGAGCCGGGGCTCCGCCACGGCCCCCCGGCTCCGAACAAAGCGCGGCGGGCGGGCAGCGCGCACTCCCTCCCGCCCTTCTCCCGCACACACAAAGATGGGGCGCTCTGAGGCGAGGAGAAGGAGGAGGAGGCGGCGGCTGTAGCGGCCGCTGCCGCCCCCGGAGTGGCCGCCGCTCCCTTCTACCTCATAGAGGCCGCTGTGGAAGCGGCGGGCGGAGGGGAAGGGAGGGGATGGGGGCGCTGGCGGCGGCGACCCCGGCCGCGGTGCGAGCGGGCGTGTGTGGGGAAGGGGGCGAGTCCCCGCCCGCCGCCGCTCCGGCTTCCCCCGCCGGCGCCCGCACGGCTCTTGTCCCTTTAAACCGCCCCCCCGCCTCCTTCGCCGGCTCCTTCCTCCTCCGCCTCGCCCGCGCCCCCCCCGCCCGCCGCGAGCAATGGTCCGAGCCGCTCACTCAACCCAGCCCGCCCGGCCCGGAGTGGGATAGACCAACGGGGAAGGTGCGGGAGGAGCGCCCCCTCTGCCCCGCCGCCCGCGAGGGAGGGAGCGGCGGGGGGAAGGAGCGCGACGATTGGTCCGCACACCTGTCAATCTAGCCATCTCTAGTGTCTCATTGGTTCCTTTCCCTTTCTTCTCTCCCCCTCCACCCTTCCTACCTAGCATTTCCCCCGCCGGAAAAAGGCGGGACATCCCGGACGATTAACAGCTTATCTGACCAACGGAGATAAAAGGTGGGGTCTATGTGGTGGGAGCGGCGGTATGATTGCTTGGGATGGACGTCAGTCACGCTGCAAGCGGAGAGCTGATTGGCTGTACCCGCGAGGGGGCGGTCCCTCCCAGAGCAGCCTGCGCTGCTGTCACATCCGCTGGTGCCGCGCTCGCTGCTCCCTCAGTGGTTTCCTGAGGGAAGAGGGGTCTCCTGAGGGGACAGCGATCGCCGGGCTCCCGGGACAGGCTCCGCGCCACGCTCCCAGGGCTCCCAGGACCATATATGGTCCCTCCATACCGCCAGCCTGCATCCTGGTGTTCCATAGGGGAGAAACAAAAGCGGTGTATAACCAGAACTGGTGTTATTTCAGCTTTTTCCTATACAAGGAAATGGGAAGACAGTGATAAATGTTGGAATCTGTACATAGTTTTCACACACACTATAGGGTTACATAGTGGAGCGAGACAGGAGGGAAAGGATGGGAATTGTGCCGTGGTTTCTGAGGAGAGAGACCGGAGGCTTTGCAGAGGCTTCTCAGACAAACACTGTGCAACAAGGAAATAAGTGGTGAAGTGCCGCCACATTATTTCACCAATCCCATTTCTCACTGCGTGCTAATCACATTCCTCGGGAGCTGTAACCTTGAAATCTTCACCTTGCAGATTTCCATGTAGCGTCCAGTTTCCTGACCTGCTGCTGCAGCTGGCGAGAAATAAATACAAAAATTTGTGACAATATCACCTGAGGGCTTACCGCTTCCTCCTGAGGTGCTGCTGTTTTAAAAAGAAAGCAAGGTAAATAGGAGGAAGCTTAGGTTATGGTTTGTATATAGCTAGAAGGTTTGGTGGGAAGGTAGGGCAGAGAAAAGAGCTGGGTTTGTGCCCCCAGGCTGGGGCAGCAGCTGGACACGCTGTCCTTCTGTGGGGACACCTGTAATTGTTGCATCTCCGGGCTCACACTACTCATTAGCCTCTCCCAGAAATCCCTCTTCCGCACAGTCTGTGGATTACACTCCAGTGATAAACCTGGAATTGCCCCACAGGTGGGAAAAAAAAAAAAAAAAAAAGATGCCAAGAGCCAGGAGAGGGCCTGATTATCCCGCTGTGTACACAAATTGCACTGAATGTTTCAGGAGATTATGAGTGGAATGTGGAGGGAGGCTGTACCCTCTCTTTGACCCTGTGTAATCATTAGACCTATTAAGTCATCACAGTGCAGCCTACACTTCCTTGGAAAGGGAACAGGAATCGGTGCTGCACGTTCTTCCTGTGTTAAGCCAACTTCCAGGAGAATTAACCAGTTTTCAAAAGCAGGAGTCAGAGAGAGCCAGCCCCTTCCCTGAGAAAACCACCCTCAGAAAAGAGGGAAGTTAAGGATTGCCAGCTCAAGGTGCATAGAAGGGAAGAGGATGGGTGATTATTGGCCTAACAGCATCTAATAATTATTCTCTGAATATTTCCAGTTAAACAAAGCCTCTGATATTTCTACAGTCTAAATACAAGCAGAAAGTTATTCTTATTCTGCACCAACCTACTGTTACTAATCTGGGGCTTTTCTCCATGGCTACCACATCAAAACAGTAGATAAAGATAAAAGAGAGAATTTCTGCCAATGAAATTTAAGTCCATCTTGCTGAAAAAACAGGATACAAAGAGACAATACATATGTTCAATGTCCTGCAGACTCTGAAATTTTCACGGAGATTTCTGTGCCACTCTGTCTTGCAGAGTCCCTGTGCTTACTTCCTTTAGGGTGTGGTGTCTTATGCAGAAATAAGAACTGTGAGTTTAAACACCATTGCTTTAAGAAACACAGTTTTTAGTGGTTCTCTTTCAAAGAGAGAATCTTTGAGAAAAAACTGATCTTTCTCTCTCTGGCCACTTCCAGAACAATTAGCAGAGTTACCTACTCCTGTCCTGGAGGCTCCTGACCCTGCTGAGGATGTGAGGAGCATCCTCTGAGCCACAAAGGACCCACAGGGAGGACACCCATCCTGGACCCCACCTGGTGGACACCCACCGTCACTGCCAAAGGCAGCAATGAAGACATTTAAAGAGTAACTCTTAGGGGGTATTTCCAAAGTGTGAATGTTACCTTTCAGACGTAAAGCTCCCCCAAGGTTCCCTTGGCACCTTACCCTCCATAAAAGGGGTTTATTTATGCTAGAAATTCAATTTGGCCTCCTTGTGGTAAATTGGAACCAGAGTAAAAATCCACTTTGGAACAGTGCATAAAACAGTGGCTTTGGAGATTGTTTTGAGGCCAGCTCCTGATTTGGGGGGCAAAACTCTACACATGTCATTAAACCCTTTGCTTTCTGTCCTGTGAAGACACCAGAATGTTTCTTATGAAGTATAAAAACTTACAACTCTACAAACACTTCTTGCTTGTCGCAGCCCACACACCGAAGGCGACACAACAGCACAGAGCAGCAGGCAAAACAAAAGAGGAGTGGAAAGCAGTGACAACATTTTGTCAGGTAGTAATTGTCAAAGCAGGGCCTGCTTTGACACACACACACACACAAGTTTGCTGTAGTTTAAGTTACTCTTGGGCATAGCTTGGGAATGTTTCTAGAAAAAATCCTTTTGGTGCAGCAGATAGCTTGGGAAAGGATTTGCCTCTGGGGGAAGGAAACAGTTTCTTTCTCTCCTGTGTCTCTTGGAAGAATTTTTAATTTTAAAGCATTGATGATTATGCTAATTAGTGCTTACCCTCAAATGCCAGTGGAATATAAATGTTGATAGTAGCTAAAACACACTGCAAATGTGCAGCAAAGTCTTCCTCCAGAGAGTCATCTGCGTTCCATGATAGCTCAGCTGGGGAGAAGCAGCATTCTTCACATGGAAAAGCAAAGTAACTGCCTCTTCTATCCATGTCATCCCACAGTGGCACTTCTAGGCTCCTCTGGATAGCCATGAATCAGCTGTTACCTCATCACTCGAGCATGCTTTGCCATGATATGTGTTAAAATGTCCAATGTCATTCTCAGGTAAACAGGAACCTTTCCCTTTGTTCAGGTGTGTGAGCAGCAGCAAGGATTTGGGCAGGATTCCTCTCATAACCCTGGATTACAAGTGGAGCTGGCCTAAATTTGGACCTGCAAGAGGCTGAAGCCCCTGGCTCCACAAGTGGATTTGAAGAGAGATGTTCAGGAGCTTTGCTCCTGCAAGCACAAGGGCTCTCCATCTAATAACCAGTACAGAATACATGAAGATTCCTCAATACCTCTCCTGCATTTTTTCAGGTACTCTAAAAAATACAAGTTCTTCCACATTCTGAAAGGAAAGAACTTACAGAACTACTCTGCTTACCAAAACACACACAGAAAAATATATTAAAGCCTAAAAAGAACACTTTTACCCCTTAAAAATTATGCTGATTTTAATCTGCAGGAAATTTTTTTCCCCTGAGCTCAGGTCTTTTGTCATCCAAGCATTGTAAACTTCCACCCAAGTAGTACTGCCATTGCTTAACCCACAGGCTTTAATGCAGATGAGGTTGAATGTCTGGCTGCAGGGCTCAAAGCTCTGGAGGTACCACAGGCAGAATCCATTGTGTGATTCTGCCTGAAGCTGATTGCTTCTGAATCCCTGAAGGTCTGTAGGGAAACACTGGCACCTGTCATTTATCTTGGGGATGCAGTACTGACCTTGCTGCAAACCCAAATGGGTTGTAAAGACCCAGCTATGCCAGCTTCTCTAAAAACCCTTGTTTTCATCCCAATCCATTGGCAATGGCACCTGGTAGGTGCCAGAGCAGAGATTTCCACGTGGCTCAGTCTTAGCATAGGACACAAAGTGGTTTCTTGAATCCACAGCATTCCATGATAAAGGAGTGGTTCAGCTGAGCAGATCCTGCCAGAAAGATGATTGTCAGTCCAAGGACTGCACAGATGGGTGGATTTCAGTGGATAAAGCTGACTTTGGGCTTGGTGATCAACTCTTGACATTCTCCCTTGCAATCATGGCCCCCTGTATAGCAAATTTAAAGGTACTAACATTGAAATTCCTTGTCTTTGAGATCTTTTACAGACCCCTTCAAAGCAGTGCACAAGACTCCAAGGATTCATGGCCTGTGGATTGAAAATAGTCCTAGAAAAACACAATGCCTGTGCTTATTTTTCTGAAGATCACTCGTTAGATTTCCCGTCAGCGCTGTCAGAGGATGAAATCTTGGCCCCAGCTGAACTCAACAGGAATTTTGCCACTGACTTGAATGGAGCTAAAATGTCACTCCTGCTATTTGTCAAGGCAATTACATCCAGACAATACTTTAACATCTGGCTTCAAGTGAAGACACAGAGCAGTTCACTCCCTCAGTCTCTGAAGACAACACAGGACATTGGCTATCTCCATAAAAAATGAAACATTTGTTCTTGGCAAGCTGCTTGTAATGAAGAGGGGATCCATCCAGTGACATCCAGGAACCAAGTCCCTGTTCCTTAGCCTATAGTTATTGGCAATAGCATCAATAGAACTTCTGTCACTTTCTGGGAAGAATGTCAAAAGCACCCTTCTACTGTTGCAAGTCATTCTGTTGTAAAAACTTTGTTTAGAACAGCAGATCTGGCCTCATCTGTGGTTTCTCACAGATGAGGGGGGTTTTCACCCAGTTCATCTTCTGTTTTCCAAGGCACTGGAAGGTCCCTTGTTAGGTCAGGGAACAGCATTTCTATCTAAACTTTCTCTGAGCATGGTGGTCAAAGGTAAGGCTGAAAGACAACTGATTATAGGTGAACAAATGGTGTGAGCTCATTTCCCTTTCTAAAAACCCATCTGAGACAAAGCAATATTGATTTATTGCAAAATATAAAGGTTAGGTCAACCTCAAGTGGGGCATACCTTTTCCTGGTAGGAAAAAAATAAAATTTTATATATAGAATTATTTGATCTGTGGTGATTAAAAAAATCTGTTTGAATTGGAAGAATCACAGGATCATAGAATGGTTTTGCTTGGAAGAGCTATTGAAGATAATCCAGTTCCAGCCCCATGCTGTGGACAGGGACACTTTCCACTGGACCAGGTGGCTTCAACCTGGCCTTGAACACTTCAGAGATGGGGCATTCATCACTTCTCTGGGCATCCACAACTTCTCTGAGTCGTTGGATGATGTCTGGAAGAACAGAGATGTACGAAGAGAGGGGCTTTTATGCATCAGGTAGGCAGGGATCTGTTCCCAGCTGGTGAGTTGCTGTACTGCTCACCTGTGCAAAACCAGCTTCCCTTGGTGTCCCTCCATCCCCTGGGATGCAAAGCCAAACTCAGTCACCAGCATCTGATGAGCCTTAATTCCCAGCACTTAAATAATTAGCTTCTCAAATGTACAAAAACAACTCTCATTTTCTGGATTAATGAGGGGAGCTGGGTTCCACTGAGCACAGCTATTATGGAGCTGCTAATGCAGTGTTTGATTCCGTGGCTGCCACTGAGCACGGCGCGATCGGCCCCTGGGAGAGCAGGAACACGGGGAGAGCAGCACTGCAGGGGCAAAGTGGAAGCCAGCAGGGGAAACCCTGCCAGTGCTTTGTGGGTTTATGCAGGGGGAGGGATGGTTTTATTTCTGTGTCTGCCGAGTCTCATCTGGGTTGATGATGATGCCACGTAACCCAGATGAAGGCTGAAGCTCAGGTCCTGTGGGTGGGTAGTTTGCTTTAGTCACAGGCAGGTAGTTTCTGAAGCTGGGTGACAAAAATGTGACACAAACAGAAACCTAAAGCTTAGGTAGTCACACAGCAGCTTCTGCCCAGTTTCTGTAGCCAGAGCAGGAGGGAATGGCAAGGAGCTGGAAGGCTACAGTGGAACTGGAATGTTCTTGTCCTCTATGTTCATTTGGCTGAGGAGTCGGTAGGAAACTGGTTGCGAAAAGTCAATCTTGCCTCATTTTGGCAGGTACAGGCATCTAAACTCTTCAAAACAAACTTCTGTTCTCTCTTTGGGATCTTGGCACAGGGCTGGCAAGTTTGTTATTCCCAAATGGAAGGAGAAGGGACTGAGGAAATGTCAGCCTGCAAAGGCTGCCTCGCTCTGCCCTGGGAGGTTTAAACTGGGGCCACATGGCATGGACAACTCAACACTGTTGGGACTGTTCCTTCCTCTCTCTGTATCACTGCTTCCCTGCCTTGTACATGGAATAGGGAGGAGAGAATAGTTGCAAAATCAGGGAATTTGAGATGTAACTGCAGCCACTCAACAAAGTCATGCAGCTTCTCAGAGAATAGGAGATCAAAAGGCCTGGAGTGTTGATTTCCTCAAATTCTTCAGCTATCAAAGAGCCCTTCAGTACATGTCATTCTCCCCCACCCATTAGTTCATCCAAATTAGTGGTCATGCAGCCCTGGATGTGGATTTGGAGCTAAATATCTTCTCACACTGAAGTTCTTCTCCAACAATATGGCCTTGAGCACCTGACATCTGTCACATTTGCAAATCAAACCAAACCAAAACTTTTGACCTCTGTACGAAAAGTCTGAAATTGCAATGGAAGCCCTGGGTTAGTCAAGAACGTTGGTGAAGATATAGCAGGAGTTGAAAGGTCAACACAGAAATTCATGGAAGTGAGGTGGTTTCTGCAGCAGTTTCTGCTTCATTCAGTGCAGGCACCAGGGACACCAGGGACCTGCAGGTGCTCAAGGATCTCAGCACCTTCCCAAACCAGGAGCACTTCCCTGGAGGTGGCCATTCGAAATTAAGCTCCTTTGAAAATGCATGGATGCTGCTTCTCATGTCAGGGCCTGTTGGACCACTGACTTCAGAGGAGTAATTTAGCTGAAGCAATCAGGAAATAATTATTACAGTGGAGAGTTAAAAGACAGTAATTAAACTGTATAAATAAATAACTGAAGTGACTAAAAAGTCCACCCAAAGCCTACTTTTGGAGCACTATTTAATGTAAATGAATCACTTAGTGGACAATACAACAATCATCTGTTCAGCTTCTATTCATTATCAAAAACAATACAGAAGGATTGGCAGGGAAGAGCCGTGTGCCAGAGGGAGCCCTTTAGGAAATACCACAGAATCAGGACTGGCTTTTGTCTGTTCTTCTATTGTGTTCTGACAATGCTTTGCTAATGAATGTCCAACGTCATTTCAGTTGTCTTTTTCTTTTTTTTTCCCCCAAAACCAGATCAGTGGTAATCTTGGCCTTCCAGGGTTGCTTGTTCCTGTTGGGAAGACTTCCACACATTATGTATCAGTTCAGCCAAGGTCCAAGAGGCTGAGGATGTTGTCTCAGGCCCTCTGGGAAACCCCACTGTAGCTGATGAGACAAAATCCTTCAATTTGGGCAAAAATCCATCAAGTTTTAAAGAAATCATCACGTATCTCTGAGAGACGCAGTACTTCAGTGAGTTGTATACTCAGTAAATTTGTCTTTTGTTACTCTATTTGAAAGGACAATAATGTCATTCTGAGAAACCAGCTGCTTTTCCATAGGGAGTATTTACACTGATCATTCCCAGCACTGTCATGGGAGTTATCTGCAGGAAGCTGCAGGCTAAAGGGAATCCCCATCAGGAATCTGGGGAGCTAAACCTAGCAGGCAGACACCTATGCTAGAACAAACAGAGGTGAGACAATACCAAGCACTGCAATGCTGTCATTATGCCTCAGAACTGATGATCCACTGACATTTCCATCTCTTAGGAGTTACTGGTTTGGAATAGCTCCAAGTTCACACCTGAGGGTGCAGCAGGTACCCAGAGGGGTTCCCTTTTCTGACCTGGCTCCTTGGCTCACTCCTGCATTGCTGCTGCAACTTTCAGCTCCTGCAGCGTTGCTGGTTGGACTCTGTGGAGCCCCACAGTGCAAAATCACTGTGACAGTCTGAGTTAAGGAAAAAGGGCAACAGTGATACACTTAAGAAAATAAACAGGCTTTTCTGCTGAGAAAATGCACGTGGAATAGCACCCAGATTTGACTTTTCAAGGTTGTCTCTGAGGTTGTTTTATTTTGTATTAAAGGAAATCTGAGGCTCTGCAGCAAATTTCTGCAGCCAGGGTCTTCTCTCAAATCCAGCGACAATGGAGGATGTGGGTTTCTCGTTAAAGCTATCTAGAATTTGAGATAGAACTGCACACTTCATAAAATCTTGCTCTGAACTCAGTCTTCCAAATAAAGCAGAGATGGCATCAAACCCTCCAGGGCCTTATGCCTGCAAAATCCCCACCAAGTTCACAGCATGAACTCAGAATGCCACTGAAGGTGGGACCTGAGGGTTGACAGCCCTTCTGGGGGCTATTTCTGATATTCCCATTTCCAGCTTCTCCCTGTCCTTCAGCTGGAGATCAGTGGGGCTGCAGGATGGGTGGCACATCTCTGCATGTCACCTCAGTGCTCAGGATATCAACAGAACCTGAAATGATTGCTGGGTTGGATTAATACCCTGGGCTGTGTGTGGGGATGCACAGCCCAGCTGCCACCTCGGGACCCCTGACAGCGAGCTGGGGCAGCGACAGCCAAAATCCACCCTCCTGGAAGTGCCACAGCTCCTTGGGAGGCACCATGAGTGCTACAGCTACCTCCAGACACACCTTTCGTGGTACCTGCGAGGCCAAGCTGCCAGGTGGAGTGCTGAAAATGGGTGGTTCTGGCACCCTGAAACTGCAATCCTGAGTGCTGCTCTTCCACTAAAATAATCTGGCACTGGGCTTGGGCAGAGAGGGAAAACTGCTGCAAGATCATTGCCACCATTTGCACTAACTGACACTTCTTTATAGTAATCTCTGTTAAAAGACAGAATTTCTCAAGTTTTGGTAGGAAAAGAAAAGTTGATTATGTTAATGCTCAGTATATTAAAGGTATCATCCTTATGTTGGGAGAAAGAAAAACCAAAATAATTACCATCCCTTGTTTATTAAACTTTCCTTAAAATATATTTTAAAAAATTTATTCAGTGAAGTTCTGTTCCTCCCTGATCTGGTAAAAAATTCTTTTTTGTTAGTCCCTCGAGTGGATGCTTAAGTCAGGTCTCGCTGTAATTACACACCTCGCAGCAGTGCAGGAGACTTAATTAAGAGAGTCACTGTAGGTGTGTTGTCAGACGGATACAACCCAGGGCTGCTGGAGGAGGCACCAGCATGCAGCTGCACTGGGCATGTTGGGGAAGAAAATTCAAGTTTGCAGAAGATTTTGAGATCCTCCCAAAAAAAAAAAAAAAAAAAAAAAAGCAGCGTGGACACACCCAGCAGCCTCTGTTCAAAGCCCCTCAACTCCATCGTCAGGGAGTCTGTGGTTTTAAAAATCTCTCTGTACTCACCAGGAGACGCTCTGCCACACGGCAAGATTTCAGATTCTCTCCTCCCCTCCTCCCAAAAGTGTGACTCACCAGTTTCAAATGGTGACATTTCATTCCCAAACTATTCCGGGAGCAGCTGGCTCCATAGCACATGGGGATGTGGGGAGAAGGGAGGAGGGAAGGAAGAGCCAGCTTGCACAGTGCAAACCACTCATCCTCTCCCCCACACAGGTATGTTGCTTTTACATCTCAGAACCACGTAATTTGGGACACGCTGGCAAATTCCATCGGAGGAAAACAATAAAACACACACATTTCAGGGGGAAAACAAACACAAAAAAAATCTGCACTCGCCAGTGATGCAATTCCTGGGTCACCAAACCCCTTCCCTGTCAGGCAGGAGGGACTGGGAGAGGGGTTTGCTCCCCAGATGGAAGAGATGTGAGGAAATGCCCTGTTCCCACTTCTCACTCTCCCCACGAGTCCGAACCCCGCAGTTCTGGGTGAATTTCTGTGTGATCAGGCTCAGGCTTTAGTCAGCATCGATATCTCAATACTGATGAACAAATGCATGTGCAGTGGGACGCTGAGAGGGGAATGACACAGAAATCCGTGTCAGCTCCCGGTGCCCAGAGGAGTTTTGTGTCACACTGCAGTCCGGCATCGCTGTGTCCCTGCTGTGGGGACACCGCTGCCATGAGCACATCCTGCATGTGAGGAGCGGGGTGCTGCGGGCCTCGCCAGCACACACACAATTCTGCAGGCACAGAATCCCAGGATAATCCAAGCTGGGAGGGACCCACAAGGATCACCGAGCGCGACTCGGACACGAATGGCCCACCCGGGGATCGAACCCGCGGGCTTGGCGTTGGCAGCAGTGAGCGGCGCGGAGCCGGGACAGGAGCGAGGGCGAGGGCTGTGACTCGGAGCGTGGCTGTGGGGTCAGGGCGGCCACCCAGCCCCTGCCCCATCCCCTGCCCCATCCCCAGCCCATCTCCAGCCCCAGCCCTGCCCCAGTCCCAGCCCCATCCTCTGCCCCATCCCCAGCCCTGCCCCTGCCCCATCCCCATCCCCAGCCCTGCCCCATTCACTGATGCTCGGCACACCGCGCGGGGAGGGAGCTGTGCGCGATGGAACCCGCCGGCAGCGCCGGGATGCCCGCGGTCACTGGCACAGCAGCCTGGCACTGGGGACACCGGGCTGCAGGGACCATCCCCAGGGAGGCGACAGCCCCAGGGAGACGTGGCGGGGCCCCAGCCCCTGGCTGTCCCTGCGTGTGCCGGATTGGAACAGGCTGTCACAGCCCAGCCCAGCCCCGTGCATGTCTGCACAGGAAATGTTTGATTACAGCTTCATTCATCTCCTCTGCTGCCGTTGGAAAAGGGGACGCTGTTCCCGTGGCTTTCTCAGCAGCTTGGGACCTTGTGCTGCCCAGATCCAAGCCTAATTCCTATTTTTTTCCTTGGGGGAGCCCCACTGAAAGCAGTGCTCATTCAAGAAGAGGAGGATGGCTCGCTGCTCGATCCAGGCATGCAGCAGCAATGACCTTGGCTAGGTAACCATCTCCTGAATACAAAGATGGATATAAAAACAGCAATCCCCTTTTTAAAAGACACCCCGTTTTCTGCTAAGGTAGGGAAAGGCAGTGGTTTGTTAAATAAATGCGTCTGTCAGGGCTGGATTTCTTTCCCAGCTTCCCTAAATGCCCTTCACCAGCAGAGAGGGGGAGGGGACCTGCTCTTTGAAGCCTTTTCCTTATGGGAATAGAAAACACGGAAAGAATTCAATTCTCTGCCACAGCCCAGCAGCGCTGATCCACACTTCAAACCCCAAAGCCCGGGAGCCCGGCGGGCTGGTGGGTGCTTGGAGCCTGCAGTAGCACAGATTAGCCCAGTTCGATATCCAGCATCATTAAGTGTTCCCCGTGGTGTTAGAGCACAGAAAAAGGGGCAGGAATGGAGACTGGGGAAGAAAAATTAGGAAATTCTGTGCAGAAAGAACTGCGGTTATCCAAATCTTTGATCAAAGCACCATCTAGTGAAGAACAGACTCCTTGCAGCTGGCAGCGCTCTGGGCAGCTGCACCAACATTTGCCTTTCACCAAGAGTTTGCTGCTAAAAACCCCCCAAAATCACCCAAATATGCACGGCCCGTGCTGGACCTGAACGAACACGCCCCAAAAATTGCTGCCCTCTCCTTAAATCTGAGTGGAAACGCGTTCCTGTGCTCCCCTCATCTCCCACCAGAGAACCTCAGCCCCTGAATCCCGCAGGGAACGAGGCACCACAGGAAGAGAAGGATTTCCATGTTGTAGTTTGGGAGCTAAGGAAAAGAAAAGGTAAGTGAGCGGTCCAAGGTCGTGCAGGAAGCCAGAGGCAGATCCGGGAATAGAGATCAGCCACCCTGGACCCAGGGATGCCTGAACAATAGCACAGCCTCTCCCTCTGCTGTCATTTAACTCCTTCCTGACCCACCAAAACCCACAGAGGGGTGGGCTCTCCTCTCCTCTCCTCTCCTCTCCTCTCCTCTCCTCTCCTCTCCTCTCCTCTCCTCTCCTCTCCTCTCCTCTCCTCTCCTCTCCTCTCCTCTCCGGATGTGCCTTTACAGCTCGTGGGGGCCCAGCCCTCAGCCTGTACCTGCTTTTCCCCCTCCAAACCAACAAGTAAAGGCAGTAGGGAAGGACAGGGTTGGGTGTCCTGAGAGCAGTGAAGCTGCAGGTAGGAAATACTTCTGTACAGCTGGCCTGAGCTGTCCTCTCATCAATTAAACCACAATTAGCATCTGTTTATGGAAATGGTGCCTCGGCTTTGCCATTTCTGTGTGTGACAAAACACCCCTCTCTCCTCTGGAAGCATTCAGCTCCATTAAACTGGCTGTGGAGTGTGGGGAGCTAGAGCTGCAGGAGGAGAGGATGTTGCTGCCTCTCCCTCTTCCCCAGCTTTTGGGTTATCTGCAAGGATTGGGGATTTGCAGCACGATCACACATCAGAAATGCAGTTTCACTAAGTCTACGCTGTTCTCACTCTGAGCTTGGAAATGCTGCAGTGCAGGCTCTGGAGGAGACAGTAATTACAAACAAACCTTATAGAAAATAGCTGAAAAAGAAAAATAATACTCGGGTGGTGGAAAAAAACTGAACTCCAATGAACTGAACCTGCAGCAAAATTCTCCCAGAGACCAGAGCTGAGAGAAACAGTGACCAAGTACCCAGAAAGAGTTCTCTGAAAGGAGTTTGATGTCCTTGAGTCAGAGCCCAGTTGTTCCAAACCACAACTACAACTGAGGCAAAAGTTAAGACCATCTTCTCGGGTCACTGTCTGGAAGGGACACAGACAAATCTGCAAACAGCTGCAGGGGCAAAGAACTGGAAAAGCCCTGAGAAGCCCTGATTTTTCTGTTTTCCATCCTAGGTCTGGGTTTTTGGTTTTTTTTCCCCCCTACCACCCTAGAATGTTTTCATTGACTCCAATTATGGGAGCAGGGAGGGAGGACGAGAGTCTGCACCCTTGTATGAGAGGCTGAGGCAAGAAAATCTTTAATCCTGCCACAGCCCTTTGAACATTTACATTTCCCAGCCACAGACACTGTGAAACTGGGAGCTCTCAGTTCAAACTAGTTCAAGGATGTTTTCCCTGGGGAAGGCTTTTGTTACCCTGTGGGGATTTCTGCCCAGGTCTTTGCTCTGAGGGTGAGCAACCACAGCTTTTCTTAGAGAAAGAAGCTGCATCTTGTACTCCTTGAAAAAGAAAAAGTGACAAATAAGAGTCCACAGGAACTAGGGCACAAAATTGCTGCCCTAGAGATTAGGGTTAAAAGGCTGCAGATCTGCACTCGGTGATTGCAGTAAAGCAGGTGTCACCAAACTCAAATCCTTGAGTTTGGAGATTTTTTTTCTTTTCTCCCCCTCAAGAAAGAGCTGCACTGCAAGATATTTTTCTGTTTTCTATCCTAGGTCTGGGGTTTTTTTTTCCCCCCTACCACCCTAGAATGTTTTCATTGACTCCAATTATGGGAGCAGGGAGGGAGGACGAGAGTCTGCACCCTTGTATGAGAGGCTGAGGCAAGAAAATCTTTAATCCTGCCACAGCCCTTTGAACATTTACATTTCCCAGCCACAGACACTGTGAAACTGGGAGCTCTCAGTTCAAACTAGTTCAAGGATGTTTTCCCTGGGGAAGGCTTTTGTTACCCTGTGGAGATTTCTGCCCAGGTCTTTGCTCTGAGGGTGAGCAACCACAGCTTTTCTTACAGAAAGAAGCTGCATCTTATACTCCTTGAAAAAGAAAAAGTGACAAATAAGAGCCCACAGGAACTAGGGCACAAAATTGCTGCCCTAGAGATTAGGGTTAAAAGGCTGCAGATCTGCACTGGGTGATTGCAGTAAAGCAGGTGTCACCAAACTCAAATCCTTGAGTTTGGAGATTTTTTTTCTTTTCTCCCCCTCGAGAAAGAGCTGCACTGCAAGAGGGCAGCGATAGAACAGCAGGATGTTTGTCAAGGAAGTGTTAACATGCTAAAAGGATTCCAGCCCTCTGCAGTTGTGGCCTGACAAAATGAGAAAGAAAAGAGATTTGAGTGCAAATAAAACCAACAAGCACAGTTTTAGATTATGCCAACATTTACCAGTTGGGGCTTGCACAGTCTGCAAACCAGTCCTAGATTTGGGAGAGAGTCTCCACTGATGGTTCTGAGAACAAAGACATGTTGACATCAGTAAATCTTCTAATCCCAGTGCCTGATGTGTCAACGAGCAGGTTTCAATCAGAGGTGAATTTCTTGCTAATTACATTAGATTAACCTAAGGAAATGGAATCCCAGTCAAAGCAACAAAGTCAAGCTTTCCTTCACTGACTTTCCAGCTGCAGCTCCAGTTTTGCTCTGTGACTTGCTGGGCACTTGGTTTCAACTGTGCCAGCACCTGCCCGCCTGGGAGAGCATTCCTGTTCAAAAAACACCTGGGAGGTCCCAGGTGAATGAGCAGAGCAGCCTGGGCACAGCTCTCAGGTCACTGCTGTGCTCTGCATGAAGCTCCAGCTCTTGCTGCCCCACCTGGCTGGGAAAGAAGGACTGAAATGGTTTTTTCCAGTTCTGGTTTTCAGGAGTCTGAACCAACTACAGCTCCCAGTGAGGCTGCCATGACATAAACTACCTTCTTCTGGGTTGTATTTTTCGATTTAATAAGTGTAAATAAAATTATTGATCCTTCCATTTCATTACATACTGTCCCTGAAGTAAAAAAAAAATGCATTATCATCCTTCCTTTCAGACAGTAATTTTTAAGAAGATTTTGAATTATTTTCTCATCTTTTCCCTGAAATATTGATCCCTTACTAATGATGAACCGGCACTGAAACTTTGAATTAATTTCAGTGTTTTCCCTATTAGAAGAGAGGACCAGAAAAAAGCTACCATAAAAATTGGATAAAACCACCTTTCAAAGAACTGCTGCAAAAAGCTGTCCTTTATCTCCCTGCTGTCCACAGGGGAAGACATCTGGGATTAACTTGGAAATGTTTAAATATCTCTAACTCCTCTGTAAATTTCCCTTCTGCTCTTAAAACCTTCACAAAGAGGTGCAGGAACTCCCTGTGCCTTTCTTTCCTCAGGGCAAGGGCTCTGACACGTTTGGACTTTGGGCTTTTGGGATCACTGGGGCCACGTTTGTGCCTCTTATCAGAGCCAGGGGATTTAAAGCTGCACAGCCTGCAGCACATTTCTGCACAGAAAATCAGAGAAATCATCAGAGAAATCGTCAGAGAGGGCAGAGAAATCTGGGATGGGTTTTTCCCCATCACAAATCTGAAAGAGGCTCTGCAGAAATGTCTCTTTTCTCCTACAGGAATTTACTGCTGTTCCTCACAGTCAGCCTTGCACAGTCCTGTCCTGTGCCAGTGTCACCCTCACAAGGGGATTTTGGGGTGTCCTGTGCCAGTGTCCCCCTCAGGGTAGGGATTTTGGGTTGTCCTGAGCCAGTGTCACCCTCACAATGGGATTTTGGGGTGTCCTGTGCCAGTGTCCCCCTCAGGGTAGGGATTTTGGGTTGTCCTGAGCCAGTGTCACCCTCACAATGGGATTTTGGGGTGTCCTGTGCCAGTGTCCCCCTCAGGGTAGGGATTTTGGGTTGTCCTGAGCCAGTGTCACCCTCACAATGGGATTTTGGGGTGTCCTGTGCCAGTGTCCCCCTCAGGGTAGGGATTTTGGGTTGTCCTGAGCCAGTGTCACCCTCACAATGGGATTTTGGGGTGTCCTGTGCCAGTGTCACCCTCAGGGTAGGGATTTTGGGTTGTCCTGAGCCAGTGTCACCCTCACAATGGGATTTTGGGGTGTCCTGTGCCAGTGTCACCCTCACAACGGGATTTTGGGGTGTCCTGTGCCAGTGTCACCCTCAGGGTAGGGATTTTGGGTCCCCACAGTCAGCTTTGTTCTGGCGTGTCCTGTGCCAGTGTCACCCTCACAGGGGGATTTTGGGGTGTCCTGTGCCAGTGTCACCCTCACAATGGGGTTTTGGGGTGTCCTGTGCCAGTGTCATCCTCAGGGGGGATTTTGGGGTGTCCTGTGCCAGTGTCACCCTCACAATGGGGTTTTGGGGTGTCCTGTGCCAGTGTCACCCTCACAATGGGGTTTTGGGGTGTCCTGTGCCAGTGTCACCCTCAGGGGGATTTTGGGGTGTCCTGTGCGGGGCCAGGTGCCGGTGGCCCCTGTGGGTCCCTTCCAGTCGAGCTTTTTCTGTGGCTGCGTCCGATGTTTTCCTGTGGCGATGCCGGAGTTCCGAGTTTCTGTGGCTGCAATGGGCGCTGGGCTCGCAGGGTGTGCAGGGTCGGCTCGGTGAGGCCCAGCAGTGGCACAGGCCCTCCCTCGCTGGCCATATTCCAGAGCAGCTCTGTGCCGTGCTGAGCAGGGAGGCTGAACACGCCCCACAGTCCCCTCCAGCCTGACCCCTCCGGGATTTTGTGATTCTGGGGCTGAGGGCATGCCCACCCGGGGGGAACCCAGGGAGGGCGGAACCCCTGGTTGGCATCGCTGCTCCCCAGCCGGGCGGCACAGGCGGGAGGACAGGTGAGGGCAGATGTTCTCCGATAGCCACTTCCGGTTGGCGTCACGGGGAGCGGAGTCCGGGCGGAAGCGGCCCGGGCCCACTTCCGGCGGTGGCCATGGTGACGGCGGCGGCCAGGTGGGGACAGAGGGGACAGGGAGGGACA